>NC_060072.1:113820530-114123560 GCF_922984935.1 Meles meles
AAGGGCGTAGTCTTCCACTTATCTCAGAGTATTCAACCGGCCTAGCGTCTCTCCTTGTTCTAACTTCATTCCTCACTGCGAAAACTTTGCCATTTATGAGTGTTTGCCTGAAGAGCGTTGATATGTTTGGAAGCATAAGGGACTTGGCCTGCACTTAACTCAGAGTTTACAACCTGCCTTAAGTGCATCCTCGATCTAACTTCTTTCCTCCACTGGGACAACATTGCCATTCATGAGTATTTGCCTTAGGAGCATTCACAGGTTTTGGAAGTATAAGGGATTTGGCCTGCCTCTAACTCAGAGTATCCAACAATCCTTAAGTCCGTCCTCGTTCTAACTTCATTCCTCAACTGAGACAACATGGCCATTTATGAGTATTGGCCTTAGAAGCGTTTATACGTTTGGGAAGCATAAGGGACTGACGTGCACTTAACTCAGAGTGTCCAAGCAGCCTAGATTCCGTCCTTCTTCTCAACTATTTTCTGAAATAGGAAAACTCTCCCACTTATGAGGATTCGCCTTAGTAGCGTTTTTCAGTTTAGGAAGCATAAGGGCCTAGGCTTCCACATATCTGAGAGTATTCAACCGGCCTAGCGTCTCTCCTTGTTCTAACTTCATTCCTCACTGCGAAAACAATGCCATTTATGAGTGTTTGCCTGAAGAGCGTTGATATGTTTAGGAAGCATAAGGGACTTGGCCTGCACTTAACTCAGAGTCTCCAACCTACCTTAAGTGTGTCCTCGATCTAACTTCTTTCCTCCACTGGGACAACATTGCTATTTATGAGTATTCGCCTTAGTAGCGTTCCCAGGTTTTTGAAGCATATGGGACTTGGCATACACATAACTCAGAGTATCCAAGCAGCCTAGAGTTCGTCCTTCTTCTCACTTCTTTTCTGAACTGGGAAAACAGGGCCATTTATGAGTATTCGCCTTAGTAGCGTTTTACGTTTTGGAAGCATAAGGACCTAGGTGTAGAGTTATCTCAGAGTCTTCAACGTGCCTCGCGTCTGTCCTAGTTCTATCTTCTTTCCACTCTGGGAAAACAGTGCCATGTATGAGTGTTTGCCTGAAGAGCGTTTATACGTTTTGGAAGCAGAAGGGCCTTGGCTTGCCTGTAACTGAGAGTATCCAACCTGCCTTAAGTCCGTCCTCGTTCTAACTTCTTTCCTCCAATGGGACAACATTGCCTTTTATGAGTATTTGCCTTAGTCGCATTTACACGTTTTGGAAGCATAAGGGACTTGGCCTGCACTTAACTCAGAGTCTCCAACCTACCTTAAGTGTGTCCTCGATCTAACTTCTTTCCTCCACTGGGACAACATTGCTATTTATGAGTATTCGCCTTAGTAGCGTTCCCAGGTTTTGGAAGCATATGGGACTTGGCATACACATAACTCAGAGTATCCAAGCAGCCTAGAGTTCGTCCTTCTTCTCACTTCTTTTCTGAACTGGGAAAACAGGGCCATTTATGAGTATTCGCCTTAGTAGCGTTTTACGTTTTGGAAGCATAGGGACCTAGGTGTAGAGTTATCTCAGAGTCTTCAACCTGCGCCGCATCTGTCCTAGTTCTGTCTTCTTTCCACTCTGGGAAAACTGTGCCATGTATGAGTGTTTGCTTGAAGAGCGTTTATACGTTTTGGAAGCAGAAGGGCCTTGGCTTGCCTGTAACTCAGAGTATCCAACCTGCCTTATGTCCGTCCTCGTTCTAACTTCTTTCCTCCAGAGGGACAGCATTGCCATTTATGAGTATTTGCCTTAGTCGCGTTTATAAGTTTTGGAAGCATAAGGGACTGGGTTGCCCTTAACTCAGAGTATCCAAGCAGCCTAGAGTACGTCCTTCTTTTCACTTCTTTTCTGAACTGGGAAAACATTGCCTACTATGAGTATTCAACTTAATAGCGTTTTACGTTTTGGAAGCATAAGTGCCTAGGCGTGCAGTTATCTCAGAGTATTCAACCTGCCTAGCCTCTGTACGAGTTCTAATTTCTTTCCTCCCTGGGATCACAGTGTCATTTATGAGTGTTTGCCTGAAGAGCGTTTATACGTTTTGGAAGTAGAAGGGACTTGGCCTGCCTGTAACTCAGAGTATCCAACCTGCCTTAAGTCCGTCCTCGTTCTAACTTCTTTCCTCCACTGGGACAACACTGCCATTTATGAGTATTGGCCTTAGTAGCGTTTATACATTTGGGAAGCATAAGGGACTTGACGGACACTTAACTCAGAGTGTCCAAGCAGCCTAGAGTCCGTCCTTCTTCTCAATTAATTTCTGAGATAGGAAAACTTTGCCATTTATGAGGATTCGCTTTAGTAGAGTTTTTCAGTTTAGGAAGCATAACGGCGTAGTCTTCCACTTATCTCAGAGTATTCAACCGGCCTAGCGTCTCTCCTTGTTCTAACTTCATTCCTCACTGCGAAAACTTTGCCATTTATGAGTGTTTGCCTGAAGAGCGTTGATATGTTTTGGAAGCATAAGGGACTTGGCCTGCACTTAACTCAGAGTTTACAACCTGCCTTAAGTGCATCCTCGATCTAACTTCTTTCCTCCACTGGGACAACATTGCCATTCATGAGTATTTGCCTTAGGAGCATTCACAGGTTTTGGAAGCATAAGGAACTTGGCCTGCCTGTAACTCAGAGTATCCAACCTTCCTTAAGTCCGTCCTAGTTCTAACTTCTTTCCTCAACTGAGACAACATGGCCATTTATGAGTATTGGCCTTAGAAGCGTTTATACGTTGGGAAGCATAAGGGAGTGACGTGAACTTAACTCACAGTGTCCAAGCAGCCTAGAGTCCGTCCTTCTTCTCAATTATTTTCTGAAATAGGAAAACTCTCCCACTTATGAGGATTCGCCTTAGTAGCGTTTTTCAGTTTAGGAACCATAAGGGCCTAGGCTTCCACATATCTGAGAGTATTCAACCGGCCTAGCATCTCTCCTTGTTCTAACTTCATTCCTCCCTGCGAAAACAATGCCATTTATGAGTGTTTGCCTGAAGAGCGTTGATATGTTTTGGAAGCATAAGGGACTTGGCCTGCGCTTAACTCAGAGTCTCCAACCTACCTTAAGTGTGTCCTCGATCTAACTTCTTTCCTCCACTGGGACAACATTGCTATTTATGAGTATTCGCCTTAGTAGCGTTCCCAGGTTTTGGAAGCATATGGGACTTGGCATACACATAACTCAGAGTATCCAAGCAGCCTAGAGTTCGTCCTTCTTCTCACTTCTTTTCTGAACTGGGAAAACAGGGCCATTTATGAGTATTCGCCTTAGTAGCGTTTTACGTTTTGGAAGCATAAGGACCTAGGTGTAGAGTTATCTCAGAGTCTTCAACCTGCCTCGCGTCTGTCCTAGTTCTGTCTTCTTTCCACTCTGGGAAAACAGTGCCATGTATGAGTGTTTGCCTGAAGACCGTTTATACGTTTTGGAAGCAGAAGGGCCTTGGCTTGCCTGTAACTCAGAGTATCCAACCTGCCTTAAGGCCGTCCTCATTCTAACTTCTTTCCTCCACTGGGACAGGATTGCCATTTATGAGTATTTGCCTTAGACGCGTTTATAAGTTTTGGAAGCATAAGGGACTGGGTTGCCCTTAACTCAGAGTATCCAAGCAGCCTAGAGTACGTCCTTCTTTTCACTTCTTTTCTGAACTGGGAAAACATTGCCTACTCTGAGTATTCAACTTAATAGCGTTTTACGTTTTGGAGCCATAAGTGCCTAGGCGTGCAGTTATCTCAGATTATTCAACCTGCCTAGCCTCTGTCCGAGTTCGAATTTCTTTCCTCCCTGGGATCACAGTGTCATTTATGAGTGTTTGCCTGAAGAGCGTTTATACGTTTTGGAAGTAGAAGGGACTTGGCCTGCCTGTAACTCAGAGTATCCAACCTGCCTTACGTCCGTCCTCGTTCTAACTTCTTTCCTCCACTGGGACAACACTGCCATTTATGAGTATTGGCCTTAGTAGCGTTTATACGTTTGGGAAGCATAAGGGACTTGACGGGCACTTAACTCAGAGTGTCCAAGCAGCCTAGAGTCCATCCTTCTTCTCAATTATTTTCTGAAATAGGAAAACTTTGCCATTTATGAGGATTCGCCTTAGTAGAGTTTTTCAGTTTAGGAAGCATAAGGTCGTAGTCTTCCACTTATCTCAGAGTATTCAACCGGCCTAGCGTCTCTCCTTGTTCTAACTTCATTCCTCACTGCGAAAACTTTGCCATTTATGAGTGTTTGCCTGAAGAGCGTTGATATGTTTTGGAAGCATAAGGGACATGGCCTGCACTTAACTCAGAGTTTACAACCTGCCTTAAGTGCATCCTCGATCTAACTTCTTTCCTCCACTGGGACAACATTGCCATTTATGAGTATTTGCCTTAGGAGCATTCACAGGTTCTGGAAGCATAAGGGACTTGGCCTGCCTGTAACTCAGAGTATCCAACCTTCCTTAAGTCCGTCCTAGTTCTAACTTCTTTCCTCTTCTGAGACAACATGGCCATTTATGAGTATTGGCCTTAGAAGCGTTTATACGTTTGGGAAGCATAAGGGACTTACGTGCACTTAACTCAGAGTGTCCAAGCAGCCTAGACTCCGTCGTTCTTCTCAATAATTTTCTGAAATAGGAAAACTCTCCCACTTTTGAGGATTCGCCTTAGTAGCGTTTTTCAGTTTAGGAAGCATAAGGGCCTAGGCTTCCACATATCTGAGAGTATTCAACCGGCCTAGCATCTCTCCTTGTTCTAACTTCATTCCTCACTGCGAAAACAATGCCATTTATGAGTGTTGGCCTGAAGAGCGTTGATATGTTTTGGAAGCATAAGGGACTTGGCCTACACTTAACTCAGAGTCTCCAACCTACCTTAAGTGTGTCCTCGATCTAACTTCTTTCCTCCACTGGGACAACATTGCTATTTATGAGTATTCGCCTTAGTAGCGTTCCCAGGTTTTGGAAGCATATGGGACTTGGCATACACATAACTCAGAGTATCAAAGCAGCCTAGAGTTCGTCCTTCTTCTCACTTCTTTTCTGAACTGGGAAAACAGGGCCATTTATGAGTATTCGCCTTAGTAGCGTTTTACGTTTTGGAAGCATAAGGACCTAGGTGTAGAGTTATCTCAGAGTCTTCAACCTGCCTCGCGTCTGTCCTAGTTCTGTCTTCTTTCCACTCTGGGAAAACAGTGCCATGGATGAGTGTTTGCCTGAAGAGCGTTTATACGTTTTGGAAGCAGAAGGGCCTTGGCTTGCCTGTAACTCAGAGTATCCAACCTGCCTTAAGTCCGTCCTCGTTCTAACTTCTTTCCTCCACTGGGACAGCATTGCCATTTATGAGTATTTGCCTTAGTCGCGTTTATAAGTTTTGGAAGCATAAGGGACTGGGTTGCCCTTAACTCAGAGTATCCAAGCAGCCTAGAGTACGTCCTTCTTTTCACTTCTTTTCTGAACTGGGAAAACATTGCCTACTATGAGTATTCAACTTAATAGCTTTTTACGTTTTGGAAGCATAAGTGCCTAGGCGTGCAGTTATCTCAGAGTATTCAACCTGCCTAGCCTCTGTCCGAGTTCTAATTTCTTTCCTCCCTGGGATCACAGTGTCATTTATGAGTGTTTGCCTGAAGAGCGTTTATACGTTTTGGAAGTAGAAGGGACTTGGCCTGCCTGTAACTCAGAGTATCCAACCTGCCTTACGTCCGTCCTCGTTCTAACTTCTTTCCTCAACTGGGACAGCATTGCCATTTATCAGTATTTGCCTTAGTCGCGTTTATAGGTTTTGGAAGCACAAGGGACTTGGCATGCACTTAACTCAGGGTATCCAAGCAGTCTAGAGTACGTCCTTCTTTTCACTTCTTTTCTGAACTGGGAAAACATTGCCTATTATGAGTATTCAACTTAATAGCGTTTTACGTTTTGGAAGCATAAGTGCCTAGGCGTGCAGTTATCTCAGAGTATTCAACCTGCCTAGCCTCTGTCCGAGTTCTAATTTCTTTCCTCCCTGGGATCACAGTGTCATTTATGAGTGTTTGCCTGAAGAGCGTTTATACGTTTTGGAAGTAGAAGGGACTTGGCCTGCCTGTAACTCAGAGTATCCAACCTGCCTTAAGTCCGTCCTCGTTCTAACTTCTTTCCTCCACGGGGACAACACTGCCATTTATGAGTATTGGCCTTAGTAGCGTTTATACGTTTGGGAAGCATAAGGGACTTGACGGGCACTTAACTCAGAGTGTCCAAGCAGCCTAGAGTCCGTCCTTCTTCTCAATTATTTTCTGAAATAGGAAAACTTTGCCATTTATGAGGATTCGCCTTAGTAGCGTTTTTCAGTTTAGGAAGCATAAGGGCGTAGTCTTCCACTTATCTCAGAGTATTCAACCGGCCTAGCGTCTCTCCTTGTTCTAACTTCATTCCTCACTGCGAAAACTTTGCCATTTATGGTTGTTTGCCTGAAGAGCGTTGATATGTTTTGGAAGCATAAGGGACTTGGCCTTCACTTAACTCAGAGTTTACAACCTGCCTTAAGTGCATCCTCGATCTAACTTCTTTCCTCCACGGGGACAACATTGCCATTCATGAGTATTTGCCTTAGGAGCATTCACAGGTTTTGGAAGCATAAGGGACTTGGCCTGCCTGTAACTCAGAGTATCCAACCTTCCTTTAGTCCGTCCTAGTTCTAACTTCTTTCCTCAACTGAGACAACATGGCCATTTATGAGTATTGGCCTTAGAAGCGTTTATACGTTTGGGAAGCATAAGGGAGTGACGTGCACTTAACTCAGAGTGTCCAAGCAGCCTAGAGTCCGTCCTTCTTCTCAGTAATTTTCTGAAATAGGAAAACTCACCCACTTATGAGGATTCGCCTTAGGAGCGTTTTTCAGTTTAGGAAGCATAAGGGCCTAGGCTTCCACATATCTGAGAGTATTCAACCGGCCTAGCATCTCTCCTTGTTCTAACTTCATTCCTCAATGCGAAAACAATGCCATTTATGAGTGTTGGCCTGAAGAGCGTTGATATGTTTTGGAAGCATAAGGGACTTGGCCTACACTTAACTCAGAGTCTCCAACCTACCTTAAGTGTGTCCTCGATCTAACTTCTTTCCTCCACTGGGACAACATTGCTATTTATGAGTATTCGCCTTAGTAGCATTCCCAGGTTTTGGAAGCATATGGGACTTGGCATACACATAACTCAGAGTATCCAAGCAGCCTAGAGTTCGTCCTTCTTCTCACTTCTTTTCTGAACTAGGAAAACAGGGCCATTTATGAGTATTTGCCTTAGTAGCGTTTTACGTTTTGGAAGCATAAGGACCTAGGTGTAGAGTTATCTCAGAGTCTTCAACTTGCCTCGCGTCTGTCCTAGTTCTATCTTCTTTCCTCTCTGGGAAAACAGTGCCATGGATGAGTGTTTGCCTGAAGAGCGTTTATACGTTTTGGAAGCAGAAGGGCCTTGGCTTGCCTGTAACTCAGAGTATCCAACCTGCCTTAAGTCCGTCCTCGTTCTAACTTCTTTCCTCCAATGGGACAACATTGCCCTTTATGAGTATTTGCCTTAGTCGCATTTACACGTTTTGGAAGCATAAGGGACTTGGCCTGCACTTAACTCAGAGTCTCCAACCTACCTTAAGTGTGTCCTCGATCTAACTTCTTTCCTCCACTGGGACAACATTGCTAATTATGAGTATTCGCCTTAGTAGCGTTCCCAGGTTTTGGAAGCATATGGGACTTGGCATACACATAACTCAGAGTATCCAAGCAGCCTAGAGTTCGTCCTTCTTCTCACTTCTTTTCTGAACTGGGAAAACAGGGCCATTTATGAGTATTCGCCTTAGTAGCGTTTTACGTTTTGGAAGCATAAGGACCTAGGTGTAGAGTTATCTCAGAGTCTTCAACCTGCCTCGTGTCTGTCCTAGTTCTGTCTTCTTTCCACTCTGGGAAAACAGTGCCATGTATGAGTGTTTGCCTGAAGAGCGTTTATACGTTTTGGAAGCAGAAGGGCCTTGGCTTGCCTGTAACTCAGAGTATCCAACCTGCCTTAAGTCCGTCCTCATTCTAACTTCTTTCCTCCACTGGGACAGCATTGCCATTTATGAGTATTTGCCTTAGTCGCGTTTATAAGTTTTGGAAGCATAAGGGACTGGGTTGCCCTTAACTCAGAGTATCCAAGCAGCCTAGAGTACGTCCTTCTTTTCACTTCTTTTCTGAACTGGGAAAACATTGCCTACTATGAGTATTCAACTTAATAGCGTTTTACGTTTTGGAGCCATAAGTGCTTGGCGTGCAGTTATCTCAGATTATTCAACCTGCCTAGCCTCTGTCCGAGTTCTAATTTCTTTCCCCCTGGGATCACAGTGTCATTTATGAGTGTTTGCCTGAAGAGCGTTTATACGTTTTGGAAGTAGAAGGGACTTGGCCTGCCTGTAACTCTGAGTATCCAACCTGCCTTACGTCCGTCCTCGTTCTAACTTCTTTCCTCAACTGGGACAGCATTGCCATTTATGAGTATTTGCCTTAGTCGCGTTTATAGGTTTTGGAAGCACAAGGGACTTGGCATGCACTTAACTCAGAGTATCCAAGCAGTCTAGAGTACGTCCTTCTTCTCCCATCTTTTCTGAACTGGGAAAACATTGCCTATTATGAGTATTCAACTTAATAGCGTTTTACGTTTTGGAAGCATAAGTGCCTAGGCGTGCAGTTATCTCAGAGTATTCAACCTGCCTAGCCTCTGTCCGAGTTCTAATTTCTTTCCTCCCTGGGATCACAGTGTCATTTATGAGTGTTTGCCTGAAGAGCGTTTATACGTTTTGGAAGTAGAAGGGACTGGGCCTGCCTGTAACTCAGAGTATCCAACCTGCCTTACGTCCGTCCTCGTTCTAACTTCTTTCCTCCACTGGGACAACACTGCCATTTATGAGTATTGGCCTTAGTAGCGTTTATACGTTTGGGAAGCATAAGGGACTTGACGGGCACTTAACTCAGAGTGTCCAAGCAGCCTAGAGTCCGTCCTTCTTCTCAATTATTTTCTGAAATAGGAAAACTTTGCCATTTATGAGGATTCGCCTTAGTAGCGTTTTTCAGTTTAGGAAGCATAAGGGCGTAGTCTTCCACTTATCTCAGAGTATTCAACCGGCCTAGCGTCTCTCCTTGTTCTAACTTCATTCCTCACTGCGAAAACTTTGCCATTTATGAGTGTTTGCCTGAAGAGCGTTGATATGTTTTGGAAGCATAAGGGACTTGGCCTGCACTTAACTCAGAGTTTACAACCTGCCTTAAGTGCATCCTCGATCTAACTTCTTTCCTCCACTGGGACAACATTGCCATTTATGAGTATTTGCCTTAGGAGCATTCACAGGTTCTGGAAGCATAAGGGACTTGGCCTGCCTGTAACTCAGAGTATCCAACCTTCCTTAAGTCCGTCCTAGTTCTAACTTCTTTCCTCAACTGAGACAACATGGCCATTTATGAGTATTGGCCTTAGAAGCGTTTATACGTTTGGGAAGCATAAGGGACTTGACAGGCACTTAACTCAGAGTGTCCAAGCAGCCTAGAGTCCGTCCTTCTTCTCAATTATTTTCTGAAATAGGAAAACTCTCCCTCTTTTGAGGATTCGCCTTAGTAGCGTTTTTCAGTTTAGGAAACATTCGGGCCTAGGCTTCCACATTTCTGAGAGTATTCAACCGGCCTAGCGTCTCTCCTTGTTCTAACTTCATTCCTCACTGCGAAAACAATGCCATTTATGAGTGTTTGCCTGAAGAGCGTTGATATGTTTTGGAAGCATAAGGGACTTGGCCTGCACTTAACTCAGAGTCTCCAACCTACCTTAAGTGTGTCCTCGATCTAACTTCTTTCCTCCACTGGGACAACATTGCTATTTATGAGTATTCGGCTTAGTAGCGTTCCCAGGTTTTGGAAGCATATGGGACTTGGCATACACATAACTCAGAGTATCCAAGCAGCCTAGAGTTCGTCCTTCTTCTCACTTCTTTTCTGAACTGGGAAAACAGGGCCATTTATGAGTATTCGCCTTAGTAGCGTTTTACGTTTTGGAAGCATAAGGACCTAGGTGTAGAGTTATCTCAGAGTCTTCAACCTGCCTCGCGTCTGTCCTAGTTCTGTCTTCTTTCCACTCTGGGAAAACAGTGCCATGTATGAGTGTTTGCCTGAAGAGCGTTTATACGTTTTGGAAGCAGAAGGGCCTTGGCTTGCCTGTAACTCAGAGTATCCAACCTGCCTTAAGTCCGTCCTCATTCTAACTTCTTTCCTCCACTGTGACAGCATTGCCATTTGTGAGTATTTGCCTTAGTCGCGTTTATAAGTTTTCGAAGCATAAGGGACTGGGTTGCCCTTAACTCAGAGTATCCAAGCAGCCTAGAGTACGTCCTTCTTTTCATTTCTTTTCTGAACTGGGAAAACATTGCCTACTATGAGTATTCAACTTAATAGCGTTTTACGTTTTGGAGCCATAAGTGCCTAGGCGTGCAGTTATCTCAGATTATTCAACCTGCCTAGCCTCTGTCCGAGTTCTAATTTCTTTCCTCCCTGGGATCACAGTGTCATTTATGAGTGTTTGCCTGAAGAGCGTTTATACGTTTTGGAAGTAGAAGGGACTTGGCCTGCCTGTAACTCAGAGTATCCAACCTGCCTTACGTCCGTCCTCGTTCTAACTTCTTTCCTCCACTGGGACAGCATTGCCATTTATGAGTATTTGCCTTAGTCGCGTTTATAGGTTTTGGAAGCACAAGGGACTTGGCATGCACTTAACTCAGAGTATCCAAGCAGTCTAGAGTACGTCCTTCTTCTCCCATCTTTTCTGAACTGGGAAAACATTGCCTATTATGAGTATTCAACTTAATAGCGTTTTACGTTTTGGAAGCATAAGTGCCTAGGCGTGCAGTTATCTCAGAGTATTCAACCTGCCTAGCCTCTGTCCGACTTCTAATTTCTTTCCTCCCTGGGATCACAGTGTCATTTATGAGTGTTTGCCTGAAGAGCGTTTAAACGTTTTGGAAGTAGAAGGGACTTGGCCTGCCTGTAACTCAGAGTATCCAACCTGCCTTACGTCCGTCCTCGTTCTAACTTCTTTCCTCCACTGGGACAACACTGCCATTTATGAGTATTGGCCTTAGTAGCGTTTATACGTTTGGGAAGCATAAGGGACTTGACGGGCACTTAACTCAGAGTGTCCAAGCAGCCTAGAGTCCGTCCTTCTTCTCAATTATTTTCTGAAATAGGAAAACTTTGCCATTTATGAGGATTCGCCTTAGTAGAGTTTTTCAGTTTAGGAAGCATAAGGGCGTAGTCTTCCACTTATCTCAGAGTATTCAACCGGCCTAGCGTCTCTCCTTGTTCTAACTTCATTCCTCACTGCGAAAACTTTGCCATTTATGAGTGTTTGCCTGAAGAGCGTTGATATGTTTTGGAAGCATAAGGGACTTGCCCTGCACTTAACTCAGAGTTTACAACCTGCCTTAAGTGCATCCTCGATCTAACTTCTTTCCTCCACTGGGACCACATTGCCATTTATGAGTATTTGCCTTAGGAGCATTCACAGGTTTTGGAAGCATAAGGGACTTGGCCTGCCTGTAACTCAGAGTATCCAACCTTCCTTAAGTCCGTCCTAGTTCTAACTTCTTTCCTCAACTGAGACAACATGGCCATTTATGAGTATTGGCCTTAGAAGCGTTTATACGTTTGGGAAGCATAAGGGAGTGATGTGCACTTATCTCAGAGTGTCAAAGCAGCCTACAGTCCGTTCTTCTTCTCAATTATTTTCTGAAATAGGAAAACTCTCCCTCTTATGAGGATTCGCCTTAGTAGCGTTTTTCAGTTTAGGAAGCATAAGGACCTAGGCTTCCACATATCTGAGAGTATTCAACCGGCCTAGCGTCTCTCCTTGTTCTAACTTCATTCCTCACTGCGAAAACAATGCCATTTATGAGTGTTTGCCTGAAGAGCGTTGATATGTTTTGGAAGCATAAGGGACTTGGCCTGCACTTAACTCAGAGTCTCCAACCTACCTTAAGTGTGTCCTCGATCTAACTTCTTTCCTCCCCTGGGACAACACTGCTATTTATGAGTATTCGCCTTAGTAGCGTTCCCAGGTTTTGGAAGCATATGGGACTTGGCATACACATAACTCAGAGTATCCAAGCAGCCTAGAGTTCGTCCTTCTTCTCACTTCTTTTCTGAACTGGGAAAACAGGGCCATTTATGAGTATTCGCCTTAGTAGCGTTTTACGTTTTGGAAGCATAAGGACCTAGGTGTAGAGTTATCTCAGAGTCTTCAACCTGCCTCGCGTCTGTCCTAGTTCTATCTTCTTTCCACTCTAGGAAAACAGTGCCATGTATGAGTGTTTGCCTGAAGAGCGTTTATACGTTTTGGAAGCAGAAGGGCCTTGGCTTGCCTGTAACTCAGAGTATACAACCTGCCTTAAGTCCGTCCTCGTTCTAACTTCTTTCCTCCACTGGGACAGCATTGCCATTTATGAGTATTTGCCTTAGTCGCGTTTATAAGTTTTGGAAGCATAAGGGACTGGGTTGCCCTTAACTCAGAGTATCCAAGCAGCCTAGAGTACGTCCTTCTTTTCACTTCTTTTCTGAACTGGGAAAACATTGCCTACTATGAGTATTCAACTTAATAGCGTTTTACGTTTTGGAGCCATAAGTGCCTAGGCGTGCAGTTATCTCAGATTATTCAACCTGCCTAGCCTCTGTCCGAGTTCTAATTTCTTTCCTCCCTGGGATCACAGTGTCATTTATGAGTGTTTGCCTGAAGAGCGTTTATACGTTTTGGAAGTAGAAGGGACTTGGCCTGCCTGTAACTCAGAGTATCCAACCTGCCTTACGTCCGTCCTCGTTCTAACTTCTTTCCTCAACTGGGACAGCATTGCCATTTATGAGTATTTGCCTTAGTCGCGTTTATAGGTTTTGGAAGCACAAGGGACTTGGCATGCACTTAACTCAGAGTATCCAAGCAGTCTA
This sequence comes from Meles meles, assembly GCF_922984935.1. Classification (NCBI taxonomy): domain Eukaryota; kingdom Metazoa; phylum Chordata; class Mammalia; order Carnivora; family Mustelidae; genus Meles; species Meles meles. Next base: position 113,833,486 of record NC_060072.1, read on the forward strand.
GAGTACGTCCTTCTCCCATCTTTTCTGAACTGGGAAAACATTGCCTATTATGAGTATTCAACTTAATAGCGTTTTACGTTTTGGAAGCATAAGTGCCTAGGCGTGCAGTTATCTCAGAGTATTCAACCTGCCGAGCCTCTGTCCGAGTTCTAATTTCTTTCCTCCCTGGGATCACAGTGTCATTTATGAGTGTTTGCCTGAAGAGCGTTTATACGTTTTGGAAGTAGAAGGGACTTGGCCTGCCTGTAACTCAGAGTATCCAACCTGCCTTACGTCCGTCCTCGTTCTAACTACTTTCCTCCACTGGGACAACACTGCCATTTATGAGTATTTGCCTTAGTAGCGTTTATACGTTTGGGAAGCATAAGGGACTGACGTGCACTTAACTCAGAGTGTCCAAGCAGCCTAGAGTCCGTCCTTCTTCTTTTTATTTTCTGAAATAGGAAAACTCTCCCTCTTATGAGGATTCGCCTTAGTAGCGTTTTTCAGTTTAGGAAGCATACGGGCCTAGGCTTCCACATTTCTGAGAGTATTCAACCGGCCTAGCGTCTCTCCTTGTTCTAACTTCATTCCTCACTGCGAAAACAATGCCATTTATGAGTGTTTGCCTGAAGAGCGTTGATATGTTTTGGAAGCATAAGGGACTTGGCCTGCACTTAACTCAGAGTCTCCAACCTACCTTAAGTGTGTCCTCGATCTAACTTCTTTCCTCCCCTGGGACAACATTGCTATTTATGAGTATTCGCCTTAGTAGCGTTCCCAGGTTTTGGAAGCATATGGGACTTGGCATACACATAACTCAGAGTATCCAAGCAGCCTAGAGTTCGTCCTTCTTCTCACTTCTTTTCTGAACTGGGAAAACAGGGCCATTTATGAGTATTCGCCTTAGTAGCGTTTTACGTTTTGGAAGCACAAGGACCTAGGTGTAGAGTTATTTCAGAGTCTTCAACCTGCCTCGCGTCTGTCCTAGTTCTATCTTCTTTCCACTCTGGGAAAACAGTGCCATGTATGAGTGTTTGCCTGAAGAGCGTTTATACGTTTTGGAAGCAGAAGGGCCTTGGCTTCCTGTAACGCAGAGTATCCAACCTGCCTTAAGTCCGTCCTCGTTCTAACTTCTTTCCTCCACTGGGACAGCATTGCCATTTGTGAGTATTTGCCTTAGTCGCGTTTATAAGTTTTGGAAGCATAAGGGACTGGGTTGCCCTTAACTCAGAGTATCCAAGCAGCCTAGAGTACGTCCTTCTTTTCACTTCTTTTCTGAACTGGGAAAACATTGCCTACTATGAGTATTCAACTTAATAGCGTTTTACGTTTTGGAGCCATAAGTGCCTAGGCGTGCAGTTATCTCAGATTATTCAACCTGCCTAGCCTCTGTCCGAGTTCGAATTTCTTTCCTCCCTGGGATCACAGTGTCATTTATGAGTGTTTGCCTGAAGAGCGTTTATACGTTTTGGAAGTAGAAGGGACTTGGCCTGCCTGTAACTCAGAGTATCCAACCTGCCTTACGTCCGTCCTCGTTCTAACTTCTTTCCTCAACTGGGACAGCATTGCCATTTATGAGTATTTGCCTTAGTCGCGTTTATAGGTTTTGGAAGCACAAGGGACTTGGCATGCACTTAACTCAGAGTATCCAAGCAGTCTAGAGTACGTCCTTCTTCTCCCATCTTTTCTGAACTGGGAAAACATTGCCTATTATGAGTATTCAACTTAATAGCGTTTTACGTTTTGGAAGCATAAGTGCCTAGGCGTGCAGTTATCTCAGAGTATTCAACCTGCCTAGCCTCTGTCCGAGTTCTAATTTCTTTCCTCCCTGGGATCACAGTGTCATTTATGAGTGTTTGCCTGAAGAGCGTTTATACGTTTTGGAAGTAGAAGGGACTTGGCCTGCCTGTAACTCAGAGTATCCAACCTGCCTTAAGTCCGTCCTGGTTCTAACTTCTTTCCTCCACTGGGACAACACTGCCATTTATGAGTATTGGCCTTAGTAGCGTTTATACGTTTGGGAAGCATAAGGGACTTGACGGGCACTTAACTCAGAGTGTCCAAGCAGCCTAGGGTCCGTCCTTCTTCTGAATTATTTTCTGAAATAGGAAAACTTTGCCATTTATGAGGATTCGCCTTAGTAGCGTTTTTCAGTTTAGGAAGCATAAGGGCGTAGTCTTCCACTTATCTCAGAGTATTCAACCGGCCTAGCGTCTCTCCTTGTTCTAACTTCATTCCTCACTGCGAAAACTTTGCCATTTATGAGTGTTTGCCTGAAGAGCGTTGATATGTTTTGGAAGCATAAGGGACTTGGCCTGCACTTAACTCAGAGTTTACAACCTGCCTTAAGTGCATCCTCGATCTAACTTCTTTCCTCCACTGGGACCACATTGCCATTTATGAGTATTTGCCTTAGGAGCATTCACAGGTTTTGGAAGCATAAGGGACTTGGCCTGCCTGTAACTCAGAGTATCCAACCTGCCTTAAGTCCGTCCTCGTTCTAAGTTCTTTCCTCCACTGGGACAGCATTGCCATTTATGAGTATTTGCCTTAGTCGCGTTTATAAGTTTTGGAAGCATAAGGGACTGGGTTGCCCTTAACTCAGAGTATCCAAGCAGCCTAGAGTACGTCCTTCTTTTCACTTCTTTTCTGAACTGGGAAAACATTGCCTACTATGAGTATTCAACTTAATAGCGTTTTACGTTTTGGAGCCATAAGTGCCTAGGCGTGCAGTTATCTCAGATTATTCAACCTGCCTAGCCTCTGTCCGAGTTCGAATTTCTTTCCTCCCTGGGATCACAGTGTCATTTATGAGTGTTTGCCTGAAGAGCGTTTATACGTTTTGGAAGTAGAAGGGACTTGGCCTGCCTGTAACTCAGAGTATCCAACCTGCCTTACGTCCGTCCTCGTTCTAACTTCTTTCCTCAACTGGGACAGCATTGCCATTTATGAGTATTTGCCTTAGTCGCGTTTATAGGTTTTGGAAGCACAAGGGACTTGGCATGCACTTAACTCAGAGTATCCAAGCAGTCTAGAGTACGTCCTTCTTCTCCCATCTTTTCTGAACTGGGAAAACATTGCCTATTATGAGTATTCAACTTAATAGCGTTTTACGTTTTGGAAGCATAAGTGCCTAGGCGTGCAGTTATCTCAGAGTATTCAACCTGCCTAGCCTCTGTCCGACTTCTAATTTCTTTCCTCCCTGGGATCACAGTGTCATTTATGAGTGTTTGCCTGAAGAGCTTTTATAAGTTTTGGAAGTAGAAGGGACTTGGCCTGCCTGTAACTCAGAGTATCCAACCTGCCTTACGTCCGTCCTCGTTCTAACTTCTTTCCTCCACTGGGACAACACTGCCATTTATGAGTATTGGCCTTAGTAGCGTTTATACGTTTGGGAAGCATAAGGGACTTGACGGGCACTTAACTCAGAGTGTCCAAGCAGCCTAGAGTCCGTCCTTCTTCTCAATTATTTTCTGAAATAGGAAAACTTTGCCATTTATGAGGATTCGCCTTAGTAGCGTTTTTCAGTTTAGGAAGCATAAGGGCGTAGTCTTCCACTTATCTCAGAGTATTCAACCGGCCTAGCGTCTCTCCTTGTTCTAACTTCATTCCTCACTGCGAAATCTTTTTTTTTTTTTTTTTTTTTTTAAATTTTATTTATTTATTTGACAGAGAGAAATTACAAGAGAGGCAGGCAGAGAGAGAGGAAGGGAAGCAGGCTCCGCTGAGCAGAGAGCCTGATGCGGGACTCGATCCCATGACCCTGAGATCATGACCTGAGCCGAAGGCAGTGGCTTAACCCACTGAGCCACCCAGGCGCCCCGTCACTGCGAAATCTTTGCCATTTATGAGTGTTTGCCTGATGAGCGTTGATATGTTTTGGAAGCATAAGGGACTTGGCCTGCACTTAACTCAGAGTTTACAACCTGCCTTAAGTGCATCCTCGATCTAACTTCTTTCCTCCACTGGGACAACATTGCCATTTATGAGTATTTGCCTTAGAGCATTCACAGGTTTTGGAAGCATAAGGGACTTGGCCTGCCTGTAACTCAGAGTATCCAACCTTCCTTAAGTCCGTCCTAGTTCTAACTTCTTTCCTCAACTGAGACAACATGGCCATTTATGAGTATTGGCCTTAGAAGCGTTTATACGTTTGGGAAGCATAAGTGACTGACGTGCACTTAACTCAGAGTGTCCAAGCAGCCTAGAGTCCGTCCTTCTTCTCAATTATTTTCTGAAATAGGAAAACTCTCCCTCTTATGAGGATTCGCCTTAGTAGCGTTTTTCAGTTTAGGAAGCATTCGGGCCTAGGCTTCCACATTTCTGAGAGTATTCAACCGGCCTAGCGTCTCTCCTTGTTCTAACTTCATTCCTCACGGCGAAAACAATGCCATTTATGAGTGTTTGCCTGAAGAGCGTTGATATGTTTTGGAAGCATAAGGGACTTGGCCTGCACTTAACTCAGAGTCTCCAACCTACCTTAAGTGTGTCCTCGATCTAACTTCTTTCCTCCCCTGGGACAACATTGCTATTTATGAGTATTCGCCTTAGTAGCGTTCCCAGGTTTTGGAACCATATGGGACTTGGCATACACATAACTCAGAGTATCCAAGCAGCCTAGAGTTCGTCCTTCTTCTCACTTCTTTTCTGAACTGGGAAAACAGGGCCATTTATGAGTATTCGCCTTAGTAGCGTTTTACGTTTTGGAAGCACAAGGACCTAGGTGTAGAGTTATCTCAGAGTCTTCAACCTGCCTCGCGTCTGTCCTAGTTCTGTCTTCTTTCCACTCTGGGAAAACAGTGCCATGTATGAGTGTTTGCCTGAAGAGCGTTTATACGTTTTGGAAGCAGAAGGGCCTTGGCTTGCCTGTAACTCAGAGTATCCAACCTGCCTTACGTCCCTCCTCGTTCTAACTTCTTTCCTCCACTGGGACAGCATTGCCATTTATGAGTATTTGCCTTAGTCGCGTTGATCAGTTTTGGAAGCATAAGGGACTGCGTTGCCCTTAACTCAGAGTATCCAAGCAGCCTAGAGTACGTCCTTCTTTTCTCTTCTTTTCTGAACTGGGAAAACATTGCCTACTATGAGTATTCAACTTAATAGCGTTTTACGTTTTGGAGCCATAAGTGCCTAGGCGTGCAGTTATCTCAGATTATTCAACCTGCCTAGCCTCTGTCCGAGTTCTAATTTCTTTCCTCCCTGGGATCACAGTGTCATTTATGAGTGTTTGCCTGAAGAGCGTTTATACGTTTTGGAAGTAGAAGGGACTTGGCCTGCCTGTAACTCAGAGTATCCAACCTGCCTTACGTCCGTCCTCGTTCTAACTTCTTTCCTCAACTGGGACAGCATTGCCATTTATGAGTATTTGCCTTAGTCGCGTTTATAGGTTTTGGAAGCACAAGGGACTTGGCATGCACTTAACTCAGAGTATCCAAGCAGTCTAGAGTACGTCCTTCTTCTCCCATCTTTTCTGAACTGGGAAAACATTGCCTATTATGAGTATTCAACTTAATAGCGTTTTACGTTTTGGAAGCATAAGTGCCTAGGCGTGCAGTTATCTCAGAGTATTCAACCTGCCTAGCCTCTGTCCGAGTTCTAATTTCTTTCCTCCCTGGGATCACAGTGTCATTTATGAGTGTTTGCCTGAAGAGCGTTTATACGTTTTGGAAGTAGAAGGGACTTGGCCTGCCTGTAACTCAGAGTATCCAAACTGCCTTACGTCCGTCCTCGTTCTAACTTCTTTCCTCCACTGGGACAACACTGCCATTTATGAGTATTGGCCTTAGTAGCGTTTATACGTTTGGGAAGCATAAGGGACTTGACGGGCACTTAACTCAGAGTGTCCAAGCAGCCTAGAGTCCGTCCCTCTTCTCAATTATTTTCTGAAATAGGAAAACTTTGCCATTTATGAGGATTCGCCTTAGTAGCGTTTTTCAGTTTAGGAAGCATAAGGGCGTAGTCTTCCACTTATCTCAGAGTATTCAACCGGCCTAGCGTCTCTCCTTGTTCTAACTTCATTCCTCACTGCGAAAACTTTGCCATTTATGAGTGTTTGCCTGAAGAGCGTTGATATGTTTTGGAAGCATAAGGGACTTGGCCTGCACTTAACTCAGAGTTTACAACCTGCCTTAAGTGCATCCTCGATCTAACTTCTTTCCTCCACTGGGACCACATTGCCATTTATGAGTATTTGCCTTAGGAGCATTCACAGGTTTTGGAAGCATAAGGGACTTGGCCTGCCTGTAACTCAGAGTATCCAACCTTCCTTAAGTCCGTCCTAGTTCTAACTTCTTTCCTCAACTGAGACAACATGGCCATTTATGAGTATTGGCCTTAGAAGCGTTTATACGTTTGGGAAGCATAAGGGAGTGATGTGCACTTAACTCAGAGTGTCCAAGCAGCCTAGAGTCCGTTCTTCTTCTCAATTATTTTCTGAAATAGGAAAACTCTCCCTCTTATGAGGATTCGCCTTAGTAGCGTTTTTCAGTTTAGGAAGCATAAGGACCTAGGCTTCCACATATCTGAGAGTATTCAACCGGCCTAGCGTCTCTCCTTGTTCTAACTTCATTCCTCACTGTGAAAACAATGCCATTTATGAGTGTTTGCCTGAAGAGCGTTGATAAGTTTTGGAAGCAAAAGGGACTTGGCCTGCACTTAACTCAGGGTCTCCAACCTACCTTAAGTGTGTCCTCGATCTAACTTCTTTCCTCCCCTGGGACAACATTGCTATTTATGAGTATTCGCCTTAGTAGCGTTCCCAGGTTTTGGAAGCATATGGGACTTGGCATACACATAACTCAGAGTATCCAAGCAGCCTAGAGTTCGTCCTTCTTCTCACTTCTTTTCTGAACTAGGAAAACAGGGCCATTTATGAGTATTTGCCTTAGTAGCGTTTTACGTTTTGGAAGCATAAGGACCTAGGTGTAGAGTTATCTCAGAGTCTTCAACTTGCCTCGCGTCTTCCTAGTTCTATCTTCTTTCCACTCTGGGAAAACAGTGCCATGGATGAGTGTTTGCCTGAAGAGCGTTTATACGTTTTGGAAGCAGAAGGGCCTTGGCTTGCCTGTAACTCAGAGTATCCAACCTGCCTTAAGTCCGTCCTCGTTCTAACTTCTTTCCTCCAATGGAACAACATTGCCCTTTATGAGTATTTGCCTTAGTCGCATTTACACGTTTTGGAAGCATAAGGGTTTGGCCTGCACTTAACTCAGAGTCTCCAACCTACCTTAAGTGTGTCCTCGATCTAACTTCTTTCCTCCACTGGGACAACATTGCTTATTATGAGTATTCGCCTTAGTAGCGTTCCCAGGTTTTGGAAGCATATGGGACTTGGCATACACATAACTCAGAGTATCCAAGCAGCCTAGAGTTCGTCCTTCTTCTCACTTCTTTTCTGAACTGGGAAAACAGGGCCATTTATGAGTATTCGCCTTAGTAGCGTTTTACGTTTTGGAAGCATAAGGACCTAGGTGTAGAGTTATCTCAGAGTCTTCAACCTGCCTCGCGTCTGTCCTAGTTCTGTCTTCTTTCCACTCTGGGAAAACAGTGCCATGTATGAGTGTTTGCCTGAAGAGCGTTTATACGTTTTGGAAGTAGAAGGGACTTGGCCTGCCTGTAACTCAGAGTATCCAACCTGCCTTACGACCGTCCTCGTTCTAACTTCTTTCCTCAACTGGGACAGCATTACCATTTATGAGTATTTGCATTAGTCGCGTTTATACGTTTTGGAAGCACAAGGGACTTGGCATGCACTTAACTCAGAGTATCCAAGTAGTCTACACTACGTCCTTCTTCTCCCATCTTTTCTGAACTGGGAAAACATTGCCTATTATGAGTATTCAACTTAATAGCGTTTTACGTTTTGGAAGCATAAGTGCCTAGGCGTGCAGTTATCTCAGAGTATTCAACCTACCTAGCCTCTGTCCGAGTTCTAATTTCTTTCATCCCAGGGATAACAGTGTCATTTATGAGTGTTTGCCTGAAGAGCGTTTATACGTTTTGGAAGTAGAAGGGACTTGGCCTGCCTGTAACTCAGAGTATCCAACATGCCTTAAGTCCGTCCTCGTTCTAACTTCTTTCCTCCACGGGGACAACACTGCCATTTATGAGTATTGGCCTTAGTAGCGTTTATACGTTTGGGAAGCATAAGGGACTTGACGGGCACTTAACTCAGAGTGTCCAAGCAGCCTAGAGTCCGTCCTTCTTCTGAATTATTTTCTGAAATAGGAAAACTTTGCCATTTATGAGGATTTGCCTTAGTAGAGTTTTTCAGTTTAGGAAGCATAAGGGCGTAGTCTTCCACTTATCTCAGAGTATTCAACCGGCCTAGCGTCTCTCCTTGTTCTAACTTCATTCCTCACTGCGAAAACTTTGCCATTTATGAGTGTTTGCCTGAAGAGCGTTGATATGTTTTGGAAGCATAAGGGACTTGGCCTGCACTTAACTCAGAGTTTACAACCTGCCTTAAGTGCATCCTCGATCTAACTTCTTTCCTCCACTGGGACAACATTGCCATTTATGAGTATTTGCCTTAGGAGCATTCACAGGTTTTGGAAGCATAAGGGACTTGGCCTGCCTGTAACTCAGAGTATCCTACAATCCTTAAGTCCGTCCTCGTTCTAACTTCTTTCCTCAACTGAGACAACATGGCCATTTATGAGTATTGGCCTTAGAAGCATTTATACGTTTGGGAAGCATAAGGGACTGACGTGCACTTAACTCAGAGTGTCCAAGCAGCCTAGAGTCCGACCTTCTTCTCAACTATTTTCTGAAATAGGAAAACACTCCCACTTATGAGGATTCGCCTTAGTAGCGTTTTTCAGTTTAGGAAGCATAAGGGCCTAGGCTTCCACATATCTGAGAGTATTCAACCGGCCTAGCGTCTCTCCTTGTTCTAACTTCATTCCTCACAGCGAAAACAATGCCATTTATGAGTGTTTGCCTGAAGAGCGTTGATATGTTTTGGAAGCCTAAGGGACTTGGCCTGCACTTAACTCAGAGTCTCCAACCTACCTTAAGTGTGTCCTCGATCTAACTTCTTTCCTCCACTGGGACAACATTGCTATTTATGAGTATTCGCCTTAGTAGCGTTCCCAGGTTTTGGAAGCATATGGGACTTGGCATACACATAACTCACAGTATCCAAGCAGCCTAGAGTTCGTCCTTCTTCTCACTTCTTTTCTGAACTGGGAAAACAGGGCCATTTATGAGTATTCGCCTTAGTAGCGTTTTACGTTTTGGAAGCATAAGGACCTAGGTGTAGAGTTATCTCAGAGTCTTCAACCTGCCTCGCGTCTGTCCTAGTTCTATCTTCTTTCCACTCTGGGAAAACAGTGCCATGTATGAGTGTTTGCCTGAAGAGCATTTATAGGTTTTGGAAGCAGAAGGGCCTTGGCTTGCCTGTAACTCAGAGCATCCAACCTGCCTTAAGTCCGTCCTCATTCTAACATCTTTCCTCCAATGGGACAACATTGCCCTTTATGAGTATTTGCATTAGTCGCATTTACACGTTTTGGAAGCATAAGGGACTTGGCCTGCACTTAACTCAGTGTCACCAACCTACCTTAAGTGTGTCCTTGATCTAACTTCTTTCCTCCACTGAGACAACATTGCTATTTATGAGTATTCGCCTTAGTAGCGTTACCAGGTTTTGGAAGCATATGGGACTTGGCATACACATAACTCAGAGTATCCAAGCAGCCTAGAGTTCGTCCGTCTTCTCACTTCTTTTCTGAACTGGGAAAACAGGGCCATTTATGAGTATTCGCCTTAGTAGCGTTTTACGTTTTGGAAGCATAAGGACCTAGGTGTAGAGTTATCTCAGAGTCTTCAACCTGCCTCGCGTCTGTCCTAGTTCTGTCTTCTTTCCACTCTGGGAAAACAGTGCCATGGATGAGTGTTTGCCTGAAGAGCGTTTATAAGTTTTGGAAGCAGAAGGGCCTTGGCTTGCCTGTAACTCAGAGTATCCAACCTGCCTTAAGTCCGTCCTCGTTCTAACTTCTTTCCTCCACTGGGACAGCATTGCCATTTATGAGTATTTGCCTTAGCCGCGTTTATAAGTTTCGGAAGCATAAGGGACTGGGTTGCCCTTAACTCAGAGTATCCAAGCAGCCTAGAGTACGTCCTTCTTGTCACTTCTTTTCTGAACTGGGAAAACATTGCCTACTATGAGTATTCTACTTAATAGCGGTTTACGTTTTGGAAGCATAAGTGCCTAGGCGTGCAGTTATCTCAGATTATTCAACCTGCCTAGTCTCTGTCCGAGTACTAATTTCTTTCCTCCCTGGGATAACAGTGTCATTTATGAGTGTTTGCTTGAAGAGCGTTGATATGTTTTGGAAGCATAAGGGACTTGGCCTGCACTTAACTCAGGGTCTCCAACCTACCTTAAGTGTGTCCTCGATCTAACTTCTTTCCTCCACTGGGACAACATTGCTATTTATGAGTATTCGCCTTAGTAGCGTTCCCAGGTTTTGGAAGCATATGGGACTTGGCATACACATAACTCAGAGTATCCAAGCAGCCTAGAGTTCGTCCTTCTTCTCACTTCTTTTCTGAACTGGGAAAACAGGGCCATTTATGAGTATTCGCCTTAGTAGCGTTTTACGTTTTGGAAGCATAAGGACCTAGGTGTAGAGTTATCTCAGAGTCGTCAACCTGCCTCGCGTCTGTCCTAGTTCTGTCTTCTTTCCACTCTGGGAAAACAGTGCCATGTATGAGTGTTTGCCTGAAGAGCGTTTATACTTTTTGGAAGCAGAAGGGCCTTGGCTTGCCTGTAACTCAGAGTATCCAACCTGCCTTAAGTCCGTCCTCGTTCGAACTTCTTTCCTCCACTGGGACAGCATTGCCATTTATGAGTATTTGCCTTAGTCGCGTTTATAGGTTTTGGAAGCACAAGGGACTTGGCATGCACTTAACTCAGAGTATCCAAGCAGCCTAGAGTACGTCCTTCTTTTCACTTCTTTTCTGAGCTGGGAAAACATTGCGTACTATGAGTATACAACTTAATAGCGTTTTACGTTTTGGAAGCATAAGTGCCTAGGCGTGCAGTTATCTCAGATTATTCAACCTGCCTAGCCTCTGTCTGACTTCTAATTTCTTTCCTCCCTGGGATCACAGTGTCATTTATGAGTGTTTGCCTGAAGAGCGTTTATACGTTTTGGAAGTAGAAGGGACTTGGCCTGCCTGTAACTCAGAGTATCCAACCTGCCTTACGTCCGTCCTCGTTCTAACTTCTTTCCTCCACTGGGACAACACTGCCATTTATGAGTATTGGCCTTAGTAGCGTTTATACTTTTGAGAAGCATAAGGGACTTGACGGGCACTTAACTCCGAGTGTCCAAGCAGCCTAGAGTCCGTCCTTCTTCTCAATTATTTTCTGAAATAGGAAAACTTTGCCATTTATGAGGATTCGCCTTAGTAGAGTTTTTCAGTTTAGGAAGCATAAGGTCGTAGTCTTCCACTTATCTCAGAGTATTCAACCGGCCTAGCGTCTCTCCTTGTTCTAACTTCATTCCTCACTGCGAAAACTTTGCCATTTATGAGTGTTTGCCTGAAGAGCGTTGATATGTTTTGGAAGCATAAGGGGCTTGGCCTGCACTTAACTCAGAGTTTACAAACTGCCTTAAGTGCATCCTCGATCTAACTTCTTTCCTCCCCTGGGACCACATTGCCATTTATGAGTATTTGCCTTAGGAGCATTCACAGGTTTTGGAAGCTTAAGGGACTTGGCCTGCCTGTAACTCAGAGTATCCAACCTTCCTTAAGTCCGTCCTAGTTCTAACTTCTTTCCTCAACTGAGACAACATGGCCATTTATGAGTATTGGCCTTAAAAGCGTTTATACGTTTGGGAAGCATAAGGGACTGACGTGCACTTAACTCAGAGTGTCCAAGCAGCCTAGAGTCCGTCCTTCTTCTCAATTATTTTCTGAAATAGGAAAACTCTCCCACTTATGAGGATTCGCCTTAGTAGCGTTTTTCAGTTTAGGAAGCATAAGGGCCTAGGCTTCCACATATCTGAGAGTATTCAACCGGCCTAGGGTCTCTCCTTGTTCTAACTTCATTCCTCACTGCGAAAACAATGCCATTTATGAGTGATTGCCTGAAGAGCGTTGATATGTTTTGGAAGCATAAGAGACTTGGCCTGCACTTAACTCAGAGTCTCCAACCTACCTTAAGTGTGTCCTCGATCTAACTTCTTTCCTCCACTGGGACAACATTGCTATTTATGAGTATTCGCCTTAGTAGCGTTCCCAGGTTTTGGAAGCATATGGGACTTGGCATACACATAACTCAGAGTATCCAAGCAACCTAGAGTTCGTCCTTCTTCTCACGTCTTTTCTGAACTGGGAAAACAGGGCCATTTATGAGTATTCGCCTTAGTAGCGTTTTACGTTTTGGAAGCATAAGGACCTAGGTGTAGAGTTATCTCAGAGTCTTCAACCTGCCTCGCGTCTGTCCTAATTCTGTCTTCTTTCCACTCTGGGAAAACAGTGCCATGGATGAGTGTTTGCCTGAAGAGCGTTTATACGTTTTGGAAGCAGAAGGGCCTTGGCTTGCCTGTAACTCAGAGTATCCAACCTGCCTTACGTCCGTCCTCGTTCTAACTTCTTTCCTCCACTGGGACAGCATTGCCATTTGTGAGTATTTGCCTTAGTCGCGTTTATAAGTTTTCGAAGCATAAGGGACTGGGTTGCCCTTAACTCAGAGTATCCAAGCAGCCTAGAGTACGTCCTTCTTTTCACTTCTTTTCTGAACTGGGAAAACATTGCCTACTATGAGTATTCAACTTAATAGCGTTTTACGTTTTGGAGCCATAAGTGCCTAGGCGTGCAGTTATCTCAGATTATTCAACCTGCCTAGCCTCTGTCCGAGTTCTAATTTATTTCCTCCCTGGGATCACAGTGTCATTTATGAGTGTTTGCCTGAAGAGCGTTTATACGTTTTGGAAGTAGAAGGGACTTGGCCTGCCTGTAACTCAGAGTATCCAACCTGCCTTACGTCCGTCCTCGTTCTAACTTCTTTCCTCAACTGGGACAGCATTGCCATTTATGAGTATTTGCCTTAGTCGCGTTTATAGGTTTTGGAAGCACAAGGGACTTGGCATACACTTAACTCAGAGTATCCAAGCAGTCTAGAGTACGTCCTTCTTCTCCCATCTTTTCTGAACTGGGAAAACATTGCCTATTATGAGTATTCAACTTAATAGCGTTTTACGTTTTGGAAGCATAAGTGCCTAGGCGTGCAGTTATCTCAGAGTATTCAACCTGCCTAGCCTCTGTCCGAGTTCTAATTTCTTTACTCCCAGGGATCACAGTGTCATTTATGAGTGTTTGCCTGAAGAGCGTTTATACGTTTTGGAAGTAGAAGGGACTTGGCCTGCCTGTAACTCAGAGTATCCAACCTTCCTTAAGTCCGTCCTAGTTCTAACTTCTTTCCTCAACTGAGACAACATGGCCATTTATGAGTATTGGCCTTAGAAGCGTTTATACGTTTGGGAAGCATAAGGGACTGACGTGCACTTAACTCAGAGAGTCCAAGCAGCCTAGAGTCCGTTCTTCTTCTCAGTTATTTTCTGAAATAGGAAAACTCTCCCTCTTATGAGGATTCGCCTTAGTAGCGTTTTTCAGTTTAGGAAGCATAAGGACCTAGGCTTCCACATATCTGAGAGTATTCAACCGGCCTAGCGTCTCTCCTTGTTCTAACTTCATTCCTCACTGCGAAAACAATGCCATTTATGAGTGTTTGCCTGAAGAGCGTTGATATGTTTTGGAAGCATAAGGGACTTGGCCTGCACTTAACTCAGAGTCTCCAACCTACCTTAAGTGTGTCCTCGATCTAACTTCTTTCCTCCCCTGGGACAACATTGCTATTTATGAGTATTCGCCTTAGTAGCGTTCCCAGGTTTTGGAAGCATATGGGACTTGGCATACACATAACTCAGAGTATCCAAGCAGCCTAGAGTTCGTCCTTCTTCTCACTTCTTTTCTGAACTGGGAAAACAGGGCCATTTATGAGTATGCGCCTTAGTAGCGTTTTACGTTTTGGAAGCATAAGGACCTAGGTGTAGAGTTATCTCAGAGTCTTCAACCTGCCTCGCGTCTGTCCTAGTTCTATCTTCTTTCCACTCTGGGAAAACAGTGCCATGTTTGAGTGTTTGTCTGAAGAGCGTTTATACGTTTTGGAAGCAGAAGGGCCTTGGCTTGCCTGTAACTCAGTGTATCCAACCTGCCTTAAGTCCGTCCTCGTTCTAACTTCTTTCCTCCACTGGGACAGCATTGCCATTTATGAGTATTTGCCTTAGTCGCGTTTATAAGTTTTGGAAGCATAAGGGACTGGGTTGCCCTTAACTCAGAGAATCCAAGCAGCCTAGAGTACGTCCTTCTTTTCACTTCTTTTCTGAACTGGGAAAACATTGCCTACTATGAGTATTCAACTTAATAGCCTTTTACGTTTTGGAGCCATAAGTGCCTAGGCGTGCAGTTATCTCAGATTATTCAACCTGCCTAGCCTCTGTCCGAGTTCTAATTTCTTTCCTCCCTGGGATAACAGTGTCATTTATGAGTGTTTGCCTGAAGAGCGTTTATACGTTTTGGAAGTAGAAGGGACTTGGCCTGCCTGTAACTCAGAGTATCCAACCTGCCTTACGTCCATCCTCGTTCTAACTTCTTTCCTCCACTGGGACAGCATTGCCATTTATGAGTATTTGCCTTAGTCGCGTTTATAGGTTTTGGAAGCACAAGGGACTTGGCATGCACTTAACTCAGAGTATCCAAGCAGTCTAGAGTACGTCCTTCTTCTCCCATCTTTTCTGAACTGGGAAAACATTGCCTATTATGAGTATTCAACTTAATAGCGTTTTACGTTTTGGAAGCATAAGTGCCTAGGCGTGCAGTTATCTCAGAGTATTCAACCTGCCTAGCCTCTGTCCGAGTTCTAATTTCTTTCCTCCCTGGGATCACAGTGTCATTTATGAGTGTTTGCCTGAAGAGCGTTTATACGTTTTGGAAGTAGAAGGGACTGGGCCTGCCTGTAACTCAGAGTATCCAACCTGCCTTACGTCCGTCCTCGTTCTAACTTCTTTCCTCCACTGGGACAACACTGCCATTTATGAGTATTGGCCTTAGTAGCGTTTTTACGTTTGGGAAGCATAAGGGACTTGACGGGCACTTAACTCAGAGTGTCCAAGCAGCCTAGAGTCCGTCCTTCTTCTCAATTATTTTCTGAAATAGGAAAACTTTGCCATTTATGAGGATTCGCCTTAGTAGCGTTTTTCAGTTTAGGAAGCATAAGGGCGTAGTCTTCCACTTATCTCAGAGTATTCAACCGGCCTAGCGTCTCTCCTTGTTCTAACTTCATTCCTCACTGCGAAAACTTTGCCATTTATGAGTGTTTGCCTGAAGAGCGTTGATATGTTTTGGAAGCATAAGGGACTTGGCCTGCACTTAACTCAGAGTTTACAACCTGCCTTAAGTGCATCCTCGATCTAACTTCTTTCCTCCACTGGGACCACATTGCCATTTATGAGTATTTGCCTTAGGAGCATTCACAGGTTTTGGAAGCATAAGGGACTTGGCCTGCCTGTAACTCAGAGTATCCAACCTTCCTTAAGTCCGTCCTAGTTCTAACTTCTTTCCTCAACTGAGAAAACATGGCCATTTATGAGTATTGGCCTTAGAAGCGTTTATACGTTTGGGAAGCATAAGGGAGTGATGTGCACTTAACTCAGAGTGTCCAAGCAGCCTACAGTCCGTTCTTCTTCTCAATTATTTTCTGAAATAGGAAAACTCTCCCTCTTATGAGGATTCGCCTTAGTAGCGTTTTTCAGTTTAGGAAACATAAGGACCTAGGCTTCCACATATCTGAGAGTATTCAACCGGCCTAGCGTCTCTCCTTATTCTAACTTCATTCCTCACTGCGAAAACAATGCCATTTATGAGTGTTTGCCTAAAGAGCGTTGATATGTTTTGGAAGCATAAGGGACTTGGCCTGCACTTAACTCAGGGTCTCCAACCTACCTTAAGTGTGTCCTCGATCTAACTTCTTTCCTCCCCTGGGACAACATTGCTATTTATGAGTATTCGCCTTAGTAGCGTTCCCAGGTTTTGGAAGCATATGGGACTTGGCATACACATAACTCAGAGTATCCAAGCAGCCTAGAGTTCGTCCTTCTTCTCACTTCTTTTCTGAACTGGGAAAACAGGGCCATTTATGAGTATTCGCCTTAGTAGCGTTTTACGTTTTGGAAGCATAAGGACCTAGGTGTAGAGTTATCTCAGAGTCTTCAACCTGCCTCGCGTCTGTCCTAGTTCTGTCTTCTTTCCACTCTGGGAAAACAGTGCCTTGGATGAGTGTTTGCCTGAAGAGCGTTTATACGTTTTGGAAGCAGAAGGGCCTTGGCTTGCCTGTAACTCAGAGTATCCAACCTGCCTTAAGTCCGTCCTCATTCTAACTTCTTTCCTCCACTGGGACAGCATTGCCATTTGTGAGTATTTGCCTTAGTCGCGTTTATAAGTTTTCGAAGCATAAGGGACTGGGTTGCCCTTAACTCAGAGTATCCAAGCAGCCTAGAGTACGTCCTTCTTTTCACTTCTTTTCTGAACTGGGAAAACATTGCCTACTATGAGTATTCAACTTAATAGCGTTTTACGTTTTGGAGCCATAAGTGCCTAGGCGTGCAGTTATCTCAGATTATTCAACCTGCCTAGCCTCTGTCCGAGTTCTAATTTCTTTCCTCCCTGGGATCACAGTGTCATTTATGAGTGTTTGCCTGAAGAGCGTTTATACGTTTTGGAAGTAGAAGGGACTTGGCCTGCCTGTAACTCAGAGTATCCAACCTGCCTTACGTCCATCCTCGTTCTAACTTCTTTCCTCAACTGGGACAGCATTGCCATTTATGAGTATTTGCCTTAGTCGCGTTTATAGGTTTTGCAAGCACAAGGGACTTGGCATACACTTAACTCAGAGTATCCAAGCAGTCTAGAGTACGTCCTTCTTCTCCCATCTTTTCTGAACTGGGAAAACATTGCCTATTATGAGTAATCAACTTAATAGCGTTTTACGTTTTGGAAGCATAAGTGCCTAGGCGTGCAGTTATCTCAGAGTATTCAACCTGCCTAGCCTCTGTCCGAGTTCTAATTTCTTTCCTCCCAGGGATCACAGTGTCATTTATGAGTGTTTGCCTGAAGAGCGTTTATACGTTTTGGAAGTAGAAGGGACTTGGCCTGCCTGTAACTCAAAGTATCCAACCTTCCTTAAGTCCATCGTAGTTCTAACTTCTTTCCTCAACTGAGACAACATGGCCATGTATGAGTATTGGCCTTAGAAGCGTTTATACATTTGGGAAGCATAAGGGACTGACGTGCACTTAACTCAGATTGTACAAGCAGCCTAGAATTCGTCCGTCTTCTCAATTATTTTCTGAAATAGGAAAACTCTCCCACTTATGAGGATTTGTCTTAGTAGCGTTTTTCATTTTAGGAAGCATAAGGGCCTAGGCTTCCACATATCTGAGAGTATTCAACCGGCCTAGCATCTCTCCTTGTTCTAACTTCATTCCTCACTGCGAAAACAATGCCATTTATGAGTGTTTGCCTGAAGAGCGTTGATATGTTTTGGAAGCATAAGGGACTTGGCCTGCACTTAACTCAGAGTCTCCAACCTACCTTAAGTGTGTCCTCGATCTAACTTCTTTCCTCCACTGGGACAACATTGCTCTTTATGAGTATTCGCCTTAGTAGCGTTCCCAGGTTTTGGAAGCATATGGGACTTGGCATACACATAACTCAGAGTATCCAAGCAGCCTAGAGTTCGTCCTTCTTCTCACTTCTTTTCTGAACTGGGAAAACAGGGCCATTTATGAGTATTCGCCTTAGTAGCGTTTTACGTTTTGGAAGCATAAGGACCTAGGTGTAGAGTTATCTCAGAGTCTTCAACGTGCCTCGCGTCTGTCCTAGTTCTGTCTTCTTTCCACTCTGGGAAAACAGTGCCATGTATGAGTGTTTGCCTGAAGAGCGTTTATAGGTTTTGGAAGCAGAAGGGCCTTGGCTTGCCTGTAACTCAGAGTATCCAACCTGCCTTAAGTCCGTCCTCGTTCTAACTTCTTTCCTCCACTGGGACAGCATTGCCATTTATGAGTATTTGCCTTAGTCGCGTTTATAGGTTTTGGAAGCACAAGGGACTTGGCATGCACGTAACTCAGAGTATCCAAGCAGTCTAGAGTACGTCCTTCTTCTCCCATCTTTTCTGAACTGGGAGAACATTGCCTACTATGAGTATTCAACTTAATAGCGTTTTACGTTTTGGAAGCATAAGTGCCTAGGCGTGCAGTTATCTCAGAGTATTCAACCTGCCTAGCCTCTGTCCGAGTTCTAATTTCTTTCCTCCCTGGGATCACAGTGTCATTTATGAGTGTTTGCCTGAAGAGCGTTTATACGTTTTGGAAGTAGAAGGGACTTGGCCTGCCTGTAACTCAGAGTATCCAACCTGCCTTACGTCCGTCCTCGTTCTAACTTCTTTCCTCCACTGGGACAACACTGCCATTTATGAGTATTGGCCATAGTAGCGTTTATACGTTTGGGAAGCATAAGGGACTTGACGGGCACTTAACTCCGAGTGTCCAAGCAGCCTAGAGTCCGTCCTTCTTCTCAATTATTTTCTGAAATAGGAAAACTTTGCCATTTATGAGGATTCGCCTTAGTAGCGTTTTTCAGTTTAGGAAGCATAAGGGCGTAGTCTTCCACTTATCTCAGAGTATTCAACCGGCCTAGCGTCTCTCCTTGTTCTAACTTCATTCCTCACTGCGAAAACTTTGCCATTTATGAGTGTTTGCCTGAAGAGCGTTGATATGTTTTGGAAGCATAAGGGACTTGGCCTGCATTTAACTCAGAGTTTACAACCTGCCTTAAGTGCATCCTCGATCTAACTTCTTTCCTCCACTGGGACAACATTGCCATTCATGAGTATTTGCCTTAGGAGCATTCACAGGTTTTGGAAGCATAAGGGACTTGGCCTGCCTGTAACTCAGACTATCCAACCTTCCTTAAGTCCGTCCTCGTTCTAAGTTCTTTCCTCAACTGAGACAACATGGCCATTTATGAGTATTGGCCTTAGAAGCGTTTATACGTTTGGGAAGCATAAGGGACTGACGTGCACTTAACTCAGAGTGTCCAAGCAGCCTAGAGTCCGTCCTTCTTCTCAACTATTTTCTGAAATAGGAAAACTCTCCCACTTATGAGGATTCGCCTTAGTAGCGTTTTTCAGTTTAGGAAGCATAAGGGCCTAGGCTTCCACATATCTGAGAGTATTCAACTGGCCTAGCGTCTCTCCTTGTTCTAACTTCATTCCTCACAGCGAAAACAATGCCATTTATGAGTGTTTGCCTGAAGAGCGTTTATATGTTTTGGAAGCATAAGGGACTTGGCCTGCACTTAACTCAGAGTCTCCAACCTACCTTAAGTGTGTCCTCGATCTCACTTCTTTCCTCCACTGGGACAACTTTGCTATTTATGAGTATTCGCCTTAGTAGCGTTCCCAGGTTTTGGAAGCATATGGGACTTGGCATACACATAACTCATAGTATCCAAGCAGCCTAGAGTTCGTCCTTCTTCTCACTTCTTTTCTGAACTGGGGAAACAGGGCCATTTATGAGTATTCGCCTTAGTAGCGTTTTACGTTTTGGAAGCATAAGGACCTAGGTGTAGAGTTATCTCAGAGTCTTCAACTTGCCTCGCATCTCTCCTAGTTCTATCTTCTTTCCACTCTGGGAAAACAGTGCCATGTATGAGTGTTTGCCTGAAGAGCGTTTATACGTTTTGGAAGCAGAAGGGCCTTGGCTTGCCTGTAACTCAGAGTATCCAACCTGCCTTAAGTCCGTCCTCGTTCTAACTTCTTTCCTCCACTGGGACAGCATTGCCATTTATGAGTATTTGCTTTAGTCGCGTTTATAAGTTTTGGAAGCATAAGGGACTGGGTTGCCCTTAACTCAGAGTATCCAAGCAGCCTAGAGTACGTCCTTCTTTTCACTTCTTTTCTGAACTGGGAAAACATTGCCTACTATGAGTATTCAACTTAATAGCGTTTTACGTTTTGGAAGCATAAGTGCCTAGGCGTGCAGTTATCTCAGAGTATTCAACCTGCCTAGCCTCTGTCCGAGTTCTAATTTCTTTCCTCCCTGGGATAACAGTGTTATTTATGAGTGTTTGCCTGAAGAGCGTTTATACGTTTTGGAAGTAGAAGTGACTTGGCCTGCCTGTAACTCAGAGTATCCGACCTGCCTTACGTCCCTCCTCGTTCTAACTTCTTTCCTCCACTGGGATAAAACTGCCATTTATGAGTATTGGCCTTAGTAGCGTTTATACGTTTTGGAAGCATAAGGTACTTGACGGGCACTTAACTCAGATTGTCCAAGTAGCCTAGAGTCCGTCCTTCTTTTCAATTATTTTCTGAAATAGGAAAACTTTGCCATTTATGAGGATTCGCCTTAGTAGAGTTTTTCAGTTTAGGAAGCATAGGGGCGTAATCTTCCACTTATCTCAGAGTATTCAACCGGCGTAGCGTCTCTCCTTGTTCTAACTTCATTCCTCACTGCGAAAACTTTGCCATTTATGAGTGTTTGCCTGAAGAGCGTTGATATGTTTTGGAAGCATAAGGGACTTGGCCTGCACTTAACTCAGAGTTTACAACCTGCCTTAAGTGCATCCTCGATCTAACTTCTTTCCTCCACTGGGACAACATTGCCATTCATGAGTATTTGCCTTAGGAGCATTCAAAGGTTTTGGAAGCATAAGGGACTTGGCCTGCCTGTAACTCAGACTATCCAACCTTCCTTAAGTCCGTCCTCGTTCTAAGTTCTTTCCTCAACTGAGACAACATGGCCATTTATGAGTATTGGCCTTAGAAGCGTTTATACGTTTGGGAAGCATAAGGGACTGACGTGCACTTAACTCAGAGTGTCCAAGCAGCCTAGAGTCCGTCCTTCTTCTCAACTATTTTCTGAAATAGGAAAACTCTCCCACTTATGAGGATTCGCCTTAGTAGCGTTTTTCAGTTTAGGAAGCATAAGGGCCTAGGCTTCCACATATCTGAGAGTATTCAACCGGCCTAGCGTCTCTCCTTGTTCTAACTTCATTCCTCACTGCGAAAACAATGCCATTTATGAGTGTTTGCCTGAAGAGCGTTGATATGTTTTGGAAGCATAAGGGACTTGGCCTGCACTTAACTCAGAGTCTCCAACCTACCTTAAGTGTGTCCTCGATCTCACTTCTTTCCTCCACTGGGACAACATTGCTATTTATGAGTATTCGCCTTAGTTGCGTTCCCAGGTTTTGGAAGCATATGGGACTTGGCATACACATAACTCAGAGTATCCAAGCAGCCTAGAGTTCGTCCTTCTTCTCACTTCTTTTCTGAACTGGGAAAACAGGGCCATTTATGAGTATTCGCCTTAGTAGCGTTTTACGTTTTGGAAGCATAAGGACCTAGGTGTAGAGTTATCTCAGAGTCTTCAACCTGCCTCGCGTCTGTCCTAGTTCTGTCTTCTTTCCACTCTGGGAAAACAGTGCCATGGATGAGTGTTTGCCTGAAGAGCGTTTATACGTTTTGGAAGCAGAAGGGCCTTGGCTTGCCTGTAACTCAGAGTATCCAACCTGCCTTAAGTCCGTCCTCGTTCTAACTTCTTTCCTCCACTGGGACAGCATTGCCATTTATGAGTATTTGCCTTAGTCGCGTTTATAAGTTTCGGAAGCATAATGGACTGGGTTGCCCTTAACTCAGAGTATCCAAGCAGCCTAGAGTACGTCCTTCTTTTCACTTCTTTTCTGAACTGGGAAAACATTGCCTACTATGAGTATTCAACTTAATAGCGTTTTACGTTTTGGAAGCATAAGTGCCTAGGCGTGCAGTTATCTCAGAGTATTCAACCTGCCTAGCCTCTGTCCGAGTTCTAATTTCTTTCCTCCCTGGGATAACAGTGTCATTTATGAGTGTTTGCCTGAAGAGCGTTTATACGTTTTGGAAGTAGAAGGGACTTGGCCTGCCTGTAACTCAGAGTATCCAACCTGCCTTACGACCGTCCTCGTTCTAACTTCTTTCCTCAACTGGGACAGCATTGCCATTTATGAGTATTTGCCTTAGTCGCGTTTATACGTTTTGGAAGCACAAGGGACTTCGCATGCACTTAACTCAGAGTATCCAAGTAGTCTAGAGTACGTCCTTCTTCTCCCATCTTTTCTGAACTGGGAAAACATTGCCTATTATGAGTATTCAACTTAATAGCGTTTTACGTTTTGGAAGCATAAGTGCCTAGGCGTGCAGTTATCTCAGAGTATTCAACCTACCTAGCCTCTGTCCGAGTTCTAATTTCTTTCCTCCCAGGGATAACAGTGTCATTTATGAGTGTTTGCCTGAAGAGCGTTTATACGTTTTGGAAGTAGAAGGGACTTGGCCTGCCTGTAACTCAGAGTATCCAACATGCCTTAAGTCCGTCCTCGTTCTAACTTCATTCCTCCACGGGGACAACACTGCCATTTATGAGTATTGGCCTTAGTATCGTTTATACGTTTGGGAAGCATAAGGGACTTGACGGGCACTTAACTCAGAGTGTCCAAGCAGCCTAGAGTCCGTCCTTCTTCTCAATTATTTTCTGAAATAGGAAAACTTTGCCATTTATGAGGATTCGCCTTAGTAGAGTTTTTCAGTTTAGGAAGCATAAGGGCGTAGTCTTCCACTTATCTCAGTGTATTCAACCGGCCTAGCGTCTCTCCTTGTTCTAACTTCATTCCTCACTGCGAAAACTTTGCCATTTATGAGTGTTTCCCTGAAGAGCGTTGATATGTTTTGGAAGCATAAGGGACTTGGCCTGCACTTAACTCAGAGTTTACAACCTGCCTTAAGTGCATCCTCGATCTAACTTCTTTCCTCCACTGGGACCACATTGCCATTTATGAGTAATTGCCTTAGGAGCATTCACAGGTTTTGGAATCATAAGGGACTTGGCCTGCCTGTAACTCAGAGTATCCAACCTTCCTTAAGTCCGTCCTAGTTCTAACTTCTTTCCTCAACTGAGACAACATGGCCATTTATGAGTATTGGCCTTAGAAGCGTTTATACGTTTGGGAAGCATAAGGGACTGACGTGCACTTAACTCAGAGTGTCCAAGCAGCCTAGAGTCCGTCCTTCTTCTCAATTATTTTCTGAAATAGGAAAACTCTCCCACTTATGAGGATTCGCCTTAGTAGCGTTTTTCAGTTTAGGAAGCATAAGGGCCTAGGCTTCCACATATCTGAGAGTATTCAACCGGCCTAGCGTCTCTCCTTGTTCTAACTTCATTCCTCACTGCGAAAACTTTGCCATCTATGAGTGTTTGCCTGAAGAGCGTTGATATGTTTTGGAAGCATCAGGGCCTTGGCCTGCACTTAACTCAGAGTTTCCACCTACCTTAAGTGCATCCTCGATCTAAATTCTTTCCTCCACTGGGACAACATTGCCATTTATGATTATGTGCCTTAGTAGCGTTCACAGGTTTTGGAAGCATAAGGGACTTGGCCTGCCTGTAACTCAGATTATCCAACCTGAGTTAAATCCGACCTCGTTCTAACTTCTTTCCTCAAGTGGGACAACATTGCCATTTATGAGTATTTGCCTTAGTCCCATTAACACGTTTTGGAAGCGTAAGGGACTTGGCCTGCACTTAACTCAGTTTCCAACCGACCCTAAGTGTGTCTTCGATCTTATTTCTTTCCTCCACTGGGACAACATTGCCATTTATGAGTTTTCGCCTTAGTAGCGTTTTTACGTTTTGGAAGCAAAAGGGCCTAGGCTTCCACTTATCTCAGTGGATTCAACCGGCCTAGATCTCTCCTTGTTCTAACTTCATTCCTCACTGCGAAAACTTTGCCATTTATGAGTGTTTGCCTGAAGAGCGTTGATATGTTTTGGAAGCATAAGGGACTTGGCCTGCACTTAACTCAGAGTTTTCAATCTGCCTTAAGTGCATCCTCTATCTAACTTCTTTCCTCCCCTGGGACAACATTGCCATTTATGAGTATTCGCCTTCGGAGCATTCACAGGTTTTGGAAGCATAAGGGACTTGGCCTGCCTGTAACTCAGAGTATCCAACCTGCCTTAAGTCCGTCCTAGTTCTAACTTCTTTCCTCAACTGAGACAACATGGCCATATATGAATATTGGCCTTAGAAGCGATTATACGTTTGGGAAGCATAAGGGACTGACGTGCACTTAACTCAGAGTGTCCAAGCAGCGTAGAGTCCGTCCTTCTTCTCAATTATTTTCTGAAATAGGAAAACTTTGCCACTTATAAGGATTCGCCTTAGTAGCGTTTTTCAGTTTAGGAAGCATAAGGGCGTGGTCTTCCTCTTATCTCAGAGTATTCAACCGGCCTATCGTCTCTCCTTGTTCTAACTTCATTCCTCACTGGGAAAACAGTGCCATTTATGAGTGATTGCCTGAAGAGCGTTTATACGTTTTGGAAGCATAAGGGACTTGGCCTGCACTTAACTCAGAGTTTCCACCTACCTTAAGTGCATCCTCGATCTAACTTCTTTCCTCCACTGGGACAACATTGCCATTTATGAGTATTCGCCTTAATAGCGTTTTTACATTTTGGAAGCATAAGGGCCTAGGCTTTCACTTATCTCAGTGTATTCAACCGGCCTAGATCTCTCCTTGTTCTAACTTCATTCCTCACTGCGAAAACAATGCCATTTATGAGTGTTTGCCTGAAGAGCGTTGATATGTTTTGGAAGCATAAGGGACTTGGCCTGCACTTAACTCAGAGTCTCCAATCTACCTTAAGTGTGTCCTCGATCTAACTTCTTTCCTCCACTTGGACAACATTGCTATTTATGAGTATTCGCCTTAGTAGCGTTCCCAGGTTTTGGAAGCATATGGGACTTGGCATACACATAACTCAGAGTATCCAAGCAGCCTAGAGTTCGTCCTTCTTCTCACTTCTTTTCTGAACTGGGAAAACAGGGCCATTTATGAGTATTCGCCATAGTAGCGTTTTACGTTTTGGAAGCATAAGGACCTAGGTGTAGAGTTATCTCAGAGTCTTCAACCTGCGTCGCGTCTGTCCTAGTTCTATCTTCTTTCCACTCTGGGAAAACAGTGCCATGTATGAGTGTTTGCCTGAAGAGCGTTTATACGTTTTGGAAGCAGAAGGGCCTTGGCTTGCCTGTAACTCAGAGTATCTAACCTGCCTTAAGTCCGTCCTCGTTCTAACTGCTTTCCTCCACTAGGACAACATACCCATTTATGAGTATTTGCCTTAGTCGCGTTTATAAGTTTTGGAAGCATAAGGGACGGGGTTGCCCTTAACTCAGAGTATCCAAGCAGCCTAGAGTACGTCCTTCTTTTCACTTCTTTTCTGAACTGGGTAAACATTGCCATTTATGAGTATTCGCCTTAGTAGCGTTCACAGGTTTTGGAAGCATAAGGGACTTGGCCTGCCTTTAACACAGAGTATCCAACCTGCCTTAAGTCCGTCCTCGTTCTAACTTCTTTCCTCAACTGGGACAGCATTGCCATTTATGAGTATTTGCCTTAGTCGCGTTTATAGTTTTGGAAGCATAAGGGAATGGGCATGCACTTAACTCAGAGTATCTAAGCAGTCTAGAGTACGTCCTTCTTCTCCCATCTTTTCTGAACTGGGAAAACATTGCCTACCATATATGAGAATTCAACTTAATAGCGTTTTAAGTTTTGGAACCATAAGTGCCTAGGCAGGCAGTTATCTCAGAGTATTCAACCTGCCTAGCCTCTGTCCGAGTTCTAATTTCTTTCCTCCCTGGGATCACAGTGTCATTTATGAGTGTTTGCCTGAAGAGCGTTTATACGTTTTGGAAGTAGAAGGGACTTGGCCTGCCTGTAACTCAGAGTATCCAACCTGCCTTAAGTCCGTCCTCATTCTAACTTCTTTCCTCCACTGGGACAACACTGCCATTTATGAGTATTGGCCTTAGTAGCGTTTATACGTTTGGGAAGCATAAGGGACTTGACGGGCACTTAACTCAGAGTGTCCAAGCAGCCTAGAGTCCGTCCTTCTTCTCAAGTATTTTCTGAAATAGGAAAACTTGGCCATTTATGACGATACGCCTTAGTAGCGTTTTTCAGTTTAGGAAGCATAAGGGCGTAGGCTTCCACTTATCTCAGAGTATTCAACCGGCCTAGCGTCTCTCCTTGTTCTAACTTCATTCCTCACTGCGAAAACTTTGCCATTTATGAGTGTTTGCCTGAAGAGCGTTGATATGTTTTGGAAGCATAAGGGACTTGGCCTGCACTTAACTCAGAGTTTACAACCTGCCTTAAGTGCATCCTCGATCTAACTTCTTTCCTCCACTGGGACAACATTGCCATTTATGAGTATTTGCCTTAGGAGCATTCACAGGTTTGGGAAGCATATGGGACTTGGCCTGCCTGTAACTCAGAGTATCCAACCTTCCTTAAGTCCGTCCTAGTTCTAACTTCTTTCCTCAACTGAGACAACATTGCCATTTATGAGTATTTGCTTTAGAAGCTTTTATACGTTTGGGAAGCATAAGGGACTGACGTGCACTTAACTCAGAGTGTCCAAGCAGCCTAGAGTCCGTCCTTCTTCTCAATTATTTTCGGAAATAGGAAAACTCTCCCACTTATGAGGATTCGCCTTAGTAGAGTTTTTCAGTTCAGGAAGCATAAGGGCCTAGGCTTCCACATATCTGAGAGTATTCAACCGGCCTAGCATCTCTCCTTGTTCTAACTTCATTCCTCACTGCGAAAACAGTGCCATTTATGAGTGATTGCCTGAAGAGCGTTTATACGTTTTGGAAGCATAAGGGACTTGGCCTGCACTTAACTCAGAGTTTCCACCTACCTTAAGTGCATCCTCGATCTAACTTCTTTCCTCCACTGGGACAACATTGCCATTTATGTGTATTCGCCTTAGGAGCGTTCACAGGTTTTGGAAGCATAAGGGACTTGGCCTGCCTGTAACTCAGATTATCCAACCTGAGTTTAATCCGACCTCGTTCTAACTTCTTTCCTCAACTGGGACAACATTGCCATTTATGAGTATTTGCCTTAGTCCCATTAACACGTTGTGGAAGCGTAAGGGACTTGGCCTGCACTTAACTCAGTTTCCAACCGACCCTAAGTGTGTCTTCGATCTTATTTCTTTCCTCCACTGGGACAACATTGCTATTTATGAGTATTCGCCTTAGTAGCGTTCCCAGGTTTTGGAAGCATATGGGACCTGGCATACACATAACTCAGAGTATCCAAGCAGCCTAGAGTTCGTCCTTCTTCTCAATTATTTTCTGAAATAGGAAAACTTGGCCATTTATGAGGATTCGCCTTAGTAGCGTTTTCAGTTTAGGAAGCATAAGGGCGTAGTCTTCCACTTATCTCAGAGTATTCAACCGGCCTAGCGTCTCTCCGTGTTCTAACTTCATTCCTCACTGCGAAAACTTAACCATCTATGAGTGTTTGCCTGAAGAACGTTGATATGTTTTGGAAGAAAAAGGGACTTGGCCTGCACTTAACTCAGAGTTTCCACCTACCTTAAGTGCATCCTCGATCTAACTTCTTTCCTCCACTGGGACAACATTGCCATTTATGAGTATTCGCCTTAGCGTTCACAGGTTTTGGAAGCATAAGGGACTTGGCCTGCCTGTAACTCAGATTATCCACACTGCGTTAAATCCGACCTCGTTCTAACTTCTTTCCTCCACTGGGACAACATTGCCATTTATGAATATTTGCCTTAGTCCCATTTACACCTTTTGGAAGCGTAAGGGACTTGGCCTGCACTTAACTCAGTTTCAAACCGACCCTAAGTGTGACTTCGATCTTACTTCTTTCCTCCACTGAGACAACATTGCCATTTATGAGTATTCGCCTTAGTAACGTTTTTACGTTTTGGAAGCATAAGGGCCGAAGCTTCCACTTATCTCAGTATGTTCAACCGGCCTAGATTTCTCCTTGTTCTAACTTCATTCCTCACTGCGAAAACAATGCCATTTATGAGTGTTTGCCTGAAGAGCGTTGATATGTTTTGGAAGCATAAGGGACTTGGCCTGCACTTAACTCAAAGTCTCCAACCTACCTTAAGTGTGTCCTCGATCTAACTTCTTTCCTCCACTGGGACAACATTGCTATTTATGAGTATTCGCCTTAGTAGCGTTCCCAGGTTTTGGAAGCATATGGGACTTGGCATACACATAACTCAGAGTATCCAAGCAGCCTAGAGTTCGTCCGTCTTCTCACTTCTTTTCTGAACTGGGAAAACAGGGCCATTTATGAGTATTCGCCTTAGTAGCGTTTTACGTTTTGGAAGCATAAGGACCTAGGTGTAGAGTTATCTCAGAGTCTTCAACCTGCCTCGCGTCTGTCCTAGTTCTGTCTTCTTTCCACTCTGGGAAAACAGTGCCATGTATGAGTGTTTGCCTGAAGAGCGTTTATACGTTTTGGAAGCAGAAGGGCCTTGGCTTGCCTGTAACTCAGAGTATCCAACCTGCCTTAAGTCCGTCCTCATTCTAACTTCTTTCCTCCACTGGGACAACATTGCCATTTATGAGTATTTGCCTTAGTCGCGTTTATAAGTTTTGGAAGCATAAGAGACTGGGTTGCCCTTAACTCAGAGTATCCTAGCAGCCTAGAGTACGTTCTTCTTTTCACTTCTTTTGTGAACTGGGAAAACATTACCTATTATGAGTATTCAACTTAATAGCGTTTTACGTTTTGGAAGCAAAAGTGCCTAGGCGTGCAGTTATCTCAGAGTATTCAACCTGCCTAGCCTCTGTCCGAGTTCTAATTTCTTTCCTCCCTGGGATCACAGTGTCATTTATGAGTGTTTGCCTGAAGAGCGTTTATACGTTTTGGAAGCAGAAGGGCCTTGGCTTGCCTGTAACTCAGAGTATCCAACCTGCCTTAAGTCCGTCCTCATTCTAACTTCTTTCCTCCACTGGGACAACACTGCCATTTATGAGTATTTGCCTTAGTCGCGTTTATAGTTTTGGAAGCATAAGGGACTTGGCATGCACTTAACTCAGAGTATCCAAGCAGTCTAGAGTACGTCCTTCTTCTCCCATCTTTTCTGAACTGGGAAAACATTGCCTACTAGGAGTATTCAACTTAATAGCGTTTTACGTTTTGGAAGCATAAGTGCCTAGGCGTGCAGTTATCTCAGAGTATTCAACCTGCCTAGCCTCTGTCCGAGTTCTAATTTCTTTCCTCCCTGGGATCACAGTGTCATTTATGAGTGTTTGCCTGAAGAGCGTTTATACGTTTTTGAAGTAGAAGGGACTTGGCCTGCCTGTAACTCAGAGTATCCAACTTGCCTTAAGTCCGTCCTCGTTCTAACTTCTTTCCTCCACTGGGACAACACTGCCATTTATGAGTATTGGCCTTAGTAGCGTTTATACGTTTGGGAAGCATAAGGGACTTGACGAGGACTTAACTCAGAGTGTCCAAGCAGCCTAGAGTCCGTCCTTCTTCTCAAGTATTTTCTGAAATAGGAAAGCTTTGCCATTTATGAGGATTCGCCTTAGTATCGATTTTCAGTTTAGGAAGCATAAGGGCATAGGCTTCCACTTATCTCAGAGTATTCAACCGGCCTAGCGTCTCTCCTTGTTCTAACTTCATTCCTCACTGCGAAAACTTTGCCATTTATGAGTATTTGCCTGAAGAGCGTTGATATGTTTTGGAAGCATAAGGGACTTGGCCTGCACTTAACTCAGAGTTTACAACCTGTCTTAAGTGCATCCTCGATCTAACTTCTTTCCTCCACTGGGACAACATTGCCATTTATGAGTATTCGCCTTAGGAGCATTCACAGATTTTGGAAGCATAAGGGACTTGGCCTGCCTGTAACTCAGAGTATCCAACCTTCCTTAAGTCCGTCCTAGTTCTAACTTCTTTCCTCAACTGAGACAACATTACCATTTATGAGTATTGGCCTTAGAAGCGTTTATACGTTTGGGAAGCATAAGGGACTGACGTGCATTTAACTCAGAGTGTCCAAGCAGCCTAGAGTCCGTCCTTCTTCTCAATTATTTTCTGAAATAGGAAAACTCTCCCACATATGAGGATTCGCCTTAGTAGCGTTTTTCACTTTAGGAAGCATAAGGGCCTAGGCTTCCACATATCTGAGAGTATTCAACCGGCCTAGCATCTCTCCTTGTTCTAACTTCATTCCTCACTGCGAAAACAATGCCATTTATGAGTGTTTGCCTGAAGAGCGTTGATATGTTTTGGAAGCATAAGGGACTTGGCCTGCACTTAACTCAGAGTCTCCAACCTACCTTAAGTGTGTCCTCGATCTAACTTCTTTCCTCCACTGGACAACATTGCTATTTATGAGTATTCGCCTTAGTAGCGTTCCCAGGTTTTGGAAGCATATGGGACTTGGCATACACATAACTCAGAGTATCCAAGCAGCCTAGAGTTCGTCCTTCTTCTCACTTCTTTTCTGAACTGGGAAAACAGGGCCATTTTTGAGTATTCGCCTTAGTAGCGTTTTACGTTTTGGAAGCATAAGGACCTAGGTGTAGAGTTATCTCAGAGTCTTCAACCTGCCTCGCGTCTGTCCTAGTTCTATCTTCTTTCCACTCTGGGAAAACAGTGCCATGTATGAGTGTTTGCCTGAAGAGCGTTTATATCTTTTGGAAGCAGAAGGGCCTTGGCTTGCCTGTAACTCAGAGTATCCAACCTGCCTTAACTCCGACCTCGTTCTAACTTCTTTCCTCCATTGGGACAACATTGCCTTTTATGAGTATTTGCCTTAGTCGCATTTACACGTTTTGGAAGCATAAGGGACTTGGCCTGCACTTAACTCAGAGTCTCCAACCTACCTTAAGTGTGCCCTCGATCTAACTTCTTTCCTCCACTGGGACAACATTGCTATTTATGAGTATTCGCCTTAGTAGCGTTCCCTGAATTTGGAAGCATATGGGACTTGGCATACACATAACTCAGAGTATCCAAGCAGCCTAGAGTTCGTCCTTCTTCTCACTTCTTTTCTGAACTGGGAAAACAGGGCCATTTATGAGTATTCGCCTTAGTAGCGTTTTACGTTTTGGAAGCATAAGAACCTAGGTGTAGAGTTATCTCAGAGTCTTCAACCTGCCTCGCGTCTGTCCTAGTTCTATCTTCTTTCCACTCTGGGAAAACAGTGCCATGTATGAGTGTTTGCCTGAAGAGCTTTTATACGTTTTGGAAGCAGAAGGGCCTTAGCTTTCCTGTAACTCAGAGTATCCAACCTGCCTTAAGTCCGTCCTCGTTCTAACTTCTTTCCTCCACTGGGACAACATTGCCTTTTATGAGTATTTGCCTTAGTCACATTTACACGTTTTGGAAGCATAAGGGACTTGGCCTGCCCTTAACTCAGAGTCTCCAACCTACCTTAAGTGTGTCCTCGATCTAACTTCTTTCCTCCACTGGGACAACATTGCTATTTATGAGTATTCGCCTTAGTAGCGTTCCCAGGTTTTGGAAGCATATGGGACTTGGCATACACATAACTCAGAGTATCCAAGCAGCCTAGAGTTCGTCCTTCTTCTCACTTCTTTTCTGAACTGGGAAAACAGGGCCATTTATGAGTATTCGCCTTAGTAGCGTTTTACGTTTTGGAAGCATAAGGACCTAGGTGTAGAGTTATCTCAGAGTATTCAACCTACCTAGCCTCTGTACGAGTTCTAATTTCTTTCCTCCCTGGGTAACAGTGTCATTTATGAGTGTTTGCCTGAAGAGCGTTTATACGTTTTGGAAGTAGAAGGGACTTGGCCTGCCTGTAACTCAGAGTATCCAACCTGCCTTAAGTCCGTCCTCGTTCTAACTTCTTTCCTCCACTGGGACAAAACTGCCATTTATGAGTATTGGCCTTACTAGCGTTTATACGTTTGGGAAGCATAAGGGACTTGACGGGCACTTAACTCAGTGTGTCCTAGCAGCCTAGAGTCCGTCCTTCTTCTCAATTATTTTTTGAAATAGGAAAACTTGGCCATTTATGAGGATTCGCCTTAGTAGAGTTTTTCAGTTTAGGAAGCATAAGGGCATTGTCTTCCACTTATCTCAGAGTATTCAACCGGCCTAGCGTCTCTCCTTTTTCTAACTTCATTCCTCACTGCGAAAACATTGCCATTTATGAGTGTTTGCCTGAAGATCGTTGATATGTTTTGGAAGCAAAAGGGACTTGGCCTGCACTTAACTCAGAGTTTATAACCTGCCTTAAGTGCATCCTCGATCTAACTTCTTTCCTCCACTGGGACAACATTGCCATTTATGAGTATTCCCCTTACGAGCATTCACAGGTTTGGAAGCATAAGGGACTTGGCCTGCCTGTCACTCAGATTATCCAACCTGCGTTAAATCCGACCTCGTTCTAACTTCTTTCCTCATCTGGGACAACATTGCCATTTATGAGTATTTGCCTTAGAAGCATTTATACATTTGGGAAGCATAAGGGACTGACGTGCACTTAACTCAGAGTGTCCAACAGCCTAGAGTCCGTCCTTCTTCTCAATTATTTTCTGAAATAGGAAAACTCTCCCACTTATGAGGATTCGCCTTACTAGCGTTTTTCAGTTTAGGAAGCATAAGGGCCTAGGCTTCCACATATCTGAGAATATTCAACCGGCCTAGCATCTCTCCTTGTTCTAACTTCATTCCTCACTGCGAAAACAGTGCCATATATGAGTGATTGCCTGAAGAGCGTTTATACGTTTGGAAGCATAAGGGACTTGGCCTGCACTTAACTCAGAGTTTCTACCTACCTTAAGTGCATCCTCGATCTAACTTCTTTCCTCCACTGGGACAACATTGCCATTTATGAGTATTCGCCTCAGTAGAGTTCACAGGTTTTGGAAGCATAAGGGTCTTGGCCTGCCTGTAACTCCGATTATCCAAAGTGCGTTAAATCCGACCTCGTTCTAACTTCTTTCCTCAACTGGGACAACATTGCCATTTATGAGTATTTGCCTTACTCCCATTTACACGTTGTGGAATCTTAAGGGACTTGGCCTGCACTTAACTCAGTTTCCAACCGACCCTAAGTGTGTCTTCGATCTTACTTCTTTCCTCCACTGGGACAACATTGCCATTTATGAGTTTTCGCCTTAGAAGCGTTTTTACGTTTTGGAAGCATAAGGGCCTAAGCTTCCACTTATCTCAGTGTATTCAACCGGCCTAGATCTCTCCTTGTTCTAACTTCATTCCTCACTGCGAAAACAATGCCATTTATGAGTGTTTGCCTGAAGATCGTTGATATGTTTTGGAAGCATAAGGGACTTGGCCTGCACGTAACTCAGAGTCTCCAACCTACCTTAAGGGTGTCCTCGATCTAACTTCTTTCCTCCACTGGGACAACATTGCTATTTATGAGTATTCGCCTTAGTAGCGTTCCCAGGTTTTGGAAGCATATGGGACTTGGCATACACATAACTCAGAGTATCCAAGCAGCCTAGAGTTCGTCCTTCTTCTCACTTCTTTTCTGAACTGGGAAAACAGGGCCATTTTTGAGTATTCGCCTTAGTAGCGTTTTACGTTTTGGAAGCATAAGGCCTAGGTGTAGAGTTATCTCAGAGTCTTCAACCTGCTTCGCGTCTGTCCTAGTTCTATCTTCTTTCCACTCTGGGAAAACAGTGCCATGTATGAGTGTTTGCCTGAAGAGCGTTTATACGTTTTGGAAGCAGAAGAGCCTTGGCTTGCCTGTAACTCAGAGTATCCAACCTGCCTTAAGTCCGTCCTCGTTCTAACTTCTTTCCTCCACTGGGACAACATTGCCATTTATGAGTATTTGCCTTAGTCGCGTTTATAAGTTTTGGAAGCATAAGGGACTGGGTTGCCCTTAAATCAGGGTATCCAAGCAGCCTAGAGTACGTCCTTCTTTTCACTTCTTTTCTGAACTGGGAAAACATTGCCATTTATGAGTATTCGCCTTTGTAGCGTTCACAGGTTTTGGAAGCATAAGGGACTTGGCCTGCCTTTAATACAGAGTATCCAACCTGCCTTAAGTCCGTCCTCGTTCTAACTTCTTTCCTCAACTGGGACAGCATTGCCATTTATGAGGATTTGCCTTAGTCGCGTTTATAGGTTTTGGAAGCACAAGGGACTTGGCATGCTCTTAACTCAGAGTATCCAAGCAGTCTAGAATACGTCCTTCTTCTCCCATCTTTTCTGAACTGGGAAAACATTGCCAATTATGAGTATTCAACTTAATAGCGTTTTACGTTTTGGAAGCATAAGTGCCTAGGCGTGCAGTTATCTCCGAGTATTCAACCTGGCTAGCCTCTGTCCGAGTTCTAATTCCTTTTCTCCCTGGGATAACAGTGTCATTTATGAGTGTTTGCCTGAAGAGCGTTTATACGTTTTGGAAGCATATGGGCCTTGGGCTGCACGTAACACAGAGTATCCAACCTGCCTTAAGTCCGTCCTCGTTCTAACTTCTTTCCTCCAATGGGAACACTCTCCCACATATGAGTGTTTACCTTAAGAGCGATTATATGTTTGGGAATCATCAGAGCATAGGAGTTCACTTAACTCAGAGTTTCCAACCTGCCTAGAGTCTGTACTCTTTTGGACATGTTTTGGACTATGTTTTGGAAGCATAAGGGTCTTGGTAAGCAGTTAACTGAGACTATCAGTCTCAGTTATGTGTGGGAATCATAAGAGCCTAGGAGTGCACCTCAGAGTTTCCAACCTGCCTAGAGTCTCTCCTTGTTTTAACTTCTTTCGTCCGGTGCGAATACACTGCCATTGATGCGTATTCGCCTTAAGAGCGTTAATAAGTTTTGGAAGAGCGTTTATAAGTTTTGGAACTATAAGGGACTTGGCCTGCCTCTAACTCAGCGTATCCAACCTGCCTTAAGTCCGTACTCTTTTTAACTTCTTTCCTCCACTGGGAACACTTTCGCACATATGAGTGTTAACCTTAAGAGCGATTATATGTGTGGGAATCATCAGAGCCTAGGAGTGCACTTAACTCAGAGTTTCGAACCGGCCTAGAGTCTGTCCTTGTTTTAACTTCTTTCGTCCGGTGCGATTACACTGCCATTGATGAATATTGGCCTTAAGAGCGTTCATAAGTTTTGGAAGCATAAGGGGCTTTGTGAGCAGTTAACTCAGAGAATCCAACTGGCCTAGCGTCAGTCTCTGTTCTTACTTCTATCCTCAACTGGGATAACATTGCCATTTATGAGTATTCTCCTTAGTCGCGTTTATACGTTTTGGAAGCATAAGGGACTTGGCGTGCACTTAACTCAGATTATCCAAGCAGCCTAGAGTCCTTCCTTCTCACTTCTTTTCTGACTGGGAAATCATTGCCATTTATGCGTAAACGCCTTAACAGCGTTTTTACGTTTCTGAAGCATAAGGCCCTAGGCGTGCACTTATCTCAGAGTATTCAACTTACCTAACGTCTGTCCTTGTTCTAACTTCATTCTTCACTGTGAAAACAGTGCCATTTATGAGTGTTTCCCTTAAGAGGGTTTACAGGTTTTGGAAGCATAAGGGCCTTGGCGTGCACTTAACTCAGTGTATCCAACTTACCTTAAGTCCGTCCTCGTTCTAACTTCTTTCCTCAACTGGGACAACATTGCCATTTATGAGTATTCGCCTTAGTAGCGTTTATTTGTTTTGGAAGCATAAGGGACTTGGCTTGCACTAACTCAGAGTATCCAAGCAGCCTAGAACCCGTCCTTCTTCTCATTTCTTTTCTGAACTGGGAAAACATTGCTATTTATGAGTATTCGCCTTCGTAGCGTTTTTACGTTTTGGAAGCATAAGGGCCTAGGCGTGCACTTATGTCAGAGTATTCAACCTGCCTAGCGTCTGTCCTTCTTCTCACTTCTTTTCTGAACTGGGAAAACATTGCCATTTATGAGTATTTGCCTTAGTAGCGTTCACAGGTTTTGGAAGCATAAGGGACTTGGCCTGGCTTTAATTCAGGGTATCCAACCTGCCTTAAGTCCGTCCTCATTCTAACTTCTTTCCTCAACTGGGACAACATTGCCATTTATGAGTATTTGCCTTAGTAGAGTTTATAAGTTTTTGAAGCATAAGGGACTTGGCGTGCACTTAACTCAGAGTGTCCAAGCAGCCTAGAGCCCGTCCTTCTCACTTCTTTTCTGAACTTGGAAAACATAGCCATTTATGAGGATTAGCCTTAGTAGCGTTTTTCAGTTTTGGAAGCCTAAGGGCCTAGGCTTCCACTTATCTCAGAGTATTCAACCGGCCTAGCGTCTCTCCTTGTTCTACCTTCATTCCTCACTGCAAAAACTGTGCCATTTATGAGTGTTTGCCTGAAAAGCTTTGATATGTTTTGGAAGCATAAGGGACTTGGCCTGCCTGTAACTCAGAGTATCCAACCTGCCTTAAATCCGTCCTCAATTTAATTCTTACCTCAACTGGGACAACACTGCCATTTATGAGTATTTGCCTTAGACGCATTTATAGTTTTGGAAGCATAAGGGACTTGGCATGCACTTAACACAGAGTATCCAAGCAGTCTAGGGAACTTCCTTCTTCTCACACCTTTTCTAAACTGGGAAAACATTCCCTATTATGAGTATTCAACTTAATAGCATTTACGTTTTGGAAGCATAAGGGCCTAGGCGTGCAGTAATCTCAGAGTGTTAAACCTGCCTAGCCTCTATCCGAGTTCTAACTTCTTTCCTCCCTTGGATAACAGTGTCATTTATGAGTGTTTGCCTGAAGAGCGTTTATACGTTTTGGAAGCAAAAGGGACTTGGCCTGCCTGTACCTCTGAGTATCCAACCAACCTTAAGTCCGTCCTCGTTCTAACTTCTTTCCTCAAGTGGCACAACATTGCAATTTCTGAGCATTTGCCTTTATAGCATTTATAGGTTTGGGAAGCATAAGGGACTTGGCGTGCACTTAACTCAGAGTATCCAAGCAGCCTAGAGTCCGTCCTTCTTCTCACTTCTTTTCTGAACTAGAAAAACATAGCCATTTATGAGGTTTGGTCTTAGTAGCGTTTTTCAGTTTAGGAAGCATAAGGGCTTAGGCTTCCACTTATCTCAGAGTATTCAACCGGCCCAGCGTCTCTCCTTGTTCTAACTTCATTCCTCACAGTTAATACAATGCCATTTATGAGTGTTTGCCTGAAGAGCGTTGATATGTTTTGGAAGCATAAGGGACTTGGCCTGCACTTAACTCAGAGTCTCCAACCTACCTTAAGTGTGTCCTCGATCTAACTTCTTTCCTCCACTGGGACAACATTGCTATTTATGAGTATTCGCCTTAGTAGCGTTCCCAGGTTTTGGAAGCATATGGGACTTGGCATACACATAACTCAGAGTATCCAAGCAGCCTAGAGTTCGTCCTTCTTCTCACTTCTTTTCTGAACTGGGAAAACAGGGCCATTTATGAGTATTCGCCTTAGTAGCGTTTTACGTTTTGGAAGCATAAGGACCTAGGTGTAGAGTTATCTCAGAGTCTTCAACCTGCCTCGCGTCTGTCCTAGTTCTATCTTCTTTCCACTCTGGGAAAACAGTGCCATGGATGAGTGTTTGCCTGAAGAGCGTTTATACGTTTTGGAAGCAGAAGGGCCTTGGCTTGCCTGTAACTCAGAGTATCCAACCTGCCTTAACTCCGTCCTCGTTCTAACTTCTTTCCTCCACTGGGACAGCATTGCCATTTATGAGTATTTGCCTTAGTCGCGTTTATAAGTTTTGGAAGCATAAGGGACTGGGTTGCCCTTAACTCAGAGTATTCAAGCAGCCTAGAGTACGTCCTTCTTTTCACTTCTTTTCTGAACTGGGAAAACATTGCCATTTATGAGTATTCGCCTTAGTAGCGTTCACAGGTTTTGGAAGCATAAGGGACTTGGCCTGCCTTTAACACAGAGTATCCAACCTGCCTTAAGTCCGTCCTCGTTCTAACTTCTTTCCTCCACTGGGACAGCATTGCCATGTATGAGTATATGCCTTAGTCGCATTTACACGTTTTGGAAGCATAAGGACCTAGACATGGAGTTATCTCAGAGTATTCAACCAGCCTAGCATCTGTCCTAATTCTATCTTCTTTCCACACTGGGAAAACAGTGCCATGTATGAGTGTTTGCCTGAAGAGCGTTTATACGTTTTGGAAGCATAAGGGATTTGGCCTGCCTATAACTCAGAGTATCCAACCTGCCTTAAGTCCGTCCTCGTTTTAACTTCTTTCCTCAACTGGGACAACATTGACATTTATGAGTATTTGCCTTAGTAGCGTTTATATATTTGGGAAGCATAAGGGACTTGACGTGCACTTAACTCAGAGTGTCCAAGCAGCCTAGAGTCCGTACTTCTTCTCAATTATTTTCTGAAAAGGAAAACTTTGCCACTTATGAGGATTCGCCTTAGTAGAATTTTTCAGTATAGGAAGCATACGGGTGTGGTCTTCCAATTATCTCAGAGTATTCAACCGGCGTAGCGTCTCTCCTTGTTCTAACTTCATTCCACACTGCGAAAACAGTGCCATTTATGAGTGTTTGCCTGAAGAGCGTTTATACGTTTTGGAAGCATAAGGGCCTTGGCCTGCCTGTAACTCAGAGTATTCAACCTGCCTGAAGTCCGTCCTCGTTCTAACTTCTTTCCTCAACTGGGACAGCATTGCCATTTATGAGTATTTGCCTTAGTCGCGTTTATAGGATTTGGAAGCATAAGCGACTTGGCTTGCACTTAACTCAGAGTATCCAAGCAGCCTAGTGTACGTCCTTCTTTTCTCTTCTTTTTTGAACTGGGAAAACATTGCCATTTATGAGTATTCACCTTAGTAGCGTTCACAGGTTTTGGAAGCATAATGGACTTGGCCTAGCCTCTGTCCGAGTTCTAATTTCTTTCCTCCCTGGGATAACAGTGTCATTTATGAGTGTTTGCCTGAAGAGCGTTTATACGTTATGGAAGTAGAAGGGACTAGGCCTCCCTGTAACTCAGAGTATCCAACCAGCCTTACGTCCGTCCTCGTTCTAACTTCTTTCCTCAACTGGCACAACATTGCCATTTATGAGTATTTGCCTTAGTAGCGTTTATACGTTTGGGAAGCATAAGGGACTTGACGGGCACTTAACTCAGAGTGTCCAAGCAGCCTAGAGTCCGTCCTTCTTCTCAATTATTTTCTGAAATAGGAAAACTTGGCCATTTATGAGGATACGCCTTAGTAGAGTTTTTCAGTTTAGGAAGCATAAGGGCGTAGGCTTCCACTTATCTCAGAGTATTCAACCGGCCTAGCGTCTCTCCTTGTTCTAACTTCATTCCTCACTGTGAAAACTTTGCCATTTATGAGTGTTTGCCTGAAGAGCGTTGATATGTTTTGGAAGCATAAGGGAATTGGCCTGCACTTAACTCAGAGTTTACAACCTGCCTTAAGTGCATTCTCGATCTAACTTCTTTCCTCCACTGGGACAACATTGCCATTTATGAGTATTCACCTTCGGAGCATTCACAGGTTTTGGAAGCATAGGGGACTTGGCCTGCCTGTAACTCAGAGTATCCAACCTTCCTTAAGTCCGTCCTAGTTCTAACTTCTTTCCTCAACTGAGACAACATTGCCATTTATGAGTATTTGCCTTAGAAGCGTTTATACGTTTGGGAAGCATAAGGGACTGACGTGCACTTAACTCAGAGTGTCCAAGCAGCCTAGAGTCCGTCCTTCTTCTCAATTATTTTCTGAAATAGGAAAACTTTGCCACTTATGAGGATTCGCCTTAGTAGCGTTTTTCAGTTTAGGAAGCATAAGGGCGTGGTCTTCCACTTATCTCAGAGTATTCAACCGGCCTAGCATCTCTCCTTGTTCTAACTTCATTCCTCACTGCGAAAACAGTGCCATTTATGAGTGATTGCCTGAAGAGCGTATATACGTTTTGGAAGCATAAGGGACTTGGCCTGCACTTAACTCAGAGTTTCCAACCTACCTTAAGTGTGTCCTCGATCTAACTTCTTTCCTCCACTGGGACAACATTGCCATTTATGAGTATTCGCCTTAGTAGCGTTTACAGGTTTTGGAAGCATAAGGGACTTGGCCTGCCTGTAACTCAGATTATCCAACCTGCATTAAATCCGACCTCATTCTAACTTCTTTCCTCAACTGGGACAACATTGCCTTTTATGAGTATTTGCCTTAGTCCCATTTACACGTTTTGGAAGCATAAAGGTCTTGGCCTGCACTTAACTCAGTTTCCAACCGACCCTAAGTGTGTCTTCGATCTTACTTCTTTCCTCCACTGGGACAACATTGCCATTTATAAGTATTCGCCTTAGTAGCGTTTTTACGTTTTGGAAGCATAAGGGCCTAGGCTTCCACTTATCTCAGTGTATTCAACCGGCCTAGATCTCTCCTTGTTCTAACTTCATTCCTCACTGCGAAAACAATGCCATTTATGAGTGTTTGCGTGAAGAGCGTTGATATGTTTTGGAAGCATAAGGGACTTGGCCTGCACTTAACTCAGAGTCTCCAACCTACCTTAAGTGTGTCCTCGATCTAACTTCTTTCCTCCACTGGGACAACATTGCCATTTATGAGGATTCGCCTTAGTAGCGTTCCCAGGTTTTGGAAGCATATGGGACTTGGCATACACATAACTCAGAGTTCCAAGCAGCCTAGAGTTCGTCCTTCTTCTCACTTCTTTTCTGAACTGGGAAAACAGGGCCATTTATGAGTATTCGCCTTAGTAGCGTTTTACGTTTTGGAAGCATAAGGACCTAAGTGTAGAGTTATCTCAGAGTCTTCAACCTGCCTCGCGTCTGTCCTAGTTCTATCTTCTTTCCACTCTGGGAAAACAGTGCCATTTATCAGTGTTTGCCTGAAGAGCGTTTATACGTTTTGGAAGCATAAGGGACTAGGCCTGCACTTAACTCAGAGTCTCCAACCTACCTTAAGTGTGTCCTCGATCTAACTTCTTTCCTCCACTGGGACAACATTGTTATTTATGAGTATTCGCCTTAGTAGCGTTCCCAGGTTTTGGAAGCATATGGGACTTGGCATACACATAACTCAGAGTATCCAAGCAGCCTAGAGTTCGTCCTTCTTCTCACTTCTTTTCTGAACTTGGAAAACATAGCCATTTATGAGGATTAGCCTTTGTAGCGTTTTTCAGTTTTGGAAGCCTAAGGGCCTAGGCTTCCACTTATCTCAGAGTATTCAACCGGCCTAGCGTCTATCCTTGTTTTACGTTCATTCCTCACTGCGAAAACAGTGCCATTTATGAATGTTTGCCTGAAAAGCTTTGATATGTTTTGGAAGCATAAGGGACTTGGCCTTCCTGTAACTCAGAGTATCCAACCTGCCTTAAGTCCGTCCTCGTTCTAACTTCTTCCCTCAACTGGGACAACACTGCCATTTATGAGTATTTGCTTTAGACGCGTTTATAGGTTTGGAAGCATAAGGGACTTGGCATGCACTTAACACAGAGTATCCAAGCAGTCTAGGGAACGTCCTTCTTCTCACACCTTTTCTGAACTGGGAAAACATTGCCTATTATGAGTATTCAACTTAATAGCGTTTACGTTTTGGAAGCAAAAGGGCCTAGTCGTGCAGTAATCTCAGAGTGTTAAACCTGCCTAGCCTCTATCCGAGTTCTAACTTCTTTCCTTCCTGGGATAACAGTGTCATTTATGAGTGTTTGCCTGAAGAGCGTTTATACGTTTTGGAAGCAAAAGGGACTTGGCCTGCCTGTACCTCCGAGTATCCAACCAGCCTTAAGTCCGTCCTCGTTCTAACTTCTTTCCTCAAGTGGCACAACATTGCCATTTATGAGCATTTGCCTTAGTAGCGTTTATAGGTTTGGGAAGCATAAGGGACATGACGTGCACTTAACTCAGAGTGTCCAAGCAACCTAGAGTCCTTCCTTCTTCTCACTTCTTTTCTGAACTAGAAAAACATAGCCATTTATGAGGTTTCGTCTTAGTATCGTTTTTCAGTTTAGGAAGCATAAGGGCTTAGGCTTCCACTTATCTCAGAGTATTCAACAGGCCTAGCGTCTCTCCTTGTTCTAACTTCATTCCTCACTGCGAAAACAGTGCCATTTATGAGTGATTGCCTGAAGAGCGTATATACGTTTTGGAAGCATAAGGGACTTGGCCTGCACTTAACTCAGAGTTTCCAACCTACCTTAAGTGTGTCCTCGATCTAACTTCTTTCCTCCACTGGGACAACATTGCCATTTATGAGTATTCGCCTTAGTAGCGTTTACAGGTTTTGGAAGCATAAGGGACTTGGCCTGCCTGTAACTCAGATTATCCAACCTGCGTTAAATCCGACCTCATTCTAACTTCTTTCCTCAACTGGGACAACATTGCCTTTTATGAGTATTTGCCTTAGTCCCATTTACACGTTTTGGAAGCGTAAGGGACTTGGCCTGCACTTAACTCAGTTTCCAACCGACCCTAAGTGTGTCTTCGATCTTACTTCTTTCCTCCACTGGGACAACATTGCCATTTATGAGTATTCGCCTTAGTAGCGTTTTTACGTTTTGGAAGCATAAGGGCCTAGGCTTCTACTTATCTCAGTGTATTCAACCGGCCTAGATCTCTCCTTGTTCTAACTTCATTCCTCACTGCGAAAACAATGCCATTTATGAGTGTTTGCCTGAAGAGCGTTGATATGTTTTGGAAGCATAAGGGACTTGGCCTGCACTTAACTCAGAGTTTCCAACCTACCTTAAGTGTGTCCTCGATCTAACTTCTTTCCTCCACTGGGACAACATTGCCATTTATGAGGATTCGCCTTAGTAGCGTTCCCAGGTTTTGGAAGCATATGGGACTTGGCATACACATAACTCAGAGTATCCAAGCAGCCTAGAGTTCGTCCTTCTTCTCACTTCTTTTCTGAACTGGGAAAACAGGGCCATTTATGAGTATTCGCCTTAGTAGCGTTTTATGTTTTGGAAGCATAAGGACCTAAGTGTAGAGTTATCGCAGAGTCTTCAACCTGCCTCGCGTCTGTCCTAATTCTATCTTCTTTCCACTCTGGGAAAACAGTGCCATTTATCAGTGTTTGCCTGAAGAGCGTTTATACGTTTTGGAAGGATAAGGGACTTGGCCTCCACTTAACTCAGAGTCTCCAACCTACCTTAAGTGTGTCCTCGATCTAACTTCTTTCCTCCACTGGGACAACATTGTTATTTATGAGTATTCGCCTTAGTAGCGTTCCCAGGTTTTGGAAGCATATGGGACTTGGCATACACATAACTCAGAGTATCCAAGCAGCCTAGAGTTCGTCCTTCTTCTCACTTCTTTTCTGAACTTGGAAAACATAGCCATTTATGAGGATTAGCCTTAGTAGCGTTTTTCAGTTTTGGAAGCCTAAGGGCCTAGGCTTCCACTTATCTCAGAGTATTCAACCGGCCTAGCGTCTATCCTTGTTCTACGTTCATTCCTCACTGCGAAAACAGTGCCATTTATGAATGTTTGCCTGAAAAGCTTTGATATGTTTTGGAAGCATAAGGGACTTGGCCTGCCTGTAACTCAGAGTATCCAACCTGCCTTAAGTCCGTCCTCGTTCTAACTTCTTTCCTCAACTGGGACAACACTGCCATTTATGAGTATTTGCTTTAGACGCGTTTATAGGTTTGGAAGCATAAGGGACTTGGCATGCCTTTAACACAGAGTATCCAAGCAGTCTAGGGAACGTCCTTCTTCTCACACCTTTTCTGAACTGGGAAAACATTGCCTATTATGAGTATTCAACTTAATAGCGTTTACGTTTTGGAAGCAAAAGGGCCTAGTCGTGCAGTAATCTCA
Organism: Meles meles; assembly: GCF_922984935.1. Lineage (NCBI taxonomy): Eukaryota > Metazoa > Chordata > Mammalia > Carnivora > Mustelidae > Meles > Meles meles. The sequence continues at coordinate 113,877,198 of NC_060072.1, forward strand.
GAGTGTTAAACCTGCCTAGCCTCTATCCGAGTTCTAACTTCTTTCCTCCCTGGGATAACAGTGTCATTTATGAGTGTTTGCCTGAAGAGCGTTTATACATTTTGGAAGCAAAAGGGACTTGGCCTGCCTGTACCTCCGAGTATCCAACCAGCCTTAAGTCCGTCCTCGTTCTAACTTCTTTCCTCAAGTGTCACAACATTGCCATTTATGAGCATTTGCCTTAGTAGCGTTTATAGGTTTGGTAAGCATAAGGGACTTGACGTGCACTTAACTCAGAGTGTCCAAGCAACCTAGAGTCCGTCCTTCTTCTCACTTCTTTTCTGAACTAGAAAAACATAGCCATTTATGAGGTTTCATCTTAGTATCGTTTTTCAGTTTAGGAAGCATAAGGGCTTAGATTTCCACTTATCTCAGAGTATTCAACCGGCCTAGCGTCTCTCCTTGTTCTAACTTCATTCCTCACTGCGAAAACAGTGCCATTTATGAGTGTTTGCCTGAAGAGAGTTTATGCGTTTTGGAAGCATAAGGGACTTGGCCTGCCTGTAACTCAGAGTATCCAACATGCCTTAAGTCCGTCCTCGTTCTAACGTCTTTCCTCAACTGGGACAACATTGCCATTTATGAGTATTTGCCTTAGTCGCATTTATACGTTTTGGAAGCATAAGGGACTTGGCCTGCACTTAACTCAGAGTTTCCAACCTGCCTTAAGTGTGTCCTCGATCTAACTTCTTTCCTCCACTGGGACAACATTGCCATTTATGAGGATTCGCCTTAGTAGCGTTCCCAGGTTTTGGAGGCATATGGGACTTGGCATACACATAACTCAGAGTATCCAAGCAGCCTAGAGTTCGTCCTTCTTCTCACTTCTTTTCTGAACTGGGAAAACAGGGCCATTTATGAGTATTCACCTTAGTAGCATTTTACGTTTTGGAAGCATAAGGACCTAGGCGTAGAGTTATCTCAGAGTATTCAACCTGCCTCACGTCTGTCCTAGTTCTATCTTCTTTCCACACTGGGAAAACAGTGCCATTTATGAGTGTTTGCCTGAAGAGCGTTTATACGTTTTGGAAGCAGAAGGGCCTTGGCCTGCCTGTAACTCAGAGTATTCAACCTGCCTGAAGTCCGTCCTTGTTCTAACTTCTTTCCTCCACTGGGACAAGATTGCCATTTATGAGTATTTGCCTTAGTCGCGTTTAAAGGGTTTGGAAGAATAAGCGACTTGGCTTGCACTTAACTCAGAGTATCCACGCAGCCTAGTGTACGTCCTTCTTTTCACTTCTTTTCTGAACTGGGAAAACATTGCCATTTATGAGTATTCCCCTTAGTAGCGTTCACAGGTTTTGGAAGCATAATGGACTTGGCCTGCCTGTAACTCAGAGTATCCAACCTGCCTTAAGTCCGTCCTGTTCTAACTTCTTTCCTCAACTGGGACAGCATTGCCATTTATGAGTATTTGCCTTAGTCGCGTTTATAGGTTTTGGAAGCATAAGGGACTTGGCATGCACTTAACTCAGAGTATCCAAGCAGTCTAGAGTACATCCTTCTTCTCCCACCTTTTCTGAACTGGGAAAACATTGCCTATTATGAGTATTCAACTTATTAGCGTTTTACGTTTTGGAAGCATAAGTGCCTAGGCGTGCAGTTATCTCCGAGTATTCAACCTGCCTAGCCTCTGTCCGAGTTCTAATTTCTTTCCTCCCTGGGATAACAGTGTCATTTATGAGTGTTTGCCTGAAGAGCGTTTATACGTTTTAGAAGTAGAAGGGACTTGGCCTGCCTGTAACTCAGAGTATCCAACCTGCCTTACGTCCGTCCTCGTTCTAACTTCTTTCCTCAACTGGCACAACATTGCCATTTATGAGTATTTGCCTTAGTAGCGTTTATACGTTTGGGAAGCATAAGGGACTTGACGTGCACTTAACTCAGAGTGTCCAAGCAGGCTAGAGTCCGTCCTTCTTCTCCATTATTTTCTGAAATAGGAAAACTTGGCCATTTATGAGTTTTCGCCTTTGTAGAGTTTTTCAGTTCAGGAAGCATAAGGGCGTAGGCTTCCACTTATCTCAGAGTATTCAACCGGCCTAGCGTCTCTCCTTGTTCTAACTTCATTCCTCACTGCGAAAACTTTGCCATTTATGAGTGTTTGCCTGAAGAGCGTTGATAAGTTTTGGAAGCATAAGGGACTTGGACTGCACTTAACACAGAGTTTAGAACCGGCCTTAAGTGCATCCTCGATCTAACTTCTTTCCTCCAGTGGGACAACATTGCCATTTATGAGCATTTGCCTTAGTCGCGTTTATAAGTTTTGGAAGCATAAGGGACTTGGCTTGCCCTTAACTCTGAGTATCCAAGCAGCCTAGAGTACGTAATTCTTTTCACTTCTTTTCTGAACTGGGAAAACATTGCCATTTATGAGTATTCGCTTTAGTAGCGTTCACAGGTTTTGAAGCATAAGGGACTTTGCCTGCCTTTAACTCAGAGTATCCATCCTGCCTTAATTCCGTCCTCGTTCTAACTTCTTTCCTCAAGTGGGACAACACTGCCATTTATGAGCATTTGCCTTAGTCGCGTTATAGTTTTGGAAGCATAAGGGACTTGGCATGCACTTAACACGGAGTATCCAAGCAGTCTAGGGTACGTACTTCTTCTCACATCTTTTCTGAACTGGGAAAACATTGCCTATTATGAGTATTCAACTTAATAGCGTTTTACGTTTTGGAAGCATAAGGGCCTAGGCATGCAGTTATCTCAGAGTGTGCAACCTGCCTAGCCTCTATCCGAGTTCTAACATCTTTCCTCCCTGGGATAACAGTGTCATTTATGAGTGTTTGCCTGAAGAGCGTTTATAAGTTTTGGAAGCATAAGGGACTAGGCCTGCCTGTAACTCAGAGTATCCAACCTGCCTTATGTCCGTCCTCATTCTAACTTCTTTCCTCAACTGGCACAACATTGCCATTTATGAGCATTTGCCTTAGTAGCGTTTATACGTTTGGGAAGCATAAGGGACTTGGCGTGCACTTAACTCAGAGTGTCCAAGGAGTCTAGAGTCCGTCCTTCTTCTCACTTTTTTCTGAACTAGAAAAACATAGCCATTTATGAGGATTCGCCTTAGTAGCGTTTTTCAGTTTAGGAAGCATAAGGGCCTAGGCTTCCACTTAACTCAGAGTGTTCAACCGGCCTAGCATCTCTCCTTGTTCTAACTTCATTCCTCACTGCGAAAACAGTGCCATTTATGAGTGTTTGCCTGAAGAGCGTTTATACGTTTTGGAAGCATAAGGGACTTGGCCTGCCTGTACCTCAGAGTATCCAACCTGCCTTAAGTCCGTCCTCCTAACTTCTTTCCTCAACTGGGACAACATTGCCATGTATGAGTATCTGCCTTGTTGCATTTACACGTTTTGGAAGCATAAGGGACTTGGCCTGCACTTAACTCAGAGTTTCCAACCTACCCTAAGTGTGTCCTCGATCTAACTTCTTTCCTCCACTGGGACAACATTGCTATTTATGAGTATTTGCCTTAGTAGTGTTCATAGGTTTTGGAAGCATAGGGGACTTGGCATGCACATAACTCAGAATATCCAAGCAGCCTAGAGTTTGTCCTTCTTCTCACTTCTTTTCTGAACTGGGAAAACAGGGCCATTTATGAGTATTCGCCTTAGTAGCGTTTTACGTTTTGGAAACATAAGGACCTAGGTGTAGAGTTATCTCAGAGTATTCAACCTGCCTCACGTCTGTCCTCGTTCTATCTTCTTTCCACACTGGGGAAACAGTGCCATTTATGAGTGTTTGCCTGAAGAGCGTTTATACGTTTTGGAAGCATAAGGGCCTTGGCCTGCCTGTAACTCAGAGTATTCAACCTGCCTGATCCGTCCTTGTTCTAACTTCTTTACTCCACTGGGACAAGATTGCCATTTATGAGTATTTGCCTTAGTCGCGTTTATAGGGTTTGGAAGCATAAGCGACTTGGCTTGCACTTAACTCAGAGTATCCAAGCATCCTAGTGTACATCCTTCCTTTCACTTCTTTTCTGAACTGGGAAAACATTGCCAATTATGAGTATTCCCCTTAGTTGCGTTCACAGGTTTTGGAAGCATAATGGACTTGGCCTGCCTGTAACTCAGAGTATCCAACCTGCCTTAAGTCCGTCCTGTTCTAACTTCTTTCCTCAACTGGGACAGCATTGCCATTTATGAGTATTTGCCTTAGTCGCGTTTATAGGTTTTGGAAGCATAAGGGACTTGGCATGCACTTAACTCAGAGTATCCAAGCAGTCTAGAGTACATCCTTCTTCTCCCACCTTTTCTGAACTGGGAAAAAATTGCCTATTATGAGTATTCAACTTATTAGCGTTTTACGTTTTGGAAGCATAAGTGCCTAGGCGTGCAGTTATCTCCGAGTATTCTACCTGCCTAGCCTCTGTCCGAGTTCTAATTTCTTTCCTCCCTGGGATAACAGTGTCATTTATGAGTGTTTGCCTGAAGAGCGTTTATACGTTTTGGAAGTAGAAGGGACTTGGCCTGCCTGTAACTCAGAGTATCCAACCTGCCTTACGTCCGTCCTCGTTCTAACTTCTTTCCTCAACTGGCACAACATTGCCATTTATGAGTATTTGCCTTAGTAGCGTTTATACGTTTGGGAAGCATAAGGCACTTGACGTGCACTTAACTCAGAGTGTCCAAGCAGGCTAGAGTCCGTCCTTCTTCTCCATTATTTTCTGAAATAGGAAAACTTGGCCATTTATGAGGATTCGCCTTAGGAGAGTTTTTCAGTTTAGGAAGCATAAGGGCGTAGGCTTCCACTTATCTCAGAGTATTCAACCGGCCTAGCGTCTCTCCTTGTTCTAACTTCATTCCTCACTGCGAAAACTTTGCCATTTATGAGTGTTTGCCTGAAGAGCGTTGATATGTTTTGGAAGCATAAGGGACTTGGACCGCACTTAACTCAGAGTTTACAACCGGCCTTAAGTGCATCCTCGATCTAACTTCTTTCCTCCAGTGGGACAACATTGCCATTTATGAGTATTTGCCTTAGTCGTGTTTATAAGTTTTGGAAGCATAAGGGACTTGGCCTGACTGTAACTAAGAGTATCCAACCTGCCTTAAGTCCGTCCTAGTTTTAACTTCTTTCCTCAACTGAGACAACATTGCCATTTATGAGTATTTGCCTTAGAAGCGTTTATACGTTTGGGAAGCATAAGGGACTGACGTGCACTTAACTCAGAGTGTCCAAGCAGCCTAGAGTCCGTCCTTCTTCTCAATTATTTTCTGAAATAGGAAAACTTTGCCACTTATGAGGATTCGCCTTAGTAGCGTTTTTCAGTTTAGGAAGCATTAGGGCCTAGGCTTCCACATATCTGAGAGTATTCAACCGGCCTAGCATCTCTCCTTGTTCTAACTTCATTCCTCACTGCGAATACAGTGCCATATATGAGTGATTGCCTGAAGAGCGTTTATACGTTTAGGAAGCATACGGGACTTGGCCTGCACTTAACTCAGAGTTTCCAACCTACCTTAAGTGCATCCTCGATCTAACTTCTTTCCTCCACTGGGACAACATTGCCATTTATGAGTATTCGCCTCAGTAGCGTTCACAGGTTTTGGAAGCATAAGGGACTTGGCCTGCCTGTAACTCAGATTATCCAACCTGCGTTAAATCCGACCTCGTTCTAACTTCTTTCCTCTACTGGGACAACATTGCCATTTATGAGTATTTGCCTTAGTCCCATTTACACGTTGTGGAAGCGTAAGGGACTTGGCCTGCACTTAACTCAGTTTCCAACCGACCCTAAGTGTTTCTTCGATCTTACTTCTTTCCTCCACTGGGACAACATTGCCATTTATGAGTATTCGCCTTAGTAGCGTTTTTAGGTTTTGGAAGCATAAGGGCCTAGGCTTCTACTTATCTCAGTGTATTCAACCGGCCTAGATCTCTCCTTGTTCTAACTTCATTCCTCACTGCAAAAACAATGCCATTTATGAGTGTTTGCCTGAAGACCGTTGATATGTTTTGGAAGCATAAGGGACTTGGCCTGCACTTAACTCAGAGTTTCCAACCTACCTTAAGTGTGTCCTCGATCTAACTTCTTTCCTCCACTGGGACAACATTGCTATTTATGAGTATTCGCCTTAGTAGCGTTCCCTGGTTTTGGAAGCATAGGGGACTTGGCATACACATAACTCAGAGTATCCAAGCAGCCTAGAGTTCGTCCTTCTTCTCACTTCTTTTCTGAACTGGGAAAACAGGGCCATTTATGAGTATTCGCCTTAGTAGTGTTTTACGTTTTGGAAGCATAAGGACCTAGGCGTGGAGTTATCTCAGAATCTTCAACCTGCCTCGCGTCTGTCCTAGTTCTACCTACTTTCCACTCTGGGAAAACAGTGCCATTTATGAGTGTTTGCCTGAAGAGCGTTTATACGTTTTGGAAGCATAAGGGCATTGGCCTGCCTGTAACTCAGAGTATCCAACCTGCCTTAAGTCCATCCTCGTTCTAACTTCTTTCCTCCACTGGGACAACATTGCCATTTATGAGTATTTGCCTTAGTCGCGTTTATAGGTTTGGGAAGCATAGGGGACTTGGCGTGCACTTAACTCAGAGTGTCCAAGGAGCCTAGAGTCTATCCTTCTTCTCACTTTCTTCTGAACGAGAAAAACATAGCCATTTATGAGGATTCGCCTTAGTAGCGTTTTTCAGTTTAGGAAGCATAAGGGCCTAGGCTTCCACTTAACTCAGAGTGTTCTACCTGCCTAGCGTCTCTCCTTGTTCTAACTTCATTCCTCACTGCGAAAACAGTGCCATTTATGAGTGTTTTCCTGAAGAGCGTTTATACGTTTTGAAAGCATAAGGGACTTGGCCTGCCCGTACCTCAGAGTATCCAACCTGTCTTAAGGCCGTCCTCATTCTAACTTCTTTCCTCCACTGGGACAACAGTGCCATTTATGAGTATTTGCCTTAGTTGTGTTTATAAGTTTTGGAAGCATAAGGGACTTGGCTTGCCCTTAACTCAGAGTATCCAAGCAGCCTAGAGTACGTCCTTCTTCTCACTTCTTTTCTGAACTGGGAAAACATTGCCATTTATGAGTATTTGCCTTAGGAGCGTTCACAGGTTTTGAAGCATAAGGGACTTGGCCTGCATTTAGCTCAGAGTGTCCAACCTGCCTTAAGTCCGTCCTCGTTCTAACTTCTTTCCTCAAGTGGGACAACACTGCCATTTATGAGGATTTGCCTTAGTCCCGTTATAGTTTTGGAAGCACAAGGGACTTGGCATGCACTTAACTCAGAGTATCCAAGCAGTCTAGAGTACGTCCTTCTTCTCACATCTTTTCTGAACTGGGAAAACTTTGCCTATTATGAGTATTCAACTTAATAGCGTTTTACGTTTTGGAAGCATAAGGGCCTAGGCATGCAGTTATCTCAGAGTGTGCAACCTGCCTAGCCTCTATACGAGTTCTAACTTCTTTCCTCCCTGGGATAACAGTGTCATTTATGAGTGTTTGCCTGAAGAGCGTTTATAAGTTTTGGAAGCATAAGGGACTTGGCCTGCCTGTAACTCAGAGTATCCAACCTGCCTTAAGTCCGTCCTCGTTCTAACTTCTTTCCTCAACTGGCACAACATTGCCATTTATGAGCATTTGCCTTAGTAGCGTTTATACGTTTAGGAAGCATAAGGGACTTGGCGTGCACTTAACTCAGAGTGTCCAAGCAGCCTAGAGTCCGTCCTTCTTCTCACTTCTTTTCTGAACTAGAAAAACATAGCCATTTATGAGGATTCGCCTTAGTAGAGTTTTTCAGTTTAGGAAGCATCCGGGCCTAGGCTTCCACTTATCGCAGAGTATTCAACCGGCCTAGCGTCTCTCCTTGTTCTAACTTCAGTCCTTACTGCGAAAACAGAGCCATTTATGAGTGTTTGCCTGAAGAGCGTTGATACGTTTTGGAAGCATAAGGGACATGGCCTGCCTGTAACTCAGAGTATCCAACTTGCCTTAAGTCCGTCCTCGGTCTAACTTCTTTCCTCAACTGGGACAACATTGCCATTTATGAGTATTTGCCTTAGTCGCATTTACACGTTTTGGAAGCATAAGGGACTTGGCCTGCCTGTAACTCTGAGTATCCAACCTGCTTAAGTGCGTCCTCGATCGAACTTCTTTCCTCCACTGGGAGAACATTGCCATTTATGAGTATTCGCCTTAGTAGCGAACAGAGGTTTTGGAAGCATAGGGGACTTGGCATGAACATAACTCAGAGAATCCAAGCAGTCTAGAGTTCGTCCTTCTTCTCACTTCTTTTCTGAACTGGGAAAACAGGGCCATTTATGAGTATTCGCCTTAGTAGAGTTTTTCGTTTTGGAAGCATAAGGACGTAAGCCTGCAGTTATCTCAGAGTATTCAACGTGTCTAGCATGTCCTAGTTCTATCTTCTTTCCACACTGGTAAAACAGTGCCATCTATGAGTGTTTGGCTGAAGAGCGTTTATACGTTTTGGAAGCATAAGGGATTTGGCCTGCCTGTAACTCAGAGTATCCAACCTGCCTTAAGTCCGTCCTGGTTCTAACTTCTTTCCTCCACTGGGACAACCTTGCCATTTATGAGTATTCGCCTTAGGAGCGTTCACAGGTTTTGGAAGCATAAGAGACTTGGCCTGCCTGTAACTCAGATTATCAAACCTGCGTTAAATCCGACCTCGTTCTAACTTCTTTCCTCAAATGAGACAACATTGCCATTTATGAGTATTTGCCTTAGTAGCGGTTATACCTTGGGAAGCATAAGGAACTTGACGTGCACTTAACTCAGAGTGTCCAAGCAGCCTAGAGCCCGTCCTTCTTCTCAATTATTTTCTGAAATAGGAAAACTTTGCCATTTATGAGGATTCGCCTTAGTAGAGTTTTTCAGTTTAGGAAGCATAAGGGAGTAGGCTTCCACTTATCTCAGAGTATTCAACCGGCCTAGCGTCTCTCCTTGTTCTAACTTCATTCCTCACTGCAAAAACAGTGCCATTTATGAGTGTTTGCCTGAAGAGCGTTAATACGTTTTGGAAGCATAAGGGCCTTGGCCTGCCTGTAACTCAGAGTATACAACCTGCCTTAAATCCGTCCTCGTTCTAACTTCTTTCCTCCACTGGGACAACATTGCCATTTATGAATATTTACCTTAGTCGCGTTTATAAGTTTTGGAAGCATAAGGGACTTGGCTTGCCCTTAACTCAGAGTATCCAAGCAGCCTAGAGTACGTCCTTCTTCTCACTTCTTTTCCGAACTGGGAAAACATTGCCATTTATGAGTATTCGCCTTAGTAGCATTCACAGGTTTTGAAGCATAAGGGAATTGGCCTGCCTTTAGCTCAGAGTGCCCAACCAGCCTTAAGTCCGTCCTCGTTCTAACTTCTTTCCTCAACTGGGACAACACGGCCATTTATGAGTATTTGCCTTAGTCCCGTTATAGTTTTGGAAGCATAAGGGACTTGGCATGCACTTAACACAGAGTATCCAAGCAGTCTAGGGTACATCCTTCTTCTCACATCTTTTCTGAACTGGGAAAACATTGCCTATTTTGAGTATTCAACTTAATAGCGTTTTACGTTTTGGAAGCATAAGGGCCTAGGCATGCAGTTATCTCAGAGTGTGCAACCTGCCTAGCCACTATCCGAGTTCTAACTTCTTTCCTCCCTGGGATAACAGTGTCATTTATGAGTGTTTGCATGAAGAGCGTTTATAAGTTTTGGAAGCATAAGGGACTTGGCCTGCCTTAACTCAGAGTATACAACCTGCCTTAAGTCCGTCCTCGTTCTAACTTCTTTCCTCAACTGGGACAACATTGTCATTTATGAGTATTTGCCTTAGTCGCATTTACACGTTTTGGAAGCATAAGCGACTTGGCCTGCCTGTGACTCTGAGTATCCAACCTGCTTAAGTGCGTCCTCGATCTAACTTCTTTCCTCCACTGGGAGTACTTTGCCATTTATGAGTATTCGCCTTAGTAGCGAACACAGGTTTTGGAAGCATAGGGGACTTGGCATGAACATAACTCAGAGAATCCAAGCAGTCTAGAGTTCGTCCTTCTTCTCACTTCTTTTCTGAACTGGGAAAACAGGGCCATTTATGAGTATTCACCTTAGTAGCGTTTTTCATTTTGGAAGCATAAGGACGTAAGCCTGCAGTTATCTCTGAGTATTCAACGTGCCTAGCATGTCCTAGTTCTATCTTCTTTCCACACTGAGAAAACAGTGCCATCTATGAGTGTTTGCCTGAAGAGCGTTTATACGTTTTGGAAGTAGAAGGGACTTGGCCTGCCTGTAACTCAGAGTATCCAACCTGCCTTACGTCCGTCCTCGTTCTAACTTCTTACCTCCACATGGACAACACTGCCATTTATGAGTATTGGCCTTAGACGCGTTTATACGTTTGGGAAGCATAAGGGACTTGACGGGCACTTAACTCAGAGTGTCCAAGCAGCATAGAGTCCGTCCTTCTTCTCAATTATTTTCTGAACTAGAAAAACATAGCCATTTATGAGGTTTCATCTTAGTATCGTTTTTCAGTTTAGGAAGCATAAGGGCTTAGATTTCCACTTATCTCAGAGTATTCAACCGGCCTAGCGTCTCTCCTTGTTCTAACTTCATTCCTCACTGCGAAAACAGTGCCATTTATGAGTGTTTGCCTGAAGAGAGTTTATGCGTTTTGGAAGCATAAGGGACTTGGCCTGCCTGTAACTCAGAGTATCCAACATGCCTTAAGTCCGTCCTCGTTCTAACGTCTTTCCTCAACTGGGACAACATTGCCATTTATGAGTATTTGCCTTAGTCGCATTTATACGTTTTGGAAGCATAAGGGACTTGGCCTGCACTTAACTCAGAGTTTCCAACCTGCCTTAAGTGTGTCCTCGATCTAACTTCTTTCCTCCACTGGGACAACATTGCCATTTATGAGGATTCGCCTTAGTAGCGTTCCCAGGTTTTGGAAGCATATGGGACTTGGCATACACATAACTCAGAGTATCCAAGCAGCCTAGAGTTCGTCCTTCTTCTCACTTCTTTTCTGAACTGGGAAAACAGGGCCATTTATGAGTATTCACCTTAGTAGCATTTTACGTTTTGGAAGCATAAGGACCTAGGCGTAGAGTTATCTCAGAGTATTCAACCTGCCTCACGTCTGTCCTAGTTCTATCTTCTTTCCACACTGGGAAAACAGTGCCATTTATGAGTGTTTGCCTGAAGAGCGTTTATACGTTTTGGAAGCAGAAGGGCCTTGGCCTGCCTGTAACTCAGAGTATTCAACCTGCCTGAAGTCCGTCCTTGTTCTAACTTCTTTCCTCCACTGGGACAAGATTGCCATTTATGAGTATTTGCCTTAGTCGCGTTTAAAGGGTTTGGAAGAATAAGCGACTTGGCTTGCACTTAACTCAGAGTATCCACGCAGCCTAGTGTACGTCCTTCTTTTCACTTCTTTTCTGAACTGGGAAAACATTGCCATTTATGAGTATTCCCCTTAGTAGCGTTCACAGGTTTTGGAAGCATAATGGACTTGGCCTGCCTGTAACTCAGAGTATCCAACCTGCCTTAAGTCCGTCCTGTTCTAACTTCTTTCCTCAACTGGGACAGCATTGCCATTTATGAGTATTTGCCTTAGTCGCGTTTATAGGTTTTGGAAGCATAAGGGACTTGGCATGCACTTAACTCAGAGTATCCAAGCAGTCTAGAGTACATCCTTCTTCTCCCACCTTTTCTGAACTGGGAAAACATTGCCTATTATGAGTATTCAACTTATTAGCGTTTTACGTTTTGGAAGCATAAGTGCCTAGGCGTGCAGTTATCTCCGAGTATTCAACCTGCCTAGCCTCTGTCCGAGTTCTAATTTCTTTCCTCCCTGGGATAACAGTGTCATTTATGAGTGTTTGCCTGAAGAGCGTTTATACGTTTTAGAAGTAGAAGGGACTTGGCCTGCCTGTAACTCAGAGTATCCAACCTGCCTTACGTCCGTCCTCGTTCTAACTTCTTTCCTCAACTGGCACAACATTGCCATTTATGAGTATTTGCCTTAGTAGCGTTTATACGTTTGGGAAGCATAAGGGACTTGACGTGCACTTAACTCAGAGTGTCCAAGCAGGCTAGAGTCCGTCCTTCTTCTCCATTATTTTCTGAAATAGGAAAACTTGGCCATTTATGAGTTTTCGCCTTTGTAGAGTTTTTCAGTTCAGGAAGCATAAGGGCGTAGGCTTCCACTTATCTCAGAGTATTCAACCGGCCTAGCGTCTCTCCTTGTTCTAACTTCATTCCTCACTGCGAAAACTTTGCCATTTATGAGTGTTTGCCTGAAGAGCGTTGATAAGTTTTGGAAGCATAAGGGACTTGGACTGCACTTAACACAGAGTTTAGAACCGGCCTTAAGTGCATCCTCGATCTAACTTCTTTCCTCCAGTGGGACAACATTGCCATTTATGAGCATTTGCCTTAGTCGCGTTTATAAGTTTTGGAAGCATAAGGGACTTGGCTTGCCCTTAACTCTGAGTATCCAAGCAGCCTAGAGTACGTAATTCTTTTCACTTCTTTTCTGAACTGGGAAAACATTGCCATTTATGAGTATTCGCTTTAGTAGCGTTCACAGGTTTTGAAGCATAAGGGACTTTGCCTGCCTTTAACTCAGAGTATCCATCCTGCCTTAATTCCGTCCTCGTTCTAACTTCTTTCCTCAAGTGGGACAACACTGCCATTTATGAGCATTTGCCTTAGTCGCGTTATAGTTTTGGAAGCATAAGGGACTTGGCATGCACTTAACACGGAGTATCCAAGCAGTCTAGGGTACGTACTTCTTCTCACATCTTTTCTGAACTGGGAAAACATTGCCTATTATGAGTATTCAACTTAATAGCGTTTTACGTTTTGGAAGCATAAGGGCCTAGGCATGCAGTTATCTCAGAGTGTGCAACCTGCCTAGCCTCTATCCGAGTTCTAACATCTTTCCTCCCTGGGATAACAGTGTCATTTATGAGTGTTTGCCTGAAGAGCGTTTATAAGTTTTGGAAGCATAAGGGACTAGGCCTGCCTGTAACTCAGAGTATCCAACCTGCCTTATGTCCGTCCTCATTCTAACTTCTTTCCTCAACTGGCACAACATTGCCATTTATGAGCATTTGCCTTAGTAGCGTTTATACGTTTGGGAAGCATAAGGGACTTGGCGTGCACTTAACTCAGAGTGTCCAAGGAGTCTAGAGTCCGTCCTTCTTCTCACTTTTTTCTGAACTAGAAAAACATAGCCATTTATGAGGATTCGCCTTAGTAGCGTTTTTCAGTTTAGGAAGCATAAGGGCCTAGGCTTCCACTTAACTCAGAGTGTTCAACCGGCCTAGCATCTCTCCTTGTTCTAACTTCATTCCTCACTGCGAAAACAGTGCCATTTATGAGTGTTTGCCTGAAGAGCGTTTATACGTTTTGGAAGCATAAGGGACTTGGCCTGCCTGTACCTCAGAGTATCCAACCTGCCTTAAGTCCGTCCTCCTAACTTCTTTCCTCAACTGGGACAACATTGCCATGTATGAGTATCTGCCTTGTTGCATTTACACGTTTTGGAAGCATAAGGGACTTGGCCTGCACTTAACTCAGAGTTTCCAACCTACCCTAAGTGTGTCCTCGATCTAACTTCTTTCCTCCACTGGGACAACATTGCTATTTATGAGTATTTGCCTTAGTAGTGTTCATAGGTTTTGGAAGCATAGGGGACTTGGCATGCACATAACTCAGAATATCCAAGCAGCCTAGAGTTTGTCCTTCTTCTCACTTCTTTTCTGAACTGGGAAAACAGGGCCATTTATGAGTATTCGCCTTAGTAGCGTTTTACGTTTTGGAAACATAAGGACCTAGGTGTAGAGTTATCTCAGAGTATTCAACCTGCCTCACGTCTGTCCTCGTTCTATCTTCTTTCCACACTGGGGAAACAGTGCCATTTATGAGTGTTTGCCTGAAGAGCGTTTATACGTTTTGGAAGCATAAGGGCCTTGGCCTGCCTGTAACTCAGAGTATTCAACCTGCCTGATCCGTCCTTGTTCTAACTTCTTTACTCCACTGGGACAAGATTGCCATTTATGAGTATTTGCCTTAGTCGCGTTTATAGGGTTTGGAAGCATAAGCGACTTGGCTTGCACTTAACTCAGAGTATCCAAGCATCCTAGTGTACATCCTTCCTTTCACTTCTTTTCTGAACTGGGAAAACATTGCCAATTATGAGTATTCCCCTTAGTTGCGTTCACAGGTTTTGGAAGCATAATGGACTTGGCCTGCCTGTAACTCAGAGTATCCAACCTGCCTTAAGTCCGTCCTGTTCTAACTTCTTTCCTCAACTGGGACAGCATTGCCATTTATGAGTATTTGCCTTAGTCGCGTTTATAGGTTTTGGAAGCATAAGGGACTTGGCATGCACTTAACTCAGAGTATCCAAGCAGTCTAGAGTACATCCTTCTTCTCCCACCTTTTCTGAACTGGGAAAAAATTGCCTATTATGAGTATTCAACTTATTAGCGTTTTACGTTTTGGAAGCATAAGTGCCTAGGCGTGCAGTTATCTCCGAGTATTCTACCTGCCTAGCCTCTGTCCGAGTTCTAATTTCTTTCCTCCCTGGGATAACAGTGTCATTTATGAGTGTTTGCCTGAAGAGCGTTTATACGTTTTGGAAGTAGAAGGGACTTGGCCTGCCTGTAACTCAGAGTATCCAACCTGCCTTACGTCCGTCCTCGTTCTAACTTCTTTCCTCAACTGGCACAACATTGCCATTTATGAGTATTTGCCTTAGTAGCGTTTATACGTTTGGGAAGCATAAGGCACTTGACGTGCACTTAACTCAGAGTGTCCAAGCAGGCTAGAGTCCGTCCTTCTTCTCCATTATTTTCTGAAATAGGAAAACTTGGCCATTTATGAGGATTCGCCTTAGTAGAGTTTTTCAGTTTAGGAAGCATAAGGGCGTAGGCTTCCACTTATCTCAGAGTATTCAACCGGCCTAGCGTCTCTCCTTGTTCTAACTTCATTCCTCACTGCGAAAACTTTGCCATTTATGAGTGTTTGCCTGAAGAGCGTTGATATGTTTTGGAAGCATAAGGGACTTGGACCGCACTTAACTCAGAGTTTACAACCGGCCTTAAGTGCATCCTCGATCTAACTTCTTTCCTCCAGTGGGACAACATTGCCATTTATGAGTATTTGCCTTAGTCGTGTTTATAAGTTTTGGAAGCATAAGGGACTTGGCCTGACTGTAACTAAGAGTATCCAACCTGCCTTAAGTCCGTCCTAGTTTTAACTTCTTTCCTCAACTGAGACAACATTGCCATTTATGAGTATTTGCCTTAGAAGCGTTTATACGTTTGGGAAGCATAAGGGACTGACGTGCACTTAACTCAGAGTGTCCAAGCAGCCTAGAGTCCGTCCTTCTTCTCAATTATTTTCTGAAATAGGAAAACTTTGCCACTTATGAGGATTCGCCTTAGTAGCGTTTTTCAGTTTAGGAAGCATTAGGGCCTAGGCTTCCACATATCTGAGAGTATTCAACCGGCCTAGCATCTCTCCTTGTTCTAACTTCATTCCTCACTGCGAATACAGTGCCATATATGAGTGATTGCCTGAAGAGCGTTTATACGTTTAGGAAGCATACGGGACTTGGCCTGCACTTAACTCAGAGTTTCCAACCTACCTTAAGTGCATCCTCGATCTAACTTCTTTCCTCCACTGGGACAACATTGCCATTTATGAGTATTCGCCTCAGTAGCGTTCACAGGTTTTGGAAGCATAAGGGACTTGGCCTGCCTGTAACTCAGATTATCCAACCTGCGTTAAATCCGACCTCGTTCTAACTTCTTTCCTCAACTGGGACAACATTGCCATTTATGAGTATTTGCCTTAGTCCCATTTACACGTTGTGGAAGCGTAAGGGACTTGGCCTGCACTTAACTCAGTTTCCAACCGACCCTAAGTGTTTCTTCGATCTTACTTCTTTCCTCCACTGGGACAACATTGCCATTTATGAGTATTCGCCTTAGTAGCGTTTTTAGGTTTTGGAAGCATAAGGGCCTAGGCTTCTACTTATCTCAGTGTATTCAACCGGCCTAGATCTCTCCTTGTTCTAACTTCATTCCTCACTGCAAAAACAATGCCATTTATGAGTGTTTGCCTGAAGACCGTTGATATGTTTTGGAAGCATAAGGGACTTGGCCTGCACTTAACTCAGAGTTTCCAACCTACCTTAAGTGTGTCCTCGATCTAACTTCTTTCCTCCACTGGGACAACATTGCTATTTATGAGTATTCGCCTTAGTAGCGTTCCCTGGTTTTGGAAGCATAGGGGACTTGGCATACACATAACTCAGAGTATCCAAGCAGCCTAGAGTTCGTCCTTCTTCTCACTTCTTTTCTGAACTGGGAAAACAGGGCCATTTATGAGTATTCGCCTTAGTAGTGTTTTACGTTTTGGAAGCATAAGGACCTAGGCGTGGAGTTATCTCAGAATCTTCAACCTGCCTCGCGTCTGTCCTAGTTCTACCTACTTTCCACTCTGGGAAAACAGTGCCATTTATGAGTGTTTGCCTGAAGAGCGTTTATACGTTTTGGAAGCATAAGGGCATTGGCCTGCCTGTAACTCAGAGTATCCAACCTGCCTTAAGTCCATCCTCGTTCTAACTTCTTTCCTCCACTGGGACAACATTGCCATTTATGAGTATTTGCCTTAGTCGCGTTTATAGGTTTGGGAAGCATAGGGGACTTGGCGTGCACTTAACTCAGAGTGTCCAAGGAGCCTAGAGTCTATCCTTCTTCTCACTTTCTTCTGAACGAGAAAAACATAGCCATTTATGAGGATTCGCCTTAGTAGCGTTTTTCAGTTTAGGAAGCATAAGGGCCTAGGCTTCCACTTAACTCAGAGTGTTCTACCTGCCTAGCGTCTCTCCTTGTTCTAACTTCATTCCTCACTGCGAAAACAGTGCCATTTATGAGTGTTTTCCTGAAGAGCGTTTATACGTTTTGAAAGCATAAGGGACTTGGCCTGCCCGTACCTCAGAGTATCCAACCTGTCTTAAGGCCGTCCTCATTCTAACTTCTTTCCTCCACTGGGACAACAGTGCCATTTATGAGTATTTGCCTTAGTTGTGTTTATAAGTTTTGGAAGCATAAGGGACTTGGCTTGCCCTTAACTCAGAGTATCCAAGCAGCCTAGAGTACGTCCTTCTTCTCACTTCTTTTCTGAACTGGGAAAACATTGCCATTTATGAGTATTTGCCTTAGGAGCGTTCACAGGTTTTGAAGCATAAGGGACTTGGCCTGCATTTAGCTCAGAGTGTCCAACCTGCCTTAAGTCCGTCCTCGTTCTAACTTCTTTCCTCAAGTGGGACAACACTGCCATTTATGAGGATTTGCCTTAGTCCCGTTATAGTTTTGGAAGCATAAGGGACTTGGCATGAACTTATCACAGAGTATCCAAGCTGTCTAGGGTACGTCCTTCTTCTCACATCTTTTCTGAACTGGGAAAACTTTGCCTATTATGAGTATTCAACTTAATAGCGTTTTACGTTTTGGAAGCATAAGGGCCTAGGCATGCAGTTATCTCAGAGTGTGCAACCTGCCTAGCCTCTATACGAGTTCTAACTTCTTTCCTCCCTGGGATAACAGTGTCATTTATGAGTGTTTGCCTGAAGAGCGTTTATAAGTTTTGGAAGCATAAGGGACTTGGCCTGCCTGTAACTCAGAGTATCCAACCTGCCTTAAGTCCGTCCTCGTTCTAACTTCTTTCCTCAACTGGCACAACATTGCCATTTATGAGCATTTGCCTTAGTAGCGTTTATACGTTTAGGAAGCATAAGGGACTTGGCGTGCACTTAACTCAGAGTGTCCAAGCAGCCTAGAGTCCGTCCTTCTTCTCACTTCTTTTCTGAACTAGAAAAACATAGCCATTTATGAGGATTCGCCTTAGTAGAGTTTTTCAGTTTAGGAAGCATCCGGGCCTAGGCTTCCACTTATCGCAGAGTATTCAACCGGCCTAGCGTCTCTCCTTGTTCTAACTTCAGTCCTTACTGCGAAAACAGAGCCATTTATGAGTGTTTGCCTGAAGAGCGTTGATACGTTTTGGAAGCATAAGGGACATGGCCTGCCTGTAACTCAGAGTATCCAACTTGCCTTAAGTCCGTCCTCGGTCTAACTTCTTTCCTCAACTGGGACAACATTGCCATTTATGAGTATTTGCCTTAGTCGCATTTACACGTTTTGGAAGCATAAGGGACTTGGCCTGCCTGTAACTCTGAGTATCCAACCTGCTTAAGTGCGTCCTCGATCGAACTTCTTTCCTCCACTGGGAGAACATTGCCATTTATGAGTATTCGCCTTAGTAGCGAACAGAGGTTTTGGAAGCATAGGGGACTTGGCATGAACATAACTCAGAGAATCCAAGCAGTCTAGAGTTCGTCCTTCTTCTCACTTCTTTTCTGAACTGGGAAAACAGGGCCATTTATGAGTATTCGCCTTAGTAGAGTTTTTCGTTTTGGAAGCATAAGGACGTAAGCCTGCAGTTATCTCAGAGTATTCAACGTGTCTAGCATGTCCTAGTTCTATCTTCTTTCCACACTGGTAAAACAGTGCCATCTATGAGTGTTTGGCTGAAGAGCGTTTATACGTTTTGGAAGCATAAGGGATTTGGCCTGCCTGTAACTCAGAGTATCCAACCTGCCTTAAGTCCGTCCTGGTTCTAACTTCTTTCCTCCACTGGGACAACCTTGCCATTTATGAGTATTCGCCTTAGGAGCGTTCACAGGTTTTGGAAGCATAAGAGACTTGGCCTGCCTGTAACTCAGATTATCAAACCTGCGTTAAATCCGACCTCGTTCTAACTTCTTTCCTCAAATGAGACAACATTGCCATTTATGAGTATTTGCCTTAGTAGCGGTTATACCTTGGGAAGCATAAGGAACTTGATGTGCACTTAACTCAGAGTGTCCAAGCAGCCTAGAGCCCGTCCTTCTTCTCAATTATTTTCTGAAATAGGAAAACTTTGCCATTTATGAGGATTCGCCTTAGTAGAGTTTTTCAGTTTAGGAAGCATAAGGGAGTAGGCTTCCACTTATCTCAGAGTATTCAACCGGCCTAGCGTCTCTCCTTGTTCTAACTTCATTCCTCACTGCAAAAACAGTGCCATTTATGAGTGTTTGCCTGAAGAGCGTTAATACGTTTTGGAAGCATAAGGGCCTTGGCCTGCCTGTAACTCAGAGTATACAACCTGCCTTAAATCCGTCCTCGTTCTAACTTCTTTCCTCCACTGGGACAACATTGCCATTTATGAATATTTACCTTAGTCGCGTTTATAAGTTTTGGAAGCATAAGGGACTTGGCTTGCCCTTAACTCAGAGTATCCAAGCAGCCTAGAGTACGTCCTTCTTCTCACTTCTTTTCCGAACTGGGAAAACATTGCCATTTATGAGTATTCGCCTTAGTAGCATTCACAGGTTTTGAAGCATAAGGGAATTGGCCTGCCTTTAGCTCAGAGTGCCCAACCAGCCTTAAGTCCGTCCTCGTTCTAACTTCTTTCCTCAACTGGGACAACACGGCCATTTATGAGTATTTGCCTTAGTCCCGTTATAGTTTTGGAAGCATAAGGGACTTGGCATGCACTTAACACAGAGTATCCAAGCAGTCTAGGGTACATCCTTCTTCTCACATCTTTTCTGAACTGGGAAAACATTGCCTATTTTGAGTATTCAACTTAATAGCGTTTTACGTTTTGGAAGCATAAGGGCCTAGGCATGCAGTTATCTCAGAGTGTGCAACCTGCCTAGCCACTATCCGAGTTCTAACTTCTTTCCTCCCTGGGATAACAGTGTCATTTATGAGTGTTTGCATGAAGAGCGTTTATAAGTTTTGGAAGCATAAGGGACTTGGCCTGCCTTAACTCAGAGTATACAACCTGCCTTAAGTCCGTCCTCGTTCTAACTTCTTTCCTCAACTGGGACAACATTGTCATTTATGAGTATTTGTCTTAGTCGCATTTACACGTTTTGGAAGCATAAGCGACTTGGCCTGCCTGTGACTCTGAGTATCCAACCTGCTTAAGTGCGTCCTCGATCTAACTTCTTTCCTCCACTGGGAGAACTTTGCCATTTATGAGTATTCGCCTTAGTAGCGAACACAGGTTTTGGAAGCATAGGGGACTTGGCATGAACATAACTCAGAGAATCCAAGCAGTCTAGAGTTCGTCCTTCTTCTCACTTCTTTTCTGAACTGGGAAAACAGGGCCATTTATGAGTATTCACCTTAGTAGCGTTTTTCATTTTGGAAGCATAAGGACGTAAGCCTGCAGTTATCTCTGAGTATTCAACGTGCCTAGCATGTCCTAGTTCTATCTTCTTTCCACACTGAGAAAACAGTGCCATCTATGAGTGTTTGCCTGAAGAGCGTTTATACGTTTTGGAAGTAGAAGGGACTTGGCCTGCCTGTAACTCAGAGTATCCAACTTGCCTTAAGTCCGTCCTCGTTGTAACTTCTTTCCTCCACTGGGACAACACTTCCATTTATGAGTATTGGCCTCAGTAGCGTTTATACGTTGGGGAAGCATAAGGGACTTGACGTGCACTTAACTCAGAGTGTCCAAGCAGCCTAGAGTCCGTCCTTCTTCTCAATTATTTTCTGAAATATGAAATCTTTGCCATTTATGAGGATTCGCCTTAGTAGAGTTTTTCAGTTTAGGAAGCATAAGGGAGTAGGCTTCCACTTATCTCAGAGTATTCAACCGGCCTAGCGTCTCTCCTTGTTCTAACTTCTTTCCTCACAGCGAAAACAGTGCCATTTATGAGTGTTTGCCTGAAGAGCGTTGATATGTTTTGGAAGCATAAGGGACTTGGCCTGCACTTAACTCAGAGTTTACAACCTGCCTTAAGTGCATCCTCGATCTAACTTCTTTCCTCCACTGGGACAACATTGCCATTTATGAGTATTCGCCTTAGGAGCGTTCACAGGTTTTGGAAGCATAAGGGACTTGGCCTGCCTGTAACTCAGAGTATCCAATCTGCCTTAAGTCCGTCCTCGTTCTAACTTCTTTCCTCAACTGGGACAACATTGACATTTATGAGTATTCACCTTAGTAGCGTTTATACGTTTTGGAAGCATAAGGGCCTTGGTGTGCACTTAACTCAGAGTATCCAAGCAACCCAGAGTCGGTCCTTTTTCTAAGTTCTTTTCTTCACTGGGAACATTCTGCCATATAAGTGTGTTAGCATTAAGAGCGACTATACGTTTTCTTAGCATATAGGGTCCTTCCTTCTTCTAACTTCTTTTCTTAACTGGGAACACGCTGCCACATATGTGTGTTAGCCTTGATAGCGACCATACATTTCGGAAGCGTAAGGACCTTGGCTAGCACTTATCTCAGAGTATCCAGCGTGCCTTAAGTCCGTCCTCGTTCTAACTTCTTTCCTCAACTGGGAACACTCTCCCACATATGAGTGTTAATCTTAAGAGCGATTATATGTTTCGGAATCATAAGAGCCTAGGAGTGCACTTAACTCAGAGTTTCCAAACTGCCTTGAGTCTGTCCTTGTTCTAACTTCTTTCCTCACTGGGAATACAGTGCCATTTATGAGTGTTTGCCTGAAGAGAGTTTATACGTTTTGGAAGCATAAGGGCCTTGGCGTCCCTTAACTCAGAGTATCCAACCTGCCTTAAGTCCGTCCTCGGTCTAACTTCTTTCCTCCACTGGGAATACTCTCCCACATATGAGTGTTAACCTTAAGAGCGATTATATGTGTGGGAATCATAAGAGCCTAGGAGTGCACTTAACTCAGAGTTTCCAACCTGCCTAGAGTCTGTCCCTGTTCTACCTTCTTTCCTCCATTGAGATACAGTGCCATTGATGAATATTCGCCTTAAGAGTGTTAATAAGTTTTGGAAGCATAAAGGGGTTGGGGAGCACTAAACTCAGAATATCCAACCGGCCTAGCGTATGTCCTTGTTCTAACTTATTTCCTCAACTGGTACAACTTTGCCATTATGAGTATTCGCCTTAGAAGCATTTATACGTTTTGGAAACATAAAGGCCTTGGCGTCCCTTAACTCAGAGTTTCCAACCTTCCTTAAGTCCGTCCTCGTACTAACTTCCTTCCTCAACTGGGAACACTCTCCCACATATGAGTGTTAACCTGAAGAGCGACTATATGTTTGGGAATCATAATAGACTAGGAGTGCACTTAACTCAGAGTTTCCTACCTGCCTCGAGTCTGTCCTTGTTGAACTTCTTTCCTCCACTGCGAATACACTGCCATTGATGAATATTCTCCTTAGGAGCGTTTCTAAGTTTTGGAAGCACAAGGGGCTTGGTGAGCACTTAACTCAGATTATCGAACCGGCCTTGCCTTTATCCTTGTTCTAACTTCTTTCCTCAACTGGGACAACATTGCCATTTATGAGTATTCCCCTTAGTAGCTTTTATACGTTTTGGAAACATAAGGGCCTTGGAGTGCACTTAACTCAGAGTATCCAAGCAGCCTAGATTCGGTCCTTCTTCTAACTTCTTATCTTCACTGGGAACACCCTGCCACATATGTTTGTTAGCCTTGAGAGTGACTATACGTTTTGGAAGCATAAAGGACCTTCGCCTGCACTTAACTCAGAGTATCCAAGCAGCCTAGAGTCCGTCGTTCTTCTCACTTCTTTTCTGAATTGGGAAAACTTTTCCATTTATGAGTATTCGCCTTAGTAGCGTTTTTACGTTTTGGAAGCATAAGGGCATAGGCGTGCACTTATCTCAGAGTATTCAACCTGCCTAGCATCTGTCCTTGTTCTAACTTCTAAGAACTGCGAAAACAGTGCCATTTATGAGTGTTTTCCTTAAGAGCGTTTATACGTCTTATAAGCAAAAGGGCCTTGGCTAGCATATATGTGTGTTAGCCTTGAGAGCGACCATACGTTTTGGAAGCATAAGGGCCTTGGCTCGCACTTATTGTTGAGAATCCAACCGGCCTAGCGTCTGTCCTTGTTCTAACTTCTTTCCTCACTGGGAAAACAGTGTCATTTATGAGTCTTTGCCTTAGAGCGTTTATACGTTTTGGAAGCATAAGGTCCTTGGGCTGCACTTAACTCTGAGTATCCAACCTGCCTTAAGTCCGTCCTGGTTCTAACTTCTTTCCTCCACTGGGAACACTCTCCCACATATGAGTGTTAACCTTAAGAGCGATTATATGTGTGGGAATCATAAAAGCCTAGGAGTACACTCTACTCAGAGTTTCCAAACAGCCTGGAGTCTGTCCTTGTTCTAACTTCTTTCCTCACTGCGAAAACAGTGCCATTTATGAGTGTTTACCTGAAGAGCGTTTATACATTTTGGAAGCATAAGGGCCTTGGCATCCCTTAACTCAGATTATCCAACCTGCCTTAAGTCCCTCCTCGTTCTAATTTCTTTCCTCCACTGGGAACACTCTCCCACATATGAGTGTTAACCTTAAGAGCGATTATATGTGTGGGAATCATAAGAGCCTAGGAGTGCACTTAACTCAGAATTTCCAACCTGCCTAGAGTGTCCCTGTTCTACCTTCTTTCCTCCATTGAGATACAGTGCCATTGATGAATATTCGCCTTAAGAGTGTTAATAAGTTTTGGAAGCATAAAGGGGTTGGGGAGCACTAAACTCAGAATATCCAACCGGCCTCATGTCTGTCCTTGTTCTAACTTCTTTCCTGAACTGGGACAACATTGCCATTTATGTGTATTCGCCTTAGTAGCGTTTATACGTTTTGGAGACATAAGGGCCTTGGCATCCCTTAACTCAGATTTTCCAACCTTCCTTAAGTCCGTCCTCGTTCTAACTTCTTTCCTCCACTGGGAACACTCTGCCACATATGAGTGTTAACCTGAAGAGCGACTATATGTTTGGGAATCATAATAGACTAGGAGTGCACTTAACTCAGAGTTTCCTACCTGCCTAGAGTCTGTCCTTGTTCAAATTCTTTCCTCCACTGCGAATACACTGCCATTGATGAATATTGTCCTTAGGAGCGTTTCTAAGTTTTGGATGCATAAGGGGCTTGGTGAGCACTTAACTCAGAATATCCAACCGGCTTTGCGTTTATCCTTGTTCTAACTTCTTTCCTCAACTGGGACAACATTGCCATTTTTGAGTCTTCCCCTAAGTAGCGTTTATACGTTTTGGAAGCATAAGGGCCTTGGGCTGCACTTAACTCAGAGGATCCAACCTACCTTAAGTCCGTCCTCATTCTAACTTCTTTCCTCAACTGGGACAACATTGCCATTTATGAGTATTTGCCTTACTAGCATTTATACGTTTTGGAAGCATAAGGGTTTTGGCATGCACTTAACTCAGAGTATCCAAGCAGCCTAGAGTCTGTCCTTCTTCTAACTTCTTTTCTTAACTGGAAACACTCTGCCACATATGTGTGTTAGTCTTGAGAGCAACTGTACATTTTGGAAGCATAATGTTCTTGGTGATCCCTTTTCTCAGAGTATCCAACCTGCGTAGCTTCTGTCCTTGTTCTAACTTCTTTGCTCACTGGGAAAACAGTGCCATTTATGAGTGTCTGCCTTAAGAGCCTTTATATGTTTTGGAAGCATAAGGGCCTTGGGCTGCACTTAACTCAGAGTATCCAACCCGCCTTAAGTCCGTCCTCGTTCTAACTTCTTTCCTCAACTGGGAACATTCTCCCACATATGAGTGTTAACCTTAAGAGCGATTATATGTTTGGTAATCATAATAGCTTAGAAGTGCACTTAACTCAGAATTTCCAACTGCCTTGAGACCGTGCTTGTTCTAACTTCTTTCCTCACTGGAAAACTGTGCCATTTATGAGTATTCGCCTTAGTAGCATTTATAAGTTTTGGAAGCATATGTGCCTTGGCGTGCACTTAACTCAGGGTATCCAAGCACCCTAGAGTCCGTCCTTCTTCTAACTTCTTTTCTGAACTGGGAACACTCTGCCACATATGTGTGTTAGCCTTGAGAGCGACCATAAGTTTTGGAAGCATAAGGGCATTTGCTAGCACTTATCTCTGAGTATCCAACCTGCCTATCGTCAGTCTTTGTTCTAACTATTTTCCTCACTGGGAAAACAGTGACATTTATGAGTTTTTGCCATAAGAGCGTTTATAGGTTTTGGAAGCTTAAGGGCCTTGGCCTGCACCTAACTCAGAGTATCCAACCTGCCTTAAGTCCGTCCTCTTTCTAACTTCTTTCCTCAACTGGGAACACTCTCCCATATAGGAGTGTTAACCTTAAGACCAATTATAGGTTTGGAATTCATAAGAGCCTAGGAGTGCACTTATCTCAGAGTTTTCAAATTGCCTAAAATCTGTCCTTTTTCTAACATCTTTATTCACTGGGAATACAGAGCCATATATGAGTATTCCCCTTAGAAGCGTTTATAGGTTTTGGAAGCATAAGCACTTTGGCGTGCACTTAACTCAGAGTATACAAGCAGCCTAGAGTCCGTCCTTCTTCTAACTTCTTTTCTTAACTGGGAACACACTGCCACATGTGTGTGTTAGCCTTAGGAGCGACCGTACGTTTGGAAGCATAAGGGCCTTGGCTAGCACTTGTCTTAGAGTATCCAACCTGCCTAGCGTTTGTCCTTGTTCTAACTTCTTTCCTCACTGGGGAAACAGTGCAATTTATGAGTGTTTGCCTTAAGAGTGGTTATACGTTTTGGAAGCATAAGGGCCTTGGCCTGCACTTCACTCAGAATATCCAACCTGCCTTAAGTCCGTCCTTGTTCTAACTTCTTTCCTCAACTGGGAACAGTCTCTCATGTAGGAGTGTTAACCTAAGAGCGATTATATGTTTGGAAATCATAAGAGCCTAGGAGTGCACTTAACTCAGGTCTCCAACCGGCCTAGAGTCTGTCCTTGTTCTAACTTCCTTCCTCACTGGGAAAACAGTGCCATTTATGAGGATTCGCCTTAGTAGCATTTTTACGTTTTTGAAGCATAAGGGTTTAGGCGTGCTCTTAACTCAGAGTATCCAAGCAGCCTAGAGTCCGTCCTTCTTCTAACTTCTTTTCTTAACTGGAAACACTCTGCCACATATGTGTGTTAGCCTTGAGAGCAACTGTACATTTTGGAAGCATAATGTCCTTGGCGATCCCTTGTCTCAGAATATCCAACCTGCGTAGCTTCTGTCCTTGTTCTAACTTCTTTCCTCACTGGGAAAACAGTGCCATTTATGAGTGTTTGCCTTAAGAGCCTTTATATGTTTTCGATGCATAAGGGCCTTTGTCTGCACTTAACTCAGAGTATCCAACCCGCCTTAAATCTGTCCTCGTTCTAACTTCTTTCCTCAACTGGGAACACTTTCCCACATATGAGTGTAAACCTTAAGAGCGATTATATGTTTGGTAATCATAAGAGCCTAGAAGTGCACTTAACTCAGATTTTCCAACCTGCCTTGAGTCTGTCCTTGTTCTAACTTCTTACCTCACTGGAAAACTGTGCCATTTATGAGTATTCGCCTTAGTAGCGTTTATAAGTTTTGGAAGCATAAGTGCCTTGGCGTGCACTTAACTAGAGTCCGTCCTTCTTCTAACTTCTGTTCTGAACTGGCGACACTCTGCCACATATGGGTGTTAGCCTTGAGAGTGAATATAATTTTTGGAATTGTAAGGGCCTTCGCCTGCACTTAACTCAGAGTATCATAGCAGCCTAGATTCTGTCCTTCTTCTAACATCTTTTCTTAACTGGGGACACTCTTCCACATATGTGTGTTAGCCTTGAGATCGACATAAGTTTTGGAAGCATAATGGCCTTCGCTAGCACTTTTCTCAGTGTATTTAACCTGCCTTAAGTCCGTCCTCTTTCAAACTTCTTTCCTCATTGGGAACACTCCCCATATAGGAGTGTTAACCTTAAGAGCGATTAAATGTTTGGAAATCATAAGAGCCTAGGAGTGCAGTTAACTCAGAGTCTCCAACCTGCCTAGTGTCTGTCCTTGTTCTAACTTCTTTCCTCACTGTGAAAACAGTGCCATTTATGAGTATTCGCCTTAGTAGCATTTATAAGTTGTGGAAGCATAAGGGCCTTGGCGTGCACTTAACTCAGAATATCCAAGCAGCCTAGGGTCCGTCTTTCTTCTAACTTCTTTTCTTAACTGGGAACACTCTGCCACATATGTGTGTTAGCCTTGAGAGCGACCATAAGTTTTGGAAGCATAAGGGCATTTGCTAGCACTTATCTCTGAGTATCCACCCTGCCTAGCGTCAGTCTTTGTTCTAACAATTTTCCTCACTGGGAAAACAGTGACATTTATGAGTTTTTGCCTTAAGAGAGTTTATAGGTTTTGGAAGCTTAAAGGCTTGGCCTGCACCTAACTCAGTATCCAAGCTGCCTTAAGTCCGTCCTCTTTCTAACTTCTTTCCTCAACTGGGAACTCTCTCCCATATAGGAGTGTTAACCTTAAGAGCGATTATAGATTTGGAATTCATAAGAGTCTAGGAGTGCACTTATCTCAGAGTTTTCAACCTGCCTAGAGTCTGTCCTTGTTCTAACATCTTTACTCACTCGGAAAACAGAGCCATTTATGAGTATTCGCCTTAGTAGCCTTCGTAGGTTTTGGAAGCATAAGCGCCTTGGCGTGCACTTAACTCAGAGTATCCAAGCAGCCTAGAATCCGTCCTTCTTCTAACTTCTTTTCTCAACTGGGAACACTCTGCCACATATGTGTGTTAGCCTTGAGAGCGACTATACGATTTGGAAGCATAAGGGCCTTCGCCTGCACTTAACTCAGAGTATCCAAGCAGCCTAGAATCTGTCCTTCTTCTAACTTCTTTTCTTAATGGGGAACACTCTGCTACATATGTGTGTTAGCCGTAGGAGCGACCATACATTTGGAGGCATAAGGGCCTTGGCTAGCACTTGTCTTGAAGTATCCAACTTGCCTAGCGTCTGTCCTCGTTCTAACTTCTTTCCTCACTGGGAAACAGTGCCATTTATGACTGTTTGCCTTAAGAGTGGTTATACGTTTTGGAAGCATAAGGGCCTTGGCCTGCACTTCACTCAGAGTATCCAACCTGCCTTAAGTCCGTCCTTGTTCTAACTTCTTTCCTCAACTGGGAACACTCTCGCATATAGGAGTGTTAACCCAAGAGCGATTATATGTTTGGAAATCATAAGAGCCTAGGAGTGCACTTAACTCAGAGTCTCCAACATGCCTAGAGTCTGTCTTTGTTCTAACTTCTTTCCTCACTGGGAAAACACTGCCATTTATGAGTATTTGCCTTAGTAGCATTTATACGTTTTGGAAGCATAAGGGTTTTGGCATGCACTTAACTCAGAGTATCCAAGCAGCCTAGAGTCCGTCCTTCTTCTAACTTCTTTTCTTAACTGGGAACACTCTGCCACATATGTGTGTTAGCCTTGAGAGTGACCATATATTTTGGAAGCATAATGTCCTTGGCGATCCCTTTTCTCAGAGTATCCAACCTGCGTAGCTTCTGTCCTTGTTCTAACTTCTTTCCTCACTGGGAAAACAGTGCCATTTATGAGTGTTTGCCTTAAGAGTCTTTATATGTTTTCGATGCATAAGGGCGTTTGTCTGCACTTAACTCTGAGTATCCAACCCGCCTTAAGTCCGTCCTCGTTCTAACTTCTTTCCTCAACTGGGAACACTCCCACATATGAGTGTTAACCTTAAGAGCGATTATATGTTTGGTAATCATAAGAGCCTAGGAGTACACTTAACTCAGACTTTCCAACCTGCCTTGAGTCTGTCCTTGTTCTAACTTCTTTCCTCACTGGAAAACTGTGCCATTTATGAGTATTCGCCTTAGTAGCGTTTATAAGTTTAGGAAGCATAAGTGCCTTGGCGTGCACTTAACTAGAGTCCGTTCTTCTTCTAACTTCTGCTCTGAACTGGGGACATTCTGCCACATATGTGTGTTATCCTTGAGAGTGACTATAATTTTTGGAAGCATAGGGCATTGGCTAGCACTTATCTCAGAATATCTAACCTGCCTAGCGTCGGTCCTTTTCTCACGTCATTCCTCACTGGGAAAACAGTGCCATTTATGAGTGTTTGCCTTAAGAGCGTTTATATGTTGTGGAAGCTTAAGTTCCTTGGCCTGCACTTAACTCAGAGTACCAACCTGCTTTAAATCCGTCCTCGTTCTAACTTCATTCCTCCACTGGGAACACTCTCCCACATATGAGTGTTAACCTTAAGAGCGATTATATGTTTGGGAATCATAAGAGGCTAGGAGTGCACTTAACTCAATATTTCCAACCTACCTAGAGTCTGTCCTTTTTCTAACTTCTTATCTCCACTGCAAATACACTGCCATTGATGAATATTCGCCTTAAGAGCGTTTATACGTTTTGGAAGCATAAGGGGCTTGGTGAGCACCCTAATCAGAATATCCAACTGCCCTCGCGTCTGTCCTTGTTCTAACTTCTTTCCTCCACTGGGAAAACTTTGCCATATATGAGTATTCACCTTAGTAGCATTTATAGTTTTTGGAAGCATAAGCGCCATGGCGTTCACTTAACTCAGAGTATCCAAGCAGCCTAGAATCCGTCCTTCTTCTAACTTCTTTTCTCAACTGGGAACACTCTGCCACATATGTGTGTTAGCCTTGAGAGCAACTATATGCTTTGGAAGCATAAGTGCCTTCGCCTGCACTTAACTCAGAATATCCAAGCAGCCTGGATTCCGTCCTACTTCTAACTTCTTTTCTTAACTAGGAACACTCTGCTACATATGTGTGTTAGCCTTAGGAGCGACTATACGTTTGGAAGCATAAGGGCCTTGGCTAGCACTTGTCTTAGAGTATCCAACGTGTCTAGCTTCTGTCCTTGTTCTAACTTCTTTCCTCACTGGGAAATCAGTGCCGTTTATGAGTGTTTGCTTTAAGAGTGGTTATAGGTTTTGGAAGCATAAGGGCCTTGGCCTGCATTTCACTCAGAGTATCCAACCTGCCTTAAGTCCATCCTTGTTCTAACTTCTTTCCTCAACTGGGAACACTCTCTCATATAGGAGTGTTAACCTAAGAGCGATTATATGTTTGGAAATCATAAGAGCCTAGGAGTGCACTTAACTCAGAGTCACCAACCTGCCTAGAGTCTGTCCTTGTTCTAACTTCATTCCTCACTGGGAAAAGAGTGCCATTTATGAGTGTTCGCCATAGTAGCATTTATACGTTTTGGAAGCATAAGGGTTTTGGCATGCACTTAACTCAGAGTATCCAAGCAGCCTAGAGTACGTCCTTCTTCTAACTTCTTTTTTTAACTGGGAACACTCTGCCACATATGTGTGTTAGCCTTGAAGGGACCATACGTTTTGGAATCATAAGGACCTTGGCTACCACTTATCTCAGAATATCTAACCTGCCTAGCATCGGTCCTTTTTTAACTTCGTTCCTCACTGGGAAAACAGTGCCATTTATGAGTATTTGCCTTAAGAGCGTTTATATGTTGTGGAAGCTTAAGTTCCTTGGCCTGCACTTAACTCAGAGTATCCAACCTGCTTTAAATCCGTCCTCGTTCTAACTTCTTTCCTCCACTGGGAACACTCTCCCACATATGAGTGTTAACCTTAAGAGCGATTAGATGTTTGGGAATCATAAGAGGCTAGGAGTGCACTTAACTCAATATTTCCAACCTGCCTAGAGTCTGTCCTTTTTCTAACTTCTTATCTCCACTGCAAATACACTGCCATTGATGAAAATTCGCCTTTAGAGCGTTTATACGTTTTGGAAGCATAAGGTGCTTGGTGAGCACTTAACTCAGAATATGCAAGCAGTCTAGCGACTGTCCTTGTTCTAACTTTTTTCCTCAACTGGGACAACATTGCCATTTATGAGTATTCGCCTTAGTAGCGTTTATACGTTTTGGAAGCATAAGGGACTTGGCGTGCACTTAACTCACAGTATCAAAGCAGTCTAGAGTCTGTCCTTCTTCTCACTTTTTTTCTGAACTGGGAAAACTTTGCCATTTATAAGTATTTGCCTTAGTAGCGTTTTTACGTTTTGGAAACTTTAGGGCCTAGGCCTGCACTTATCTCAGAGTATTCAACCTGCTTAGCGTCTGTCCTTGTTCTAACTTCTTTCCTCACTGGGAAAACAGTGCCATTTATGAGTGTTTGCCTTAAGAGCGTTTATAAGTTTTGGAAGCATAAGGGCCTTGGCCTACACCTAACTCAGAGTATCCATCTTGCCTTAAGTCCGTCCTCTTTCTAACTTTTTCCTCAACTGGGCACACTCTCCCATATAGGAGTTTTAACCTTAATAGAGATTATAGGTTTGGAATTCATAAGAGCCTAGGAGTGCACTTATTTCAGTGTTTTCAACCTGCCTGAGTCTGTCCTTGTTCTAACTTCTTTCCCCACTGGGAAAATAGTGCCATTTATTGGTATTCACCTTAGTGGCGTTTATAGGTTTTGGAAGCTTAAGCGCCTTGGCGTGCATAACTCAGAGTATCCAAGCAGCCTAGAGTCCGCCCTTCTTCTAACTTCTTTTCTGAACTGGGAACACTGTTCCACATATGAGTGTTAGCCTTGAGAGCGACTATACATTTTGGAAGCATAAGGGCTTTCGTCTGCACTTAACTCAGTGTATCCAAGCTGCCTAGATTCCGTCTTTCTTCTAACTTCTTTTCTTAACTGGGAACACTCTGCCACATATGTGTGTTAGCCTTGAGAGCGTCCATATATTTTGGAAGCATAAGGGCCTTGGCTGGCACTTTTCTCAGTCTATCCAACCTGCCTTAAGTCCGTCCTCTTTCTAACTTCTTTCCTCAAATGGGAACACTCTCTCATATAGGAGTGTTAACCTTTAGAGCGATTATAAGTTTCTAAATCATAAAAGCCTAGGAGTTCACTTAACTCAGAATCTCCAACCTGCCTAGAGTCTGTCCGTGTTCTAACTTCTTTCCTCACTGGGAAAACAGTGCCATTTATGAGTATTCGCCTTAGTAGCATTTATTCGTTTTGGAAGCATAAGGGCCTTGGCGTGCACTTAACTCAGAGTATCAAAGAAGCCTAGAGTCTGTCCCTCTTCTAACTTCTTTTCTGAACTGGGAACACTCTGCCACATATGTGTGTTAGGCATGAGAGCGACTATACGTTTTGGAAGCATAAGGGCCTTCGCCTGCACTTAACTCAGAGTATCCCAGCAGCCTAGAGTCCGTCCTTCTTCTAACTTCTTTTCTTAACTGGGAACACTCTGCCACATATGTGTGTTAGCCTTGGGAACGACCATACGTTTTGGAAGCATAAGAGCCTTGGCTAGCACTTGTCTTAGAGTATCCAACCTTCCTAGCATCTGTCCTTGTTCTAACTTCTTTCCTCAATGGGAAAACATTGCCATTTATGAGTGTTTGCCTTAAGGGAGTTTATACGTTTTGGAAGCATAAGGGCCTTGGCATGCAGTTAACTCAGAGTATCCAAGGAACCTAGAGTCAGTCCTTCTTCTCACTTCTTTTCTTAACCCGGAACACTCTGCCACTTATGTGTGTTAGCCTTGAGAGCGACTATACATTTTGGAAGCATAAGGGCCTTCACCTGAACTTAACTCAGAGTATCCAAGCAGCCTAGAATCCGTCCTTCTTCTAACTTCTTTTCTTAATTGAGATCACTTTTCCACATATGTGTGTTTGCCTTGAGAGCAACCATACGTTTTGGAGCATAAGGGCCTGGCTAGCACTTGTCTCAGAGTATCCAACCTGCCTAGATCCTTCCTTGTTCTAACTTCTTTCCTCACTGGAAAACACTGCCATTTATGAGTGTTTGCCTTAAGAACGTTTATACGTTTTGGAAGCATAAGGGCCTTGGCCTGCACTTAACTCAGTGTATCCAACCTGCCTTACGTCCGTCCTCGTTCTATCTTCTTTCCTCAACTGGGAACACTCTCTCACATTGCAGTGTTAACCTTAAGAGCGATTATATGTTTGTGAATCATAAGAGCCTAGGAGTGTACTTAACTCAGAGTCTCCAACCTGCCTAGTGGTTCCTTGTTCTAACTTCTTTCTTCACTGGGAAAACAGTGCCATTTATGAGTATTCGCCTTAGTAGCGTTTATACATTTTGGAAGCCCAAGGGCCTTGGCCTGCACTTAACTCAGAGTATCGAAGCAGCCCAGATTCCGTCCTTCTTCTAACGTCTTTTCTTAACTGGGAACACTCTGCCACATATGTGTGTTAGCCTTGAGAGCGACCATACGTTTTGGAAGCATAAGGGCCTTGGCCTGCACTTAACTCAGAGTATCCAACCTGCTTTAAGTCCGTCCTAGTTCTAACTTCTCTCCTCAACCTGTAACACTCTCCAACATAACTGTTAACCTTAAGAGTAATTATATGTTTTGGAAGAATTAGGGACTTGGGGTTTATTGCACTCAGATTATCCAACCTGTCTAGCAACTCTCCTTTTTCTAACTTCTTTCCTCAACTGGGAAAACACTGCCATTTATGAGTTTTGGCCGTAGAAGCGTTTATGCGTTTTGGAAACATAAGGGCCTTGTTGTGCACTAACTCAAAGTATCCAATCAACCTCGAGTCTGTCCTTCTTCTCACTTCTTTTCTTTCTTTTTTTTTAATTTCATCTTTTTCGTTTGTTTATTTACTGTATAACAGTGATCAATGTTTTGGCATCACACACAGTGCTCCATGCAGTACGTACCCTCCCTCTTACACAACACCTTGTTTCTCAACCTCCCACATGCCCGCACCTTCAAACCGTCTGGTTGTTTTTCAGTGTCCATAGACTCTCATAGTACATCTCCCCTTCCAGTTTCCCTCAACTCCCTCTCCTCTCCATCTCCCCATGTCCTCCATGTTCTTTGTTATGCTCCACAAATAAGTGAGACCATATGATACTTGACTCTCTCTGCTTGACTTATTTCGATCAGCATAATGTCTTCTGGTCCTGTCCATGCTGCTACAAAAGTTGGGTATTTATCCTTTTTGATGGCGGCATAATACCTCATTGTGTATATCTACCACATCTTCCTTCTCCATTCATCCATTGAAGGGCATCTTGGTTCTTTCCACAGTTTGGCGAATGTAGCCATTGCTGCAATAAACATTGGGGTACAGATGGCCCTTCTTTTCACTACATCTGTATCTTTGGGGTAAATACCCAGCAGTGCAATTGCAGGGTCATAGGGAAGCTCTATTCTTAATTTCTTGTGGAATCTCCATACTGTTCTCCAAAGTGGCTGCACTAACTTGCATTCCCACTAACAGTATAAGAGGTTTCCCCTTTCTCCACATCCTCTCCAACACACGTTGTTTCCTGTCTTGCTTTTTTTGGCCATTCTAACTGGTTTCAGGTGGTATCTCAATGTGGTTTTAATTTGAATCTCCCTGATGGCTAGTGGTGATGAACTTTTTTTCATGTGTCTGATAGCCATTTGTATGTCTTCGTTGGAGAAGTGTCTGTTCATATCTTCTGCCCATTTTTTGATATGATTATCTGTTTTGTGTGTGTTGAGTTTGAGAAGTTCTTTATAGATCCTGGATATCAACCTTTGAGCAATCTATACTTAACTCTAGTTTTAGAGAGTTTAGATTAGATTGGAACTCATTGAGAGCATTTTGAACATCATCGCTGGTGGCTTTCAGTTCTGCCCTTATCAATTCTGTTTGGTCATCCATGGCTTCCTCCAACCTAGCTATTGCCTGGATAATTGTTAGTCTGAATTCCTTTTCTGACATATTGTCTATGTCGATAGCCATTAGCTCTGTTGCAGAAGGTCCATCCTCTGTATTTTTCTTCTGTTGGGTATTCCTCCTCCTAGTTATTTTGGTAAGAGATGACTGAACAGATGCAGCTGGACTTATCGGTTGTGGTGCAGTCAATGTGCACCCTGGAACGCTTCTTTGCAATCAGGGTTCCCCACCCAAATGAGAGAGAAAAGAAAAGAAAAGGAAATAGAGAAGAAGAAAGAATAAAAAGGGAAAAGAAAAAAGGAAAAAAAAGAGAGAAAGAGAGAGAGACAGAAAAAAAAATGGAAGATAAAAGAGAAGGCTCAGCCCAAATGGGCAACACGGTAAGATTTATGAAGTATACAAACAAAACAGACAAACAAAAAGACTGATAAAAGTATATGACAAGAGAAAAAAAATATATATATAAGCACAAAAAGGGAAGAACCTCATCAGAAAGAACCCCAAGTATAAGATTTATATATTATCAGGACAAACACAAATTCACAGAAACACTTACAGAAGGAAAAATTGGGAGAATGGTTATAAATTCTCAGTGTGGGTGAGGAAGGTTATTTTGATTCTTCCTGAATGTATCTTGATGTTTTTGTTAAGGGACTCAACTTTCCTAAGTTAAAGGGGGATTAGAAACTGTTTTGCCTATGGGGTAGCATTGATTGGGGAAAGGGGATTACCTTGAAGTTTAACTCTATATATATAGTAGAAAATAAAAATTAAAAAAGAATAATCTAGACTAAACTAATTCAAAATTAAAAAAGAATTAAAAAATAGAAAAGCAAAAGAAAAACACGGGTGTATGTATCAAAAAGTTCAGGTTAGAAGGTTATTAAAGAATTTGATGTACCGGACATCTCAGTGTGATGGTAAATAGGTTAAAAAATTATTTATATGTAAAAAAAAAAAGAACCAGAATATTGGTAAAGAGTTAAAAATAAAAGTTGTATTTATGAAGTAATGGTGGCTGTTCTCTTGTAGTCTTCTTTTTTTTTTCCTTCCTTCCTAGTTGGTTTTCTGGGGGAGGGGCCTGCCACGTGGGTTTTCAGACAATGATGTTCCCTGAGTTAGTTCCTCCTGCTCCCCTCAAGGGGGTGGGCTCTGAGGAAACTGTTTTTTTTTTAGCCTTTTGTTCTCTGGAGGTTTTTATGTTCTTTCATCTGTTTTCTCTTGCCTTGACAGCTTTTGATGGTTTTTGGAGTTTTAGAGGAGAGCAAACTGCACCCCGACCTCCCTCTCAGAGAGAAGCCTCAGAATGTTCTGCAGAGCTGCTGGCAGAGTCGGTTCTGAGTCACTGTCCCTTGGGATGCAGGAGTTCCTCGTTGTACCCAATACCAGGGCAGCGGCGGCCTTCTCAAGACCTCCAGAGAGGTTCCGAGCAGAGATCGCACACTGAGATTTTCCTACTGTCCCGGGCTGGGAATGTCTGGTTTTTCCGGATGCCAGAGCTCCAGGCTAGCACCTATGAGCACCTCTCCCAAGGGAGGGTGTGGGACGTGCGTGTTTCAGGATTGCAGTCTGGCCAGGCTCCCAGCCCCTCATGGGAGCCAGACCCCATTTGTTCTCGGGTGCGCTGGTGGGTCAGGTGCACTGACGGCTCAGGGATGGAGACATGTTTTCACCACTGCACTCTCTCTGGCTCAGTGCCACGGGAGGCTGTCCGGAGTCCGGGGACTTAGGTCCCTGACCATAACCGCCCAGATTCCCACTATCCCCCCACCCCCCGTGATCCTTTGCTCTTTGTTTTTTGAGTGCTTTCAACCAGACTCCAAGTTAATGCTGGTCCTCAGAAGCAGGGCACTCTCGAATTGGTGTATTACTTTAAAATTGGTCATCTCTGGTGGCTCCCTCCCCCTTTTGTTTATGTTCCATTATCAGTCTGATGATCCCAGTATGCTTTACCTGCCACTGGTGTCTTCTGCTCCTGTAGAGATCCAGACGTGTATAATTCTGATCTCAGGCTGATTTCATGGGTGGTCGGAGTTCTTTGGTAGGTAATCAGCTCACTTTAGGGTACAGGTTGAAACGGTACCTACTCGTACTTGACCGTCATCTTGACTCTCCCTGTATAAATGCTCTTAACGCGATTACTCTTCAGTGGCAGTGTTTTCCAAGTTGAAAAGAAGTTACAACAAGGACGGAATCTAGGCAGTGTGGATACTCTGAGTTAAGTGCACTCCTAGGCCCTTATGCTTCCAAAACAAATAATCATACTTAACATTAACGCTCATATGTGGGAGAGTTTTCCCAGTTGAGGAAATAAGTTAGAACTAGGACGGACTTAAGGCAGGTTGGATACTCTAAGATAAGTGCTAGCCAAGGCTCTTATGCTTCCAAAACGTATGGTCACTCTCAAGGTTAACACACATATGTGATAGAGTGTTCCAGTTAAGAAAAGAAATAGAAAAAGGACGGACTCTAGGCTGGTTGGATACTCTGAGTTAAATGCAGGCCAAGTCCCTTATGCTTCCAAAACTTATACATGCTCTAAAGGCAAATACTCATATATTGCAGTGTTTTCCCAGTTGTGGAAAGATGTTAGAACCGGACAGATGCTTGGCAGGTTGGATGCTCTGAATTCAGTGCACTCCAAGGCCCTAATGCTTCCAAAATATATAATTCAGCATAATACGAAAAACCGTCAATGGCAGTGCTTCCAAGTTGAGGAAAGCAGTTAGAACGTGGACAGACACTAGGCAGGTTGGATATTCTGCGTTAAGTACTCACCAAGCCCCTTATGCTTCCAAAAATTATCAGCGCTCTTAAAGCGAATAGTCATCAATGGCAGTGTTTTCCAAGTTGAGAAAAGAAGTTAGAACAAGTCCAGACTCTAGGCAGGTTGGATAACCTGAGTTAGGTGCACACCAAGGCCCTTAAGCTTCAGTAATGTATAAACGCTCTTAAGGCCAAGACTCTTCAATGGCAGTGTTTTCCCAGTTGAAGAAAGAAGTTACAAGGATGGAATCTAGGCAGTTTGGATACTCTGAGTTAAGTGCACTCCTAGGCGCTTATGCTTCCAAAACATATAATCGCTCTTAAGGTTAACATTCATATGTTGGAGAGTGTTCCCAGTTGAGGAAATAAGTTAGAACTAGGACGGACTTAAGGCAGGTTGGATACTCTGAGTTAACTGCTAACCAAGGCCCCTATGCTTCCAAAACCTATGGTCGCTCTCAAGGCTAACATACATATGTGGCAGAGTGTTCCCAGTGAAGAAAAGAAGTGAGAAGAAGGACAGACTCTACGCTGGTTGGATACTCTGAGATAAGTGCACGCCAAGGCCCTTATGCATCCATAAAGTATAAACGCTCTTAAAGCAAATACAGTTCAATGGCAGTGTTTTCCCAGTTGAGGAAGGAAGTTACAATGATGACAGAATCTAGACAGTTTGGGTACACTGAGATAAGTGCATTCCTAGGCCCTTATGCTTCCAAAACATATAATCGCTCATAAGGTTAACACTCATATGTAGGATAGTGTTCCCAGTTGAGGAAAGAAGTTAGACTAGGATGGACTTAAAGCAGGTTGGATACTATGAGTTAAGTGCAGTCCAAGGCCCTTATGCTTCCAAAACGTAGAAACGCTCTTCAGGCAAACACTCATAAATGGCACTGTTTTCCCAGGGAGGAAAGAAGCTAGAACAAGGACAGACGCTAGGCAGGTTGGATACTCTGAGTTAAGTGCAGGCCAAGGCCCTTATGTTTCCTGAACATATAAACACTCTTAAGGCGAACACTCATAAATGGCAGTGTTTTCCCAGTTGAGGAAAAAGTTAGAACAAGGACAGATGCAAGACAGGTTGTATAATCTGAGTTCACTGCACTCCAAGGCCCTAATGCTTCCAAAACATATAATCGCTCTTAAGGTTAACACTCATATGTTGGAGAGTGTTCCCAGTTGAGGAAAGAAGTTAGAACTAGCACTGACTTAAGGCAGGTTGGATACTCTGAGTTAAGTGCAGGCCAAGGCCCTTATGCTTCCAAAACGTATAAACGCTCTTAAGTCAAATACTCATCAATGGCAGTGTTTTCGCATTTGAGGAAAGAAGTTAGAACAAGGACAAATCCAGGCAGGTTGGAACTCTGAGTTAAGTGCACATTAAGTACCTTAAGCTTCCATAACGTATAAATACTCTTAAGGCAAATACTCTTCAATGGCAGTGTTTTCCCAGTTGAGGAAAGAAGTTCCAACAAGGACAGAACCTAGGCAGTTTGAATATTCTGAGTTAAGTGCACTCCTAGGCCCTTATGTTTCCAAAACATATAATCGCGCTTAACGTTAACACTCATATGTGGGAGAGTGTTCCAATTTGAGGAAAGAAGTTAGAACTAGACGGACTTAAGGCAGGTTGTATACTCTGAGATAAGTGCTGGCCAAGGCCCTTAATCTTCCAAAACGTATGGTCGCTCTCAATGCTAAAACACATATGTGGCAGAGTGTTCCCTGT
Organism: Meles meles; assembly: GCF_922984935.1. Lineage (NCBI taxonomy): Eukaryota > Metazoa > Chordata > Mammalia > Carnivora > Mustelidae > Meles > Meles meles. Next base: position 113,916,285 of record NC_060072.1, read on the forward strand.
TACGAAAAGAAGTTAGAAGAACGACAGACTGTAGACTGGTTTGATACTCTGAGTTAAGTGCACGCCAAGGACCTTATGCTTCCAAACTGATAAACGCTATTAAGGCGAATACCAGTAAATAGCAGTGTTTTCCCAGTTGAGGAAAGAAGTTAGAACAGGGACAGACACTAGGCGGTTGGATACACCGAGTTTTGGGCACTCCAAGGCCCTAATGCTTCCAAAACATATAATCCCACTTAATACAAAAAACCGTCAATGGCAGAGTTTTCCCAGTTGAGGAAAGCAGTTAGAATGAGGAGAGATGCTATGCAGGTTGGATATTCTGAGTTATGTGCTCGCCAAGTCCCTTAGGCTTCTGAAACTTATAAATGCTCTTAAGGTGAATACTCATCGATGGCAGTGTTTTCCCAGTTGAGGAAAGAAGTTAGAACAAGGACAGACTCTAGGCAGGTTGGATACTCTGAGTTAAGTGCACACCAAGGCCCTTACGCTTCCATCAGTTATAAACACTCTTAAGGAGAACACTCATAAATGGCAGTGTTTTACTAGTTGAGGAAAGAAGTTAGAACAAGGACAGACTCCAGCCATTTGGATACTCTGTTTGAAGTGCACACCAAGGCCCTTAAGATTCCATAATGTATAAACGCAATTAAGGTGAAGACTCTACAATGAGAGTGTTTTCCCAGTTGAGGAAAGAAGTTGCAAAAAGGACGGAATTTAGGCAGTGTGGATATTCTGAGTTAAGAGCACCCCTAGGCCGTTATGCTTCCAAAACATATAATCGCTCTTAAGGTGAACACTCATTTGTTGGAGAGTAGTCCTAATTGAAGAAAGAAGTTAGAACTAGGACAGACTTAAGGCACGTTGGATACTCTGAATTAAGTGCAGGCCAAGGCCCTTATAGTTCCAAAATGTATAGACGTTCTCAAGGCTAACACACATATGTGGCAGAGTGTTCCCAGTTAAGAAAAGAAGTTAGAAGAAGGACCCACTCTAGGCTGGTTGGATATACTGAGTACAGTGCACTCCAAGGCCCTAATGCTTCCAAAACATATAATCCACTTAATACGAAAAAGTGTCAATGGCAGTGTTTCCCAGTGGAGAAAGCAGTTAGAGTGAGGAGAGACACTAGGGAGGTTGGATATTCTGTGTTAAGTGCTCACCAAGGCCCTTAGGCCTCCAAAACATATAAATGCTCTTAAGGCAAATCTCCATCAATGGCAGTGTATTCGCAGTGGAGGAAAGAATTTAGAACAAGGACTGACTCTAGGCAGGTTGGATACTCTGAGTTCAGTGCACTCCTCGGCCCTTATGCTTCCAAAACTTATAATCGCTCTTAAGGTTAATACTCATATGTGGGAGAGTCTTCCCAGTTGAGGAAAGAAGTTAGAAGTAGGACGGACTTAATGCAGGTTGGACTCTGAGTTAAGTGCAGGCCGAGGCCCTTATGCTTCCAAAACGTATAAACTCTCTTCAGGCAAACACTCATAAATGGCACTGTTTTCCCAGTGAGGAAAGAAGTTAGAACAAGGACAGACTCTAGGCAGGCTAGATACTCTGAGTTCAGTGCACTCCAAGGCCCTAATGCTTCCAAAACATATAATTCCGCTTACTATGTAAAACCGTCAATGGCAGACTTTACCCAGTTGAGGAAAGCAGTTAGAACGAGGAGAGATGCTAGGCAGGTTGGATATTCTGAGTTAAGTGCTCACCAAGCCCCTTATGCTTCCAAATATATAAGCGCTCCTAAGGCGAATTCTCTTCATTGGCAGTGTTTTCCCAGTTGAGGAAAGAAGTTAGAACAAGACAGACTCTAGGCAGGTTGGATATTCTGAGTTAAGTTCACACCAAGGCCCTAATGCTTCCATAACGTATAAACGCACTTAAGGCGAAACTCTCCTATGGCAGCGTTTTCCCAGTTGAGGAAAGAAGTTACAACAAGGACGGAATCTAGGCAGTTTGGATACTCTGAGTTAAGTGCACTCCTAGGCCCTTATACTTCCAAAACATATAATCTCGCTTAAGGTTAACACTCATATGTTGGAGAGTGTTCCCAGTTGAGGAAAGAAGTTAGAACTAGGACGGACTTAAGGCAGGTTGGATACTCTGAGTTAAGTGCTAGTCAAGGCCGTTATGCTTCCAAAAAAGTATAGTCGCTCTCAATGCTAACACATATATGTGGCAGAGTATTCGCAGTTAAGAAAAGAATTTAGAAGAAGGATGGACTCTAGGCTGGTTGGATACTCTGAGCTAAGTGCACACCAAGGCCCTGATGCAGCCATAACGTATAAACGATCTTAAGGCGAACACTCATAAATGGCACTGTTTTCAAACTGAGGAAAGAAGTTAGAACAAGGACAGACGCTAAGCAGGTTGGATACTCTGAGTTCAGTGCACTCCAAGACCCTTATGCATCCATAATAAACAAATGCTCTCAAAGCGAACACTCATAAATGGCACTGTTTTCCCAGTGAAGAAAGAAGTTAGAAAAAGCACAGACGCTAGGGAGGTTGGAAACTCTGAGTTCAGTGCACTCCTAAGCGCTTATGCTTCCAAAACATATAATTGCTCTTAAGATTAACACTCATATGTGTGAGAGAGTCCTAATTGAGGAAAGAAGTTAGAACTATTACAGACTTAAGGCACGTGGGATACTCTGATTTAAGTGCTAGCCAAGGTCCTTATGCTTCCAAAAGGTATGGTCGCTCTCAAGGTTAACACACATATGTGGCAGAGTGTTCCCAGTTCAGAAAAGAAGTTAGAAGAAGGACGGACTCTAGGCTGGTTGGATACTCTGTGTTAAGTGCACGCCAAGGCCCTTATGCTTCCAAACCTATAAACGCTCTTATGGCAAATATGCATAAATGACAGTGTTTTCCCAGTTGAGGAAAGAGGTAGAACAAGCACAGACACTAGGCAGGCCAAGGCCCTTATTCTTCCAAAACGCATAAACACTCTTAAGACAAATACTCAAAAATGGCACTGTTTTCCCAGTGAGGAAAGAAGTTAGAAAAAGCACAGACGCTAGGCAGGTTGGATACTCTGAGTTCAGTGCACTCCAAGGCCCTAATGCTTAGAAAACATATAATTCCGCTTAATATGAAAAACTGTCAATGGTAGGGTTTTCCCAGTTGAGGAAAAGCAGTTAGAACGAGGACAGATGCTAGGCAGGTTGGATACTCTGAGTTAAGTGCTCTCCAAGGCCCTTATGCTTCCCAAACTTATAAACGCTCTTAAGGCAAATACTCTTCAATTCAGTGTTTTCCCAGTTGAGGAAAGAAGTTAGAAAAATGACAGTCTCTAGGCAGGTTGGATACTCTGAGTTAAGTGCAATCCTAGGCTCTTAGGCTTCCATAACCTATAAATGCTCTTAAGGCGATTACTCTTCAATGGCAGTGTTTTCCCATTTGACGAAAGAATTTACAACAAGGATGGAGTCTTGGCCATTCGGATACTCTGAGTTAAGTGCACTCCTAGGCCCTTATGCTTCCAAAACATTTAATCGCCCTCAAGGTTAACACTTATATGTTGGAGAGTGTTCCAGGTTGAGGAAAGAAGTTAGAACTAGGACGGAATTAAGGTAGGTTGGATACTCTGAGTTAAGATTTAGCCAAGGCCCTTATGCTTCTAAAACTTATGGTCACTCTCAAGGCTAACATACATATGTGGCAGAGTGTTCCCAGTTAAGAAAAGAAGTGAGAAGAAGGACGGACTCTAGGCTGCTTGGATACTCTGAGTTAAGCGCACACCAAGGCCCTTATGCATACATAGCGTATGAACGCTCTTAGGGTGAATACACTTCAATGGCAGTGTTTTCCCAGTTGAGGAAAGAAGTTACAAAAAGGACAGAATCTAGGCTGTTTGAGTACACTGAGGTAAGTGCATTCGTAGGCCCTTATGCTTCCAAAACATAATCGCTTGTAAGGTTAACACTCATATGTAGGATAGTGTTCCCAGTTGAGGAAAGAAGTTAGAACTAGTACGGACTTAAGGCAGGTTGGATACTCTGAGTTAAGTGCAGGCGAAGGCCCTTATGTTTCCAAAACTTATAAACGCTCTTAAGGTGAACACTCATAAATGGTAGTGTTTTCCCAGCTGTGGAAAGAAGTTAGAACAAGGACAAATGCTAGACAGGTTGGAAACTCTGAGTTCAGTGTACTTCAAGCCCTAATGATTCCAAAACACATAATCGCTCTTAAGGTTAACACTCACATGTGGGAGAGTGTTCCCAGTTGAGGAAAGAAGTTAGAACAAGGACGGACTTAAGGCAGGTTGGATACTCTGAGTTACAGGCAGGCCAAGTCCCTTATGCTTCCAAAATGTATAAAGGCTCTTCAGGCAAACACTCATAAATGGCACTGTTTTCCCAGTGTGGAAAGAAGTTAGAACAAGGACAGACGCTAGACAGTTTGGATATCTGAGTTCAGTGCACTCCAAGGCCCTAATGCTTCCAAAACTTATAATTCCGCTTAATACGAAAAAACCGTCAATGGCAGTGTTTTCCCAGTTGAGGAAAGCAGTTAGAATGAGGTGAGATGCTAGGCAGGATGGATATTCTCAGTTAAGTGCTCACCAAACCCCTTAGGTTTCCAAAACGTATAAATGCTCTTAAGGCGAATATTCTTCAATGGCAGTGTTTTCCCAGTTGAGGAAAGAAGCTAGAACAAGACTGACTCTAAGCAGTTTGGATACTCTGAGGTAAGTGTATTCCAAGGCCCTTATGCTTCCATAACGTATAAATGTTCTTAAGGCAAATACTCATAAATGCCACTGTTTTCCCAGTGAGGAAAAAAGTTAGAACAAGGACAGAAGCTAAGCAGGTTGGATACTCTGAGTTCAGTGCACTCCAAGGCCCTAATGCTTCCAAAACATATAATTCCGCTTAATACGAAACACCATCAATGGCAGTATTTTCCCAGTTGAGGAAATCAGTTAGAACAAGGACAGATGCTACACAGCTTGGATAATCTGATTTCAGTGCACTCCAAGGCCCAAATGCTTCCAAAACATATAATTCCGCTTAATACGAAAAACCGTCAATGGCAGTGTTTTCCCAGTTAAGGAAAGCAGGTAGAAGGAGGTGAGATGCTAGGCAGGTTGGATATTCTGAGTTAAGTGCTCACTAAGCCCCTTATGCTTCCAAAACTTATAAATGCTCTTAAGGCAAATACTCTTCAATGGCAGTGTTTTCCCAGTTGAAGAAAGAAGTAATAACAAGGACAGACCCTAGGCAGGTTATACTCTGAGTTAAGGGCACACAAAGGCCCTTATGCTTCCATAACGTATAAACGCTCTTAAGGTGAACACTCATAAATGGCAGTGTTTTCTTAGTTGAGGAAAGAAGTTAGAACCCGGATAGACTCCAGGCACTTTGGATACTGGGTTAAGTGCACACCAAGGCCCTTAGGATTCCATAATGTATAAACGCTCTTAAGGTGAACACTCCTCAAAAGCAGTGTTTTCCCAGTTGAGGAAAGAAGTTACAACAAGGACAGAAACTAGGCAGTTTGGATATTCTGAGTTTAGAGCACTCCTAGGCCATTATTCTTCCAAAACATATAATTGCTCTTAAGGTTAACACTCATATGTGGGAGAGTAGTCCTAATTGAGGAAAGAAGTTAGAACTAGGACGGACTTAAAGCAGGTTGCATACTCTGAGTTAAGTGCAGGCCAAGGCCCTTATGCTTACATAAGGTATAAACGCTCTTAAGGCAAATTCTTATCAATGGCATTGTATTCGTAGTGGACGAAAAAGTTAGAATAAGGACAGACTCTAGGCAGGTTGGATACTCAGAGTTCAGTGCACTCCTAGGTTCTTATGATTCCCAAACATAGAATCCCTCTTAAGGTTAACACTCATATGTGGGAGAGTGTTCCCAGTTGAGGAAAGAAGTTAGAATGAGGACGGACTTAAGGCAGGTTGGATACTCTGAGTTAAGTGCAGGCCAAGGACCTTATGCTTCCAAAACGTATAAACGCTCTTAAGGCAAACACTCATAAATGGCACTGTTTTCCCATTGAGTAAAGACGTTAGAACAAGGACAGACGCTAGGCAGGTTGGATACTCTGAGATAAGTGCCAGCCAAGGCCCTTATGCTTCCAAAACGTATGGTCCTCTCAAGGTTAACACACATATGTGGCAGAGTGTTCCCAGTTCAGAAAAGAAGTTAGAAGAAGGACGGACTCTAGGCTGCTTGGATACTCTGAGTTAAGTGCATGCTAAGGCCCTTATGCTTCCAAAACGTATAAACGCTCTTACGGCGAACACTCATAAATGGCAGTGTTTTCCCAGTTGCGGAGAGAAGTTAAAATAAGACAGATGCTAGACAGGTTGGATACTCTGAGTTCAGTGCACTCCAAGGCCCTAATGCTTCCAAAACATATAATCGCTATTAAGGTTAACAATCATATGTTGGAGAGTGTTCCCAGTTGAGGAAAAAGTTAGAACTAGGACGGACTTAAGGCAGGTTGGATACTCTGAGTTAAGTGCACACCAAGACCCTTATGCTTCCAAAACCTATAAACGCTCTTAATGCAAACACTCATAAATGGCACTGTTTTCCCAGTGAGGAAAGAAGTTAGAACAAGGACAGATGCTAGACAGTTTGGATACTCTGAGTTCAGTGCACTCCAAGGCCCTAATGCTTCCAAAACATATAATCCCGCTTAATACCATAAACCGTCAATGGCAGAGTTTTCCGAGTTGAGGAAAGCAGTTAGAATGAGGACAGACGCTAGGCAGGTTGGATATTCTGAGTTAAGTGCTCACTTATGCTTCCAAATCATATAAAGGCTCTTAAGGCGAACACTCATCAATGGCAGTGTTTTCCCATTGAGGAAAGAAGGTAGATCAAGGACAGTCTCTAGGCAGGTTGGATACTCTGAATTAAGTGCACTCCTAGGCTCTTATGCTTCCAAAACTTACAATCGCTCTTTAGGTTAACAGTCATATGTTGGAGAGTGTACCCAGTTGAGGAAAGAAGTTAGAATGAGGACGGACTTAAGGCAGGTTGGATACTCTGAGTTAAATGTTAGCCAAGGCCCTTATGCTTCCAAAACTTATAGTCATCTCAAGTCTAACATACATATGTGGTAGAGTGCTCCCAGTTAAGAAAAGAAGTGAGAAGAAGGACGGACTCTAGGTTGGTTGGATGCTCTGAGTTAAGTGCACACCAAGGCCCTTATGCATCCATAACGTATAAAGGCTCTTAAGGCAAATACACTTCAATGGCAGTGTTTTCCCAGTTGAGGAAAGAAGGTACAACAAGGACAGGATTTAGGCAGTTTGGGTACACTGAGGTAAGTGCATTCCTAGGCCCTTATGCTCCCAAAAATTATAATTGCTCTAAGGTTAACACTCATATGTAGGATTGTGTTCCCCGTTGAGGAAAGAAGTTAGAACTAGGACGGACTTAAGGCAGGTTCGATACTCTGAGTTATGTGCTAGCCAAGGCCCTTATGCTTCCAAAACGTATAAACGCTCTTAGGGCAAACACTCATAAATGGCACTGTTTTCTCAGTGAGGAAAGAAGTTAGAACAAGGAGAGACGCTAGACAGGTTGGATACTCTGAGTTAAGTGCACTCCTAGGATCTTATGATTCCCGAACATATAATCGCTCTTAAGGTTAACACTCATATGTGGGAGAGTGTTCCCAGTTGATGAAAGAAGTTAGAATGAGGACGGACTTAAGGCAGGTTGGATACTCTGAGTTAAGTGCATGCCAAAGCCCTTATGCTTCCAAATCGTATGAAGGCTCTTATGGCGAAAACTCATAACTGGCAGTGTTTTCCCAGTGGAGGAAAGAAGTTAGAACAAGTACAGATGCTATACACTTCGGATACTCTGAGTTCAGTGAACTCCAAGGAACTAATGCTTCCAAAACATATAATTCTGCTTAATACTAAAAACCGTCAATGGCAGTGTTTTCCCAGTTGAGGAAAGCACTTAGAACGAGGATAAACGCTAGACAGGTTCGATTTCTGAGTTAGGAAGAAGTGCTCACCAAGTCCCTTATGCTTTCAAAATGTATAAACACTCTTAAGGCGAATACTCATAAATGGCAGTGTTTTCCTAGTTGAGGAAAGAAATTAGAACAAGGCCAGACTCCAGGCAGTTTGGATACTTTGTGTTAAGTGCACACCAAGGCCCTTTTGATTCCATCATGTATAAACACTCTTACGGCGAACTCTCTTCAATGGCAGTGTTTTCCCAGTTAAGGAAAGAAGTTACAACAAGGATAAAATGTAGGCAGTTTGGGTACACTGAGGTAAGTGCATTCCTAGGCCCTTAGGCTTCCAAAACATATAATCGCTCATAAGGTTAACACTCATATGTATGATAGTGTTCCCAGTTGAGGAAAGAAGTTATAACTAGGACGTACTTAAGGCAGGTTGGATATTCTTTTTTTTTTTTTAATTTTTATTTATTTGACAGAGAGAGAGAGAAATCACAAGGAGGCAGAACAGCAAGCAGAGAGAGAGGAGGAAGCAGGCTCCCCGCTGAGTGGAGAGCCCGATGTGGGGCTCGATCCCAGGACCCTGAGACCATGACCTGAGCCGAAGGCAGAGGCTTAACCCACTGAGCCACCCAGGCGCCCCCAGGTTGGATATTCTGAATAAAGTGCACACTAAGGCCCTTAAGCTTCCATATCATATAAAAGCTCTTAAGGCTAATACTCTTCAATGGCAGTGTTTTCCCAGTTGAGGAAAAAAGTTACAACAAGGACAGAACCTAAGCAGTTTAGATACTCTGAGTTAAGTGCACTCCTAGGCCCTTATGCTTCCATACATATTATCGTGCTTAACGTTAATGCTCATACGTGGGAGAGGTTTCCCTGTTGAGGAAAGAAGTTAGAACTAGGACGGACTTAATGTAGTTTGAATACTCTGAGATATGTGATAGCCAAGGCCCATATGCTTCCTAAATGTATGGTCGCTCTCAAGGCTAACACACATATGTGGCAGAGTGTTCCCAGTTCATAAAAGAAGCTAAAAGAAGTACGGACTCTAGGCTGCTTGGATACTCAGAGTTAAGAGCACGCCAATGCCCTTAGGCTCCAAAACGTATAAACGCTATTAAGTCGAACACTCATAAATGGCAGTGTTTTCCCAGTTGAGGAAAGAAGTTAGAACAAGGACAGACGCTAGGCAGGTTGGATAATCTGATTTCAGTTCACTCCAAGGCCCTAATGCTTCCAAAACATATGATCCTCTTAATATGAAAAACCATCTTTGGCAGAGTTTTCCCAGTTGAGGAAAGCAGTTAGAACAAGGAGAGACGCTATGCAGTTTGGATATCCTGAGTTATGTGCTCGCCAAATCCCTTAGGCTTCCAAAACTTATAAACGCTCTTAAGGTGAATACTCATCAATGGCAGTGTTTTCCTAGTGGAGGAAAGAAGTTAGAATAAGGGCAACCTCTATGCAGGTTGGATACTGTGAGTTTAGTCCACACCAAGCTCCTTATGCTTCCATAACGTATAAACGCTCTTAAGGTGAACACTCATAAATGGCAGTGTTTTCCTAGTTGAGGAAAGAATTTAGAACAAGGACAGACTCGAGGCAGTTGGGATAATCAGTGTTAGGTGCACACCAAGGCTCTTATGATTCCATAATGTATAAATGCTCTTAAGGCGAACACTCTTCAAAGGCAGTGTTTTCCCAGTTGAGGAAAGAAGTTACAACAAGAACGGCATCTAGGCAGTTTGGATATTCTGAGTTTAGAGCACTCCTAGGCCATTTTGCTTCCAAAACATATACTCGCTCTTAAGGTTAACACTCATATGTGGGACAGTAGTCCTAATTGAGGAAAGAAGTTAGAACTAGGACGGACTTAAGGCAGGTTGCATACTCTGAGTTAAGTGCAGGCCAAGGACCTTATGCTTCCATATTGTATAAACGCTCTTAAGGCAAATCCTCATCAATGGCAGTGTATTCGCTGTGGACGAAATAAGTTAGAATAAGAACAGACTCTAGGCTGGTTGGATACTCTGAGTTAAGTGCACGCCAAGGCCTTTATGATTCCAAAACCTATAAAAGCTATGAAGGTGAACACGCATAAATGGCAGTGTTTTCCCAGTTGAGGAAAGAAGTTAGAACAAGGACCAACGCTAGGCAGGTTGGATACTCAGGAGTTCAGTGCACTCCAATACCCTAATGCTTCCAAAACATATAATTGAGCTTAATACAAAAAACCGTCAATTGCAGTGTTTTCCCAGTTGAGGAAAGAAGTTATAACAAGGACAGACTCTAGGCAGGTTGGATAGTCTGAGTTAAGTGCACACCAAGGCCCTTATGCTTCCATAACCTATAAACGCTCTTAAGGTGAATACTCTTCAATGGCAGTGTTTTCTCAGTTGAGGAAAGAAGTTAGAACAAGGAAAGACCCTAGGACGGTTGGAAACTTGAGTTAAGTGCACACCAAGGCACCTTTACTTCCATAACGTATAAACGCTTTTTTAAAAAGATTTTATTTATTTATTTGACAGAGAGAGAGATCATAAGTAGGCAGAAAGGCAGGCAGAGAGAGGAGGAAGCAGACTCCCTGACGAGCAGAGAGCTCAATGCGGGGCTCGATCCCAGGACCCCGAGATCATGACCCGACCCCAAGGCAGCTGCCCAATCCACTGAGCCACCCAGTTACAAGAAGGACGGAATCTAGGCCATTTGGATACTCTGAGTTAAGCGTACTCCTAATCCCTTATGCTTCCAAAACATATAATTGCGCTTAAGGTTTACACTCATATGTGGGATAGTGTTCCCAGTTGAGGAAAGAAGTTAGAACTAGGACGGACTTAAGGCTACTTGGATACTCTGAGTTAAGTGTTAGCCAAGGCCCTTATGCGTCCAAAACTTATGGTCCCTCTCAAGGCTAATATACATATGTGGCAGAGTGTTCCCAGTTAAGAAAAGAAGTGAGAAGAAGGACGGACTCTAGGCTGGTTGGATACTCTGTGTTAAGTGCACACCAAGGCCCTATGCATCCATAACGTTTAAATGCTCTTAAGGCGAATACACTTCAATGGCAGTGTTTTCCCAGTTGAGGAAAGAATTTAAAACAAGGACAGAATCTAGGCTGTTTGGGTACACTGAGGTAAGTGCATTCCTAGGCCCTTATGCTTCCAAAACATATAATCGCTCGTAAGGTTAACACTCATATGTAGGATAGTGTTCCCAGTTGAGGAAAGAAGTTAGAACTAGGACGGACTTAAGGCAGGTTGGATACTCTGTCCTAAGTGCTAACCAAGCAGTTATGCTTCCAAAACCTATAGTCGCTCTCAAGTCTAACACACATATGTGGCAGACTGTTCCCAGTTAAGAAATGAAGTTGGGGGGGGGAGTCAAGGTGGCGGGGAAGTAGGAGGATGCACCGTTTCAACCTGTACCCTAAAGTGAGCTGATTACCTATCAAAGAACTCCAACCATCCATGAAATCAGCCTGAGATCAGAATTATACATGTCTGGATCTCTACAGGAGCAGAAGATGCCAGTGGCAGGTAAAGCAGCCTGGGAGAGTTGGACTGATGTCGGAAGATAAACAAAAGGGGGAGGGAGCCACCAGAGGTGACCGATTGGAAAGTAATACCCCAATACGAGGGTGCCCTGCATCTGGGGACCAGCATTAACTTGGAATCTGTTTGAAAGCACTCAAAAAACAAAGAGCAAAGGATCACGGGGGGAATAGTGGGAATCTGGGCGGTTAGAGACAGGGACCGAAGTCCCTGTACCCAGGACAGCCTCCCCTGGCGCAGAGCCAGAGAGAGTGCGGCAGTGAAATCAGGTCTCTGTCCCTGAGCTGCCAGTGCACCTGACACGCCAGCGTGCCCGAGAACGAGTGGGGTCTGGTTCCCGTGAGGGGCTGGGAGTCTGGACAGGTGGCAATCTGAAACGCATGTATCCCACACCCTCCCTTGGGAGAGGTGCTCATAGGTGCTAGCCTGGAGCTCTGGCATCTGGATAAACCAGACATTCCCAGCCCAGGACAGCGGGAAAATCTCAGTGTGCGATCTCTGCTCGGAACACCACTGGAGGTCTTGAGCTGCCTAGAAGGCCGCCGCTGCCCTGGTATTGGGTACAATGAGGAGCTCCTGCATCCCCAGGGACAGTGACTCAGAACCCACTCTGCCAGCAGCTCTGCAGAATATTCTGAGGCTTCTCTCTGAGAGAGAGGTCCGGGTGCAGTTTGCTCTCCTCTAAAACTCCAAAAACCATCAAAAGCTGTCAAGGCGAGAGAAAACAGATGAAAGAACATAAAACCCACAGAGAACAAAAGGCTGAAAAAAACAGTTTCCTCAGAGCCCACCCCCTTGAGGGGAGCAGGATGAACTAACTCAGGGAACATCATTGTCTGAAAACCCACGTGGCAGGCCCCTCCCCCAGAAAACCAAACAGGAAGGAAGAAAAAAAAAAAAGAAGAATAGAAGAGTACAACCACCACTACTTCATAAATACAACTTTTATTTTTAACTCTTTACCAATATTCTGGTTCTTTTTTTTTATACATACAGATAAATTTTTAACTTATTTACCATCACACTGAGATGTCCAGTACATCAAATTCTTTAATAACCTTCTAACCTGAACTTTTTGATACATACACCTGTGTTTTTCTTTTTCTTTTGTATTTTTTTAATTTTAACTTAGTTTAGGCTAGTTTATTATTTTTAATTTTTATTTTCTACTATACATATAGATTTAAACTTCAAGGTAATCCCCTTTCCCCAATCAATGCTACCCTTATAGGCAAACCAATTTCTAATCCCCCTGTAACTTAGGAAAGTTGAGTCCCTTAACAAAAACATCAAGATACATTCAGAAAGAATCAAAATAACCTTCCTCACCCAAACTGAGAATTTATAACCACTCTCCCAATTTTTGCTTCTGTCAGTATTTCTGTGAATTTGTGTTTGTCCTGATAATATATAAATCTTATACTTGGGGTTCTTTCTGATGAGGTTCTTCCCTTTTTTTGCTTATATATATATATCATTTTTTTCTCTTGTCATATACTTTTATCAGTCTTTTTGTTTGTCTGTTTTTGTTTGTATACTTCATAAATCTTACCTTGTGGCCCATTTGGGCTGAGCCTTCTCTTTTATCTTCCCTTTTTTTCCTATCTCTCTCTCTTTCCTTTTTTCTTTTCCCTTTTTTTTCTCTCTTCTTCTCTATTTCTTTTTCTTTTCTTTTCTCTCTCATTTGGGTGGGGAACTCTGATTGCACAGAAGCGTTCCAGGGTGCACGTTGACTGCACCACAATCGATAAGTCCAGCTGCATCTGTTCAGTCATCTCTTTCCAAAATGACTAGGAGGAGGAATACCCAACAGAAGAGAAATACAGAGGATGGACCTTCTGCAAGAGAGTTATTGGCTAACGGCATAGACAATATGTCAGAAAAGGAATTCAGAATAACAATTATCCAGGCAATAGTTAAGTTGGAGAAAGCCATGGATGACTAAACAGAATTGATTAGGGGAGAACTGAAAGCCACCAGGGATGATGTTCAAAATGCTCTCAATGAGTTCCAATCTAATCTAAATTCTCTAAAAGCTAGAGTAACTGAGACAGAAGATAGAGTTAGTGATCTGGAGGACAAACAGATAGAGAGAAAGGATCAGGAGGAAGCCTGGAAGAAACAGCTCAGAAGCCACGAAAACAGAATCAGGGAAATAAATGATGCCATGAAACGTTCCAACGTCAGAAGTATTGGAATTCCTGAAGGGGAGGAAAAAGAAAGAAGTCTAGAAGATATAGTGGAAGAAGTTGTCTATGAAAATTTTCCCAATCTCACGAATGGAAACAACGTTCATGTACTAGAGGCAGAGAGATTTCCTCCCAAGATTTTAGATTCTCGAACATCCTCACGACACCTTATAGTTAAAATGAGGAATTATGTTTCACGACAGACCCTCTTAAAAGCAGCTAGGACAAAGAAGCTCCTTACATACAGAGGAAAGCCCATCAGAATAACGTCAGACCTTTTCACAGAGACCTGGCAAGCCAGGAAGGGCTGGCAAAATATATTCAGAGTACTAAATGAGAAGAACATGCAACGAAGAATACTCTATCCAGCAAGACTGACATTTAAAATGGATGGAGAGATAAAGAGTTTCCAAGACCAGTAAGGCTTAAAAGACTATGCAACCACCAAGCTGACACTGTAGGAAATATTAAGGGGGGTCCTATAAAAGAGAAAAAATCCTAAGAATATCATTGAACAGAAATATAGAAACAATCTACAGACAGAAAGACTTCAATGGTAACACGATGTCAATAAAAACCTAACTCTCAATAATCACTCTCAATGTGAATGGCCTAAATGCACCCATAAAATGACACAGGGTTGCAGATTGGGTAAAACGACAGGACCCATCCATATGTTGTCTACAAGAGACCCATTTTGAACCTAAGGAAACACCCAGACTGAAAATGAAGGGATGGAGAAGCATCTTTCATGCCAATGCTGCCTTATGTCCATCCTAGTTCTAACTTCTTTCCTCAACTGGGAACACCCTCCCACATATGACTGTTAACCTTAAGAGCGATTATATGTTGGGAAAGCAGAAGGGCTTGGACTGCACTTAACTCATAATATCAAAACTGCCTAGATTCCTTCCTTGTTGTAACTTCTTTCCTCAACTGTGAAAACACTGCCATTAATGACTATTCGCCTTAACAACATTTTTACGTTATGGAAGCATAAGGGCCTAGGTGTGCACTTAACTCAGGCTATCCAATATGCCCAGCATCTGTCCTTGTTATAACTTCTTTCCTCAACTGGGAAAACACTGCCATTTAATGGTTTTTCATAATAAGCGGGATTATATATTTTGGAAGCCTAGGGCCCTGGAGTGCCCTTAACTCAGAGTATCCAACCTGCCTAGTGTCTCTCCTTTTTCTAACTTCTTCCACAACTGGGAAAACACTGCCATTTATGAGTATTCACCTTAATAGTGTGTATTCGTTTTGGAAGCATAAGTGCCTAGAGTGCACTTAACTCAGAGTTTCCAACCTGCCTAGAGTCTGTCCTTGTTCGAACTGCTTTCCTCAACTGGGAAAACATTGCCATTGAACGGTTTTCCATATTAAGCTGGATTATATGTTTTGGAAGCATTAGGGCTTGGAGTGCACTTTACTCAGAGTTCCCAACCTACCTAGCGTCTGTCCTTGTTCTAACTCTTTCCTCAATTGGGAAAACACTGCCATTGATGAGTATATGCCTAAAGAGCATTTATACGTTTTGGAACAGTCTTCCATCTTTTTGTGTCTTTTCAATTTCTTTCATGAGTGTTCTGTAGTTCCTCGAGAACAGTTTCTTTACTTCTTTGGTTAGATTTATTCCCAGGTATCTTATGGTTCTTGGTGCTATAGTAAATGGAATCGATTCTCTAATTTCCCTTTCTGTATTTTCATTGTTAGTGTATAAGAAAGCCACTGATTTCTGTACATTGACTTTGTATCCTGCCACGTTACTGAATTGCTGTATGAGTTCTAGTAGTTTGGGGGTGGAGTCTTTGGGGTTTCCCATATAAAGAATCATGTCCGTGGAGTCAAGATGACGGGGAAGTAGGAGGAGGCACCATTTCTACCTGTATCCTAAAGTGAGCTGATTACCTACCAAAGAACTCCGACCACCCATGAAATCAGCCTGAGATCAGAATTATACACATCTGGATCTCTACAGGAGCAGAAGACGCCAGTGGCAGGTAAAGCAGACTGGGAGTGTCCGGCTGATATCTGAAGATAAACAAAAGGGGGAGGGAGCCACCAGAGGGGACCCATTGGAAAGTAATACCCCAATAGGAGAGTGCTCTGCGTCTGAGGACCAGCATTAACTTGGAATCTGGTTGAAAGCACTCAAAAAACAAAGAGCAAAGGATCACAGGGGGTAATAGTGGGAACCTGGGCGGTTAGGGTCAGGGACCTAAATCCCCCGACCCAGGACTGCCTCCCCTGGCGCTAAGCCAGAGAGAGTGCGGTGGAGAAATCAGTTCTCCCTCCCTGAGCCGCTAGTGCGCCTGAACGCCAGCGCGCCTGAGAATGAGTGGGGTCTGGCTCCCGTGAGGAGCTGGGAGCCTGGCCAGATGGCAATCCTTAAACGCGTGTGTCCCACACCCTCCCTTGGGATATGTGCTCATAGGCGCTAGCCTGGAGCTCTGGCATCCGGAAAAACCAGACATTCACAGCCTGGGACAGCGGGAAAATCTCAGTGTGCGATCCCTGCTCAGAACCTCTCTGGCGGTCTGGAGCTGCCTAGACAGCCACTGCTGCCCTGGTTTTGGGTACAACGAGGAGCTCCTGCATCCCCAGGGACAGTGACTCAGAACCGACTCAGCCAGCAGCTTTTCCAAAACATTCTGGGGCTTCTCTCTGAGAGGGAGGTCGGGGTGCAGTTTGCTCTCCTCGAAACCTCCAAAAACCATCAAAAGCTGTCAAGGCGAGAGAAAGCAGATGAAAGAACATAAAAACCCCCAGAGAACAAAAGGCTGAAAAAAAACAATTTCCTCAGAGCTCACCCCCTTGAGGGGAGCGGGAGGACCTAACTCAGGGAACATCATTGAATGAAAACACACGTGGCAGGCCCCTCCCCCAGAAAACCAACCAGGAAGGAAGAAAAAAAAAAAAGACTACAAGAGAACAACCACAACTACTTCATAAATACAACTTTTATTTTTAACTCTTTACCAATATTCTGGTTCCTTTTTTTTTATACATACAGATAATTTTTAACTTATTTACCACCACACTGAGATGTCCAGTACATCAAATTCTTTATAACCTTCTAACCTGAACTGTTTAATACATACACCTGTGTTTTTCTTTTGCTTTTCTATTTTTTAATTCTTTTTTAATTTTAACTTAGTTTAGTCTAGTTTAATTTTTTAATTTTTATTTTCTACTATACATATAGTGTTAAACTTCAAGGCAATCCCCTTTCCCCAATCAATGCTACCCCTATAGGCAAACCAGTTTCTAATCCCCCTGTAACTTAGGAAAGTTGAGTCCCTTAACAAAAACATCAAGATACATTCAGAAAGAATCAAAATAACCTTCCTCACCCAAACTGAGAATTTATAACCACTCTCCCAATTTTTCCTTCTGTCAGTGTTTCTGTGAATTTGTGTTTGTCCTGATAATATATAAATCTTATACTTGGGGTTCTTTCTGATGAGGTTCTTCCCTTTTTTTGCTTATATATATATATCATTTTTTTCTCTTGTCATATACATTTATCAGTCTTTTTGTTTGTCTGTTTTTGTTTGTATACTTCATAAATCTTACCTTGTGGCCCATTTGGGCTGAGCCTTCTCTTTTATCTTCCCTTTTTTTCCTATCTCTCTCTCTCTCTCTCTTTTTTCCTTTTTCCTTTCCCCTTTTTGTTCTTTCTTCTTCTCTATTTCTTTTTCTTTTCTTTTTTCTCTCATTTGGGTGGGGAATCCTGGTTGCACAGAAACGTTCCAGGGTGCACATTGACTGCACCACAATCGATAAGTCCAGCTGCATCTGTTCAGTCATCTCTTTCCAAAATGACTAGGAGGAGGAATACCCAACAGAAGAAAAATACAGAGGATGGACCTTCTGCAACAGAGCTAATGTCTATCGACATAGACAATATGTCAGAAAAGGAATTCAGAATAACAATTATCCAGGAAATAGCTAGGTTGGAGAAAGCCATGGATGACCAAACAGAATTGATTAGGGCAGAACTGAAAGCCACCAGGGATGATGTTCACAATGTTAGGGCAGAACTGAAAGCCACAAGAGATGATGTTCAAAATGATCTCAATGATTTCCAATCTAATCTAAATTATCTAAAAGCTAGGCTAACTGAGACAGAAGATAGAATTAGTGATCTGGAGGACAAACAGATAGAGAGAAAGGATCAGGAGGAAGCCTGGAACAAACAGCTCAGAAGCCATGAAAACAGAATCATGGAAATAAACGATGCCATGAAATGTTCCAACGTCAGAATTATTGGAATCCCTGAAGGGGAGGAAAGAGAAAGAAGTCTAGAAGATATAGTGGAAGAAGTTGTCTATGAAAATTTTCCCAATCTCACGAATGGAAACAACATTCATGTATTAGAGGCAGAGAGATTTCCTCTCAAGATTTTAGATTCTCGAAAGTCCTCACGACACCTTATAGTTAGAATGAGGAATTATGTTTCACGACAGACCCTCTTAAAAGCAGCTAGGACAAAGAAGCTCCTTACATACAGAGGAAAGCCCATTAGAATAACGACAGAGCTTTCCACAGAGACCTGGCAAGCCAGAAAAGGCTGGCAAAATATATTCAGAGTACTAAATGAGAAGAACATGCAACGAAGAATACTCTATCCAGCAAGACTGACATTTAAAATGGATGGAGAGATAAAGAGTTTCCAAGACCAGTAAGGCTTAAAAGACTATGCAACCACCAAGCTGACACTGTAGGAAATATTAAGGGGGGTCCTATAAAAGAGAAAAAATCCTAAGAATATCATTGAACAGAAATATAGAAACAATCTACAGACAGAAAGACTTCAATGGTAACACGATGTCAATAAAAACCTAACTCTCAATAATCACTCTCAATGTGAATGGCCTAAATGCACCCATAAAATGACACAGGGTTGCAGATTGGGTAAAACGACAGGACCCATCCATATGTTGTCTACAAGAGACCCATTTTGAACCTAAGGAAACACCCAGACTGAAAATGAAGGGATTGAGAAGCATCTTTCATGCCCATGGGTCTGAAAAGGAGGCCGGAGTAGTGATTCTCATATCAGATAAATTAGATTTTAAACTAAAGACTGTAGTCAGAGGTACAGAAGGACACTGCATAATGCTTAAAGGGACCTTCCACCAAGATGATCTAACAATTG
This sequence comes from Meles meles, assembly GCF_922984935.1. Taxonomy (NCBI): domain Eukaryota; kingdom Metazoa; phylum Chordata; class Mammalia; order Carnivora; family Mustelidae; genus Meles; species Meles meles. The sequence continues at coordinate 113,935,148 of NC_060072.1, forward strand.
TGAATATCTATGCCCCCAATATGGGAGCACCCAATTACATAAGAAAACTATTAATCAAGATAGAGAGTCATATTGCTATGAATACAATAATAGTAGGAGATCTTAATACGCTTCTCTCAGAAATAGACAGATCATCGAAGCAGAAAATTAATAAAGAAATAAGAGCATTGAATGAAACATTGGACCAGATGGACCTCATCGACATATACAGAACATTACACCCTAAGATAACAGAAGACTCATTCTTCTCAAGTGCCCATGGAACCTTCTCCAGAATAGACCACATACTGGGTCACAAAGCAGGACTCAACCGATACCAAAAGACTGACATTATTCCCTGCATATTCTCAGATCACAATGCTTTGAACCTGGAACTCAATCACAAGGAAAAGTTTAGAAGGAACTCAGACACCTGGAAGCTAAAGACCACCTTGCTTCAGAATGCTTGGATCAACCAGGAGATCAAAGATGAACTTAAACAATTCATGGAAACCGATGAGAATGAAGACACTTCGGTCCAAAACCTATGGGTTACAGCAAAGGCGGTTCTAAGGGGGAAATACATAGCCATCCAAGCCTCCCTCAAAAAAAATTGAAAAATCCAGAATACACCAGCTGTCTCTACACCTTAAAGAACTGGAGAATCAACAACAAATCAAACCAACTCCACATGCAAGAAGGGAAATAAACAAGATTAGAGCAGAGATCAATGAGGTAGAAACGAGAGATACAGTAGAACGTATCAATGAAACTAGAAGCTGGTTTTTTGAAAGAATCAATAAGATCGATAAACCATTGCCCACACTAATCCAAAAGAAAAGAGAGAAAGCCCAAATTCATAAAATTATGAATGAAAAGGGAGAGATCACAACGAACACCAAGGAAATAGAAACAATCATCAGAAATTATTACCAACAGTTATATGCCAATAAGCTAAGCAACCTAGATGAAATGGATGCATTCCTGGAAAACTACAAACTCCCAAAATTGAACCAGGAAGAAATCAACAACCTGAATAGACCAATATCTAGTAAGGAGATTGAAGAAGTGATCAAAAACCTCCCAAAAAACAAGAGCCCAGGACCTGACGGATTCCCTGGGGAATTCTACCAAACTTTCAAAGGAGAAATAACACCAATTCTCCTGGAGCTGTTCCAAAAAATTGAAGCAGAAGGACAACTTCCAGACTCTTTTTATGAAGCCAGCATTACCCTGATCCCCAAACCAGGCAGAGACCCTACCAAAAAGGAGAATTTCAGACCAATATCACTGATGAATATGGATGCAAAGATTCTCAACAAGATCCTAGCAAACAGGATCCAGCGGCACATTCAAAAGATTATCCACCATGACCAGGTGGGATTCATCCCTGGGTTGCAAGATTGGTTCAACATTCGCAAATCAATCAATGTGATAGAACAAATCAATACAAGAAGAGAGAAGAACCACATGGTCCCTCGATTGATGCAGAAAAAGCATTTGACAAAATCCAGCATCCGTTTCTGATGAAAACGCTTCAAAGTATAGGGATGGAGGGAACATTCCTGAACTTCATCAAATCTATCTATGAAAGACCCACAGCAAATATCATCCTCCATGGGAAAAGCTTGCAGCCTTCCCGTTGAGATCAGGAACACGACAAGGATGCCCACTCTCACTCACCACTCTTGTTCAACATACTATCAGAAGTCCTAGAAATGGGAATCAGACAACAAAGAGAAATAAAAGGTATCCAAATTGGCAAGGAAGAAGTCAAACTCTCTCTCTTCGCAGATGACATGATTCTTTATATGGAAAACCTAAGACTCCACCCCCAAACTAAGAGAACTCATACAGCAATTCAGTAACGTTGCAGGATACAAAGTCAATGTACAGAAATCAGTGGCTTTCTTATACACTAACAATGAAAATACAGAAAGGGAAATTAGAGAATCGATTCCATTTACTATAGCACCAAGAACCATAAGATACCTGGGAATAAACCTAACCAAAGGGGCGCCTGGGTGGCTCAGTGGATTGAGCCACTGCCTTCGGCTCGGGTCATGATCTCAGAGTCCTGGGATCGAGCCCCGCTTCGGGCTCTCTGCTCCGTAGGGAGCCTGCTTCCTCCTCTCTCTCTGCCTACCTCTCTGCCTCCTTGTGATCTCTCTCTCTGTCAATTAAATAAATAAAATCTAAAAAAAAAACAAAACAAAAACCTAACCAAAGAGGTAAAGGACCTGTACTCGAGGAACTACAGAACACTCATGAAAGAAATTGAAGAAGACACAAAAAGATGGAAGACTCTTCCATGCTCTTGGATTGGAAGAATAAAATTTGTTAAAATGTCTATACTGCCTAGAGCAATCTATACTTTTAATGCCATTCCGATAAAAATTCCACCGATATTTTTCAAAGAGCTGGAGCAAATAATCCTAAAATTTGTATGGAGTCAGAAGAGACCCCGAGGGGCGCCTGGGTGGCTCAGTGGGTTAAAGCCTCTGCCTTCGGCACAGGTCATGATCCCAAGGTCCTGGGATCGAGCCCCACATCAGGCTCTCTGCTCCGCGGGGAGCCTGCTTCCTCCTCTCTCTCTGCCTGCCTCTCTGCCTAGTTGTGATTTCTCTCTGTCAAATAAATAAATTATTTTAAAAAAAAAGAAGAGACCCCGAATTGCTAAGGAAATGTTGATAAACAAAAACAAAACTGGCGGCATCACGTTACCCAATTTCAAGCTTTACTACAAATCTGTGATCACCAAGACAGTGTGGTACTGGCATAAAAACAGACACATAGACCAGTGGAATAGAGTGGAGAACCCAGATATGGACCCTCAACTCTATGGTGAAATAATCTTCGACAAAACAGGAAAAAATATTCAATGGAAAAAAGACATTCTCTTCAATAAATGGTGCTAGGAAAACTGGACAGCAATATGTAGACGAATGAAACTTGACCATTCTCTTACACCGTACACAAAGATAAACTCGAAATGGATAAAAGACCTCAACATGAGACAGGAATCTCTCAGAATCCTAGAGGAGAACATAGGCAGTAACCTCTTCGATATCAGCCACAGCAACTTCTTTCAAGATATGTCTCCAAAGGCCAAGGAAACAAAAGCAAAAATTAATTTCTGGGACTTCATCAAGATCAAAAGTTTCTGCACAGCAAAGGAAACAGTCAACAAAACAAAAAGGCAACCCACGGAATGGGAGAAGATATTTGCAAATGACAGTACAGACAAAAGATTGATATCCAGGATCTATAAAGAACTTCTCAAACTCAACACACACAAAACAGATCATCATATCGAAAAATGGGCAGATGATATGAACAGACACTTCTCCAATGAAGACATACAAATGGCTATCAGACACATGAAAAAATGTTCAACATCACTAGCCATCAGGGAGATTCAAATTAAAACAACATTGAGATACCACCTGACACCTGTTAGAATGGCCAAAATTAGCAAGACAGGAAACAACGTGTGTTGGAGAGGATGTGGAGAAAGGGGAACCCTCTTACACTGTTGGTGGGAATGCAAGTTAGTGCAGCCACTTTGGAGAACAGTGTGGAGACTCATGAAGAAATTAAGAATAGAGCTTCCCTTGGGGCGCCTGGGTGGCTCAGCGGGTTAAAGCCTTTGCCTTCAGCTCAGGTCATGATCCCAGGGTCCTGGGATCGAGCCCCGCATCGGGCTCTCTGCTTGGCTGGGAGGCTGCTTCCTCCTCTCTCTCTCTCTGCCTATTTGTAATCTCTATCTGTTAAATAAATAAATCTTAAAAAAAAAAGAATAGAGCTTCCCTATGACCCTGCAATTGCACTGCTTGGTATTTACCCCAAAGATACAGATGTAGTGAAAAGAAGGGCCATCTGTACCCCAATGTTTATTGCAGCAATGGCTACGGTCGCCAAACTGTGGAAAGAACCAAGATGCCCTTCAACAGATGAACGGATAAGGAAGATTTGGTCCATATACACAATGGAGTATTATGCCTCCTTCCGAAAGGATGAATACCCAACTTTTGTAGCAACATGGACGGGACTGGAAGAAATTATGCTGAGCGAAATAAGTCAAGCAGAGAGAGTCAAGTATCATATGGTCTCACTTATTTGTGGAGCATAACAAATAACATGGAGGACATGGGGAGATGGAGAGGAGAGGGAGTTGAGGGAAACTGGAAAGGGAGATGAACCATGAGAGACTATGGACTCTGAAAAACAACCAGAGGGTTTTGAAGGGGCGGGGGGTGGGAAGTTGAGGAACCAGGTGGTGGGTAATAGGGAGGGCACGTTCTGCATGGAACACTTGGTGTGATGCCAAAACAATGAACACTGTTATGCTGTAAATAAACAAATAAACGAATAAAAAAAAAAGAATCATGTCATCTGCGAAGAGTTTGACTTCTTCCTTGCCAATTTGGATACCTTTTATTTCTCTTTGTTGTCTGATTGCCATTGCTAGGACTTCTAATACTATGTTGAACAAGAGTGGTGAGAGTGGGCATCCTTGTCGTGTTCCTGATCTCAACGGGAAGGCTGCAAGCTTTTTCCCATGGAGGATGATATTTGCTGTGGGTCTTTCATAGATAGATTTGATGAAGTTCAGGAACGTTCCCTCCATCCCTATACTTTGAAGCGTTTTCATCAGGAACGGATGCTGGATTTTGTCAAATGCTTTTTCTGCATCAATTGAGAGGACCATGTGCTTCTTCTCTCTTCTCTTATTGATTTGTTCTATCACATTGATTGATTTGCGAATGTTGAACCAATCTTGCAACCCAGGGATGAATCCCACCTGGTCATGGTGGATAATCTTTTGAATGTGCCGCTGGATCCTGTTTGCTAGGATCTTGTTGAGAATCTTTGCATCCATATTCATCAGTGATATTGGTCTGAAATTCTCCTTTTTGGTAGGGTCTCTGCCTGGTTTGGGGATCAGGGTAATGCTGGCTTCATAAAAAGAGTCTGGAAGTTGTCCTTCTGCTTCAATTTTTTGGAACAGCTCCAGGAGAATTGGTGTTATTTCTCCTTTGAAAGTTTGGTAGAATTCCCCAGGGAATCCGTCAGGTCCTGGGCTCTTGTTTTTTGGGAGGTTTTTGATCACTTCTTCAATCTCCTTACTAGATATTGGTCTATTCAGGTTGTTGATTTCTTCCTGGTTCAATTTTGGGAGTTTGTAGTTTTCCAGGAATGCATCCATTTCATCTAGGTTGCTTAGCTTATTGGCATATAACTGTTGGTAATAATTTCTGATGATTGTTTCTATTTCCTTGGTGTTCGTTGTGATCTCTCCCTTTTCATTCATAATTTTATGAATTTGGGCTTTCTCTCTTTTCTTTTGGATTAGTGTGGGCAATGGTTTATCGATCTTATTGATTCTTTCAAAAAACCAGCTTCTAGTTTCATTGATACGTTCTACTGTATCTCTCGTTTCTACCTCATTGATCTCTGCTCTAATCTTGTTTATTTCCCTTCTTGCATGTGGAGTTGGTTTGATTTGTTGTTGATTCTCCAGTTCTTTAAGGTGTAGAGACAGCTGGTGTATTCTGGATTTTTCAATTTTTTTTGAGGGAGGCTTGGATGGCTATGTATTTCCCCCTTAGAACCGCCTTTGCTGTAACCCATAGGTTTTGGACCGAAGTGTCTTCATTCTCATCGGTTTCCATGAATTGTTTAAGTTCATCTTTGATCTCCTGGTTGATCCAAACATTCTGAAGCAAGGTGGTCTTTAGCTTCCAGGTGTCTGAGTTCCTTCTAAACTTTTCCTTGTGATTGAGTTCCAGTTTCAAAGCATTGTGATCTGAGAATATGCAGGGAATAATGTCAGTCTTTTGGTATCGGTTGAGTCCTGCTTTGTGACCCAGTATGTGGTCTAATCATGGAGAAGGTTCCATGTGCACTTGAGAAGCATAAGGGCCTTGTCGAGCACTTAACTTAGTATATCCAACCTGCCTAGCGTCTGCCCTTGTTCTAACTTCTTACCTAAACTGGGAATACACTGCTCTTTAATGGTTTTTTGTATTAAATGGGATTATATGTTTTGGAAGCATTAGGGCCTTGGAGTGCACTTTACTCAGAGTACCAATCCTGCCTAGCGTCTGTCCTTCATCTATCTGCTTTCCTCAACTTGGAAAACACTGCCATTTAACGATTTTTTGTATTTAGCGGGATTATATGTTTTGGAAGTGTTAGGGCTTTGGAGTGTACTTAACACAGAGAATCCAACCTGCCTAGAGTCTGTCCTTCTTCTAACTTCTTTCCTCAACTAGGAAAACACTGCCATTTATGAGTGTTCTCCTTAAGAGCGTTGATATATTTTGGAAGCATAAAGGCCTTGGCGTGCTCTTAACTCAGAGTATCCAACCAGCCTAGAGTCCGTCCTTCTTCTAACTTATTTTCTTTACTGGGAACACTCTGCCAGCTATGGATGTTAGCCTTGAGAGCGACTATAAATTTTGGAAGCATAGGGGCTTGGCTCGTACTTAACTCAGAGTATCCAACCTGCCTAGCCTCTCTCCTTGTTGTAAATCTTCCTCAACTGGGAAAACACTGTCATTGAACGGTGTTTCAGATTAATAGGGATTATATACTTTAAGGATTAGGGACTTGGAGTTCACCTAACTCAGCGTATCCAACATGCCTAGCGTCTGTCCTTGTTCTAACTTCTTCCCTCAACTGGAAAATCAAGGCCATTTATGAGTGTTCACCTTAAGAGCGTGTATTCGTTTTGGAAGATAAGGGCCTAGAGTGCCCTTAACTCAGAGTATCCAAACTGAATAGATTCCGTCCTTGTTGTAACTTCTTTCCAAACTGGGAAAACACTGCCTGTTATGAGTATTCCTCTTAAGAGCGTTTATAAGTTATGGAAGCATAAAGTTCTTGGAGTGCACTTAATTCAGAATAACCAACCTGCCTAGTGTCTGTCCTTGTTCTAGCTTCTTTCCTCAACTGGGAAAACACTGCCATTGATGAGTATTCACCTTAAGAGCGTTTATAAGTTTTGGAAGCATAAGGGCCTTGGCGAGCACTTAGTTCAGAATATCTAACCTGCCTAGCGTCTGTCCTTCTTCTAACTGCTTCCTCAACTGGGGAAAAAAAAGCCATTTAATGGCTTTTCATATTAATTAAGATTATATGTTTTGGAAGCATTAGGGCCTTGGAGTGCACTTAACTCAGAGTATCCAACCTGCCTAGCGTCTGTCCTTGTTCTAACTTCTTTCCTCAACTGGGAAATAACTGCCATTTATGAGTGTTCCCCTTAAGAGCATTTATACGTTTTGGAAGCATAAGGGCCTTGGCATGCACTTAACTCAGAGTATCCAAGCAGTGTAGATTCCGTCCTCTTCTTACTTCTTTTCTTAACTGGGAACACTCTGTCACATATGTGTGTTAGCCTTGAGAGCGACTATACATTTTGGAGCATATAAGAGTTGGCTAGCACTTAAATCAGAATATCTTTCCAGCCTTGAGTCCATTCTTCTTCTAACTTCTTTCCTCCCTTAGTAACACTCTCCTACTTATGAGTGTTCACCTTAAGAGCGATTATATGTTTTGGAAGCTTAAGGGCTTTGGAGTACACTTGACTCAGAGTATCCAAACTGACTATTTTCCATCATTTTTCTAACTTCTTTCCTCAACTGGGAAAACACTGCCATTAATGAGTATTTTCCATAAGAGCAAATATACGGTATGGAAGCATAAAGGCCTTGGAGTGCTCGTAGCTCAGAGTATCCAACCTCCCTAGAGACTGTGCTTGTTCTAATTTCTATTCTCAACTGGGAATACAATGCCATTTATGAGTGTTCGCTTTAAGACCGTTTATAGGGGGGCACCTGGGTGGCTCAGTGGGTTAAAGCCTCTGCCTTCGGCTCAGGTCATGATCCCAGGGTTCTGGGATCGAGCCCCACATTGGGCTGTCCGCTCGCCGGGAGCCTGCTTCCTCCTCTCTCTCTGCCTGCCTCTCTGCTCACTTGTGATCTCTGTGTGCCAAATAGATAAATAAAATCTTAAAAAAAAAAAGACTGTTTATAGGTTTTGGAAGCATAAGGACCTTGGTGTGTCCTAAAGTCAGAGTATCCAATCTGCCTAGATTCTGTCCTTGTTCTAACTTCTTTCCTCAACTGGGAAAACACTGCCATTTATGAGTGTTCGCTTCATGACCGTTTATACGTTTTGGAAGCATAAGGGCCTTGGCGAGCACTGAACTCAGAATATCCAACCTGCCTAGAGTCCATCCTTCTTCTAACTTCCTTTCTTAACAGGGAACACTCTGCTACATATGTGTGTTTGCCTTGAGAGCGACTATTCGTTTTGGAAGCAAAGGGGATGTGGCTAGCACTTAACTCAGAGTATCCAACCTGCCTAGACTCTGTCCTTGTTCTAACTTCTTTCCTCAAGTGGGAACAGTCTGCCACATATGAGTGTTAGTCTTAAGAGCGATTTTAAGTTTTGGAAGCATAAGAGCCGTGGCATACCCCTAACTCAGAGTATCCAACTGGACTTGAGTCTGTCATTGTTCTAACTTCTTTCCTCAAGTTGGAACTGGCAGCCACTTATGAGTGTTAGCCTTAAAAAGATTATAGGTTTTGGAAGCATAAGGGTCTTGGCATGCATTTATCTCAGATTATCCAACATACCTATAGTCTGTCCCTGTTCTAACTTCTTTACTCAAATGAGAAAACATGCCTTTTATGAGTGTTCGCATAAATGGGATTATAAGTTTTGCAAGCATAAGGGCCTTGGCCTGCACTTAACTCAGAGTAACCAACCTGCCTTGTGTCCGTTCTGGTTCTAACTTCTTTCCTCAGCTGGGTAAACACTGCCATTTATGAGTTTTTGCCTTTAGAGTGATTATATGTTTTGGAAGCATAAGGGCCTTAACGTGCACTTAACTCAGAATATCCAACCTACTTAGAGTCCGTCCTTGTTCTAACACTTTCCTCAACTAAGAAAACACTGCCATTTATGAGTGTTTGCCTAAAGTAGGATTATATGTTTTGGAAGCATAAGGGCCTTGGCGTGCATTTAACTCACAGCCCAACCTGGCATGAGTCTGTCCTTGTTATAACTTCTTTCCTCAACTGGGAATACACTGCCTTTTATGAGTTCTCACTAAAGCAGGATTATACGTTTTGGAAGCATAAGGGCCTTGTCATGACTTAACTCATATTATCCCACCTGCCTAGATCCGTCCTTGTTCTAACTTCTTTTCCTCAACTGGCAAAACACTGCAATTTATGAGTGTTCACCTTAAGAGTGATTATAAGTTTTGGAAACATAAGTGCCTTGGCATGCACTTAATTCAGACTATCCAACATGCCAAGTCCGTCCCTGTTCTAACTTCTTTCCTCAACTGGGAATACACTGACTTTATTGAGTGTTCGCCTAAAGCAGGATTATAAGTTTTGGCGGTATAAGGGCCTTGGCGAGCACTTAACTCTGAGTATCCACCAGCCTAGATTTTGTCCTTGTTATAAGTTCATTCCACAACTGGGAAAGTACTGCCATTTATGAGTGTTCACCTTAAGAATGATTATAGGTTTTGGAATCATAAGGGTCTTGGCGAGCACTTAACTCAGAGTTTCCAACCTGACTTGAGTCCTTCCTTGTTTTAACTTCTTTCCCCACATGGGAACACACTGCCATTTTTTAATGTTTGCCTAAATGGGGATTATACGTTTTGGAAGCCTAAGGGCCTTCTTGTGATTTAACTCAGAGTATCCAACCTGCCTAGAGTCTGTCCTCGTTCTAAGTTCTTTCCTCAAGTGGGAAAACCCTGCCATTAATGAGTGTTCATCTTAGAGCCATTATACGTTTTGGAACCATAAGGACCTTGGCATGCAATTAACTCAGAGTATCCACCATGCCTAGAGTCAGTCCATGTTCTAACTTCTTCCTCTACTGGGAAAACACTGCCATTCATGAGTGTTCATCTTAAGAGTGATTATACGTTTTGGAAGCATAAGGGCCTTGGCTTGCACTTAACTCAGAGTATCCAACGTGCTTAGAGTCCGTTGTGGGAAGCCGCGGTCAGGCTTGAGATGAGAGCCAAACAGGCTCGGACTTGTGCCTCCTCCAATGTCCCCACTGCCTGATTCAAGGCAGAGGATAATGGAGTTGAGTTGCATTTGAGAAAGAGCCTATGCTATGCGCTGCTTGCTTGCCTACATGACTTCTCACAGGCCCTTTAGATATTTGACCTTCAAAACAACCCAGGTTAATCCTCTAGTGGTTCTTGCTGTCCTGTTAGAAGCTATGATATAAATATCAAACGTGTTTCTAGTGGATGATGTTTACCATCCACCACCTAGTGTTGTTATGTCTGTAGTGAAAACTATTGTGTAACTGGTGTGTGAACCTTTAATCCTGCAGCAACACTTAGATAAGGCTCTCTTTCACTGTAAGACTTCTATATACTCTCTTGTTTTTACTAATAAAGCGGCATTTGGTGGAAATCATCCCCGGTGCTCCTCCTGTCCCCATCTCTTTGTCTCTTTGATTTCTTTTCACCAGCCTCTTATCCTTGCGTTCCTGGTCGATTTGTAATGCGGGCCGTGACAAGTGGCACCCGAACAGGGACAATGAGCACAAGTCAAGGGAGCGCCGCGCATACACTTGTAAGTAGTTACCGCCATTCAGGTAAGAGGTGCCCAGTCGGCGCGGGCGACAGCAGGAGTATATAATGGGGCACTCTCAGTCTGTGGAACAGGATCTCTTTGTGACTGCATTAAAGGCTCTTTTAAAACAAAAAGGGTCCAAAGTCTCAAGGAAGACTTTGCAACTATTTTTTGAAATTATTTCAGAACTTTGTCCTTGGTTTCCTAAAGAGGGAACTGTAAATTTACAATTATGGCAGAAGGTGGGTCAGGAAATCAAAAATCAGTTAAAAATTAGGGGCCCCGATGCCTGCTCTGAAGGAACAATGAAAATTTGGGAAGATATTTGAGAGGCTTTAGATCCTCAACATCCTATCGACCTAATTTCCATCGCCTCTCAAGAATCCTCTCATGACTTAATAGAGGAAGAAACTCAAAACGTATATGAAAGTTTAGGCGTCATAAATAATGCCTCTTCACCTGCGGCCACACCTGACTTCTTGCCACCTCTACAGGAGGGTCTCTTAGTTGCCCCTGACGGTGAGATGTCTTTGGATGACAATAAGGAAGTTCTCTTTGCTTCCGTTCCTCCTGTGGTCCCATCTGCTTCTCCGATAGCTAACCAGATATCTGGCCAAGTCCAAGAACTCTCTTTAGAGCCAGTTGTCAGGTCTCAAGAAATTCAAACTATGCCCTGTAAACACAGTCAGACCCAAACGTCTCTGATTAAGACTTTCAATAAAACAAAAAAAGGCTTAAATACTGGATTTTCATTAATGCAGAATCCTCAATCTGGGATGCCTTATAAAGAAGGAGGACTAATAACTAAGAGTCTGTTTCCAACTAGCTCCCGTTTCACCGTTTATTTTAAACAACTCCCTGAGAGAGTCGAGCCATTAAGAATTACTCCTCTTCTAAGATCACTTTTTCAGGCACAACAAGCAGGAGAGGATACCTTGGCCTTTTCAGCATATCCTACGACTCAGATGGCTAGTGGTCAGAGAGTTTATAACAGTGTGAACTTTAAGATGTTGAAAGAAATAAAAACAGCCTCTCCCAGTATGTCCCACTGCACCCTGTACTTTGTCTTTGCTGGATAGTGTGGGTTTGGAAGCTTTATGCCCAGGAGATTGGAAGGTTATCGCACAGGCTTGCTTGTCAGTTGGTTACTATCTATTATGGAAGATGGAGTTTTTTGAGAGAGCTAATGAAATGACCATTTATAATCGAAGGACTAACATCCCAATTTCTTATGAGATGCCAACGGGAAGTGGGGCTTATTCTGAAGTTCAGGCGCAAATTGAATATCCAGAAATTGCTTATCAGCAAATTTCACGGTGTGCTTTAAAGGCATGGAAGCGACTTCCCTTTTCTGGGGGCAAGAACTGAGGAATTATCTAAGATACGTCAAGGCCCAGATGAGCCCTATCAAGATTTTGTGGCACGATTATTAAAGGCAGTGGGCAGAATTGTAGTTGATGGAGAGGCTGGAACAATTATTGTTAAACAGTTGGCTTTTGAAAATGCAAATTCTGCCTGCCAAGCTGCTATTTGGCCATGGAAAAAGTCAGGCACATTAGAGGATTATATCCGACTATGTGCTAAAATGGGATCTTCTTACATTCAAGAGGTAACTTTGGCTGCTGCATTAAAAGGCATACCCCCTAGAGAACTGCAAAAATGAATTATGGACAGAGACTCTCAACAAAAACTTTTCTGTTTTCACTGTGGACAACCTGGACATATTAGGGCTCTATTTCCTCAGGTTAATGATGGTTTGGCCGCCTTAAAGGTTTCTGGCTCATCCAAAAGTGGACGACCTCCACCTCTCTCTTTGTGCCCTCATTGCCAAAGAGGTTACTTTTGGGCAAATGAATGTAGCTCAAAAAAACATCGGTTTGGGAACCCGATTCAGGGAAACTGGAAGCGGGGCTCACTACAGCCCTGCCAAACAATAGCAGCAATGATTCCTCAGTTTTCCCCATCCACGCCAACACATCTGACCTCCCAGTCATTGACAAATTATGCCGAGGTACCCCCTCCAGTGCAGGACTAGATGTGGCACCCGATGTTCCTGTATACATAGAGGCAGGTGAGCCTCCAAAAGCTATTACAACAGGTATCTGGGGGCCACTGCCAAAAGGAACTTGGGGCTTGTTACTGGGAAGGTCTAGTTGGACTATGAAAGGTCTGTCAATTCACCCAGGAATAATAGATGAAGACTATACTGGAGAAATTAAAATCATGGCTACCTTGAGAGAAGGAGTGCTCTCCTTGCAACCTCGAGTTCCCATTGCTCAATTAATTATTATGCCACGAACGGAAACTAATAATCCAGTCGTAAAAGGCAGGAGAGGAACTGGAGGTTTTGGCTTGACTGATATATGTTGGGCTAAATTATATTCTGCAGATAAACCTTACTTGACTCTAACAATTCAGGGCTGAAACTTTTTGGGGTTAATCAGCACAGGAGAGGATGTTTCAGTGATTGCTTTCCAACACTGGCCTAGAAATTGGCCTCTTGTGGATTCGGATACTTCCATTAAGGATGTAGGACAAGCTCACGCTCCTAAGTTAAGTGCAATTTTTCTAAACTGGTCTACTGCTGAAGGTCATCAAGGGGTGTTTCAGCCTTTTGTGTTACAAATTGATCTTAATTTGTGGGGCCGTGATGTACTTGCAGATATGGGAGTCTCTTTGGCATCAGCTCCGATTAATAAAAATGAACAACATTCAGTTGCGATGGCTCTAATGAAAAAGATGGGATATAAACGGGGAAAAGGTTTAGGAAAGAACTTACAGGGAGAGCCAGACCCACTCCAGATACAGTCACAGCATTCTAAGGTGGGTTTAGGTTTTCCTCCAGGCTACTGAAATCTCCTCATGCGCTGCCTATTGAATGGAAATCTGATGACCCTGTATGGGTGGATCAGTGGCCCTTACATGCAGAAAAATTGGCAGTGGCAATGACTTTAACAGAAGAACAGCTGCTTTTGGGTCATTTAAAAGAATCTTTTAGCCCTTGGATGCTCCTATATTTATAATAAAAAATAAATCAGGAAAATGGAGACTTTTACAGGATCTAAGGGCAGTCAATGCCACAATGAAACCTATGGGGGCCCTTCAGCTTGGATTGCCCACACCATCGGCTATTCCTCTGCAATATAAATTAATTATATTAGATCTAAAAGATTGTTTTTTCACCATTCCATTAGCTCCCCAAGACTGTGAATGATTTGCTTTTACTATTCCCAGTACTAATCATAAAGAGCCTGCTAAACGTTATCAGCGGCAGGTCCTGCCTCAGGGCAAGGCCAATAGTCCTACTCTATGCCAGGATTCGTTTCTCATGCAATTTCTCCATTTCGGACACAATTTGAGCCGATGATTTATTGTATACACTATATGGATGATATTATTCTAGCGGCTGAAATGGAGGAAATTTTGCAGCAAGCCTTTGCCTTTTTAGTCGCTCAGTTGCAGCAATATAATTTAATAATTGCTCCTGAGAAGGTGCAAAAAATGGAGCCTTTTGAATATTTGGGATTTATTATTGAAAATAAAAGAATTAGTCCTCAAAAAATTTCTTTGTGTACACAGTCTTTACATACTTTAAATGATTTTCAAAAATTATTAGGAGATATTAACTGGATTAGATCCTTTTTACATTTAACTGCTGATGACCTAAAGCCTTTATTTGATATCTTAAAAGGAGATAGTTCTCCCTCCTCTCCTCGAACTTTAACCGAGGACGCTAAAGCTGCATTACAATTAGTTAATGATAAATTGTCACAGGCGCAGCTCTGTCAGTATGACCCTACCACGCCAATATATCTAATACTGTTAATGCCATCCAAATTACCTTTAGCAATTATATGCCAAGTTCACGGGTCTCTGGAGTGGATTCATTTAGTTTTGCACCAACTACATGTCATTATTGGGCAAATAGAGTTGTTAACACAACTGATTAAGAGAGGTCACCAGAGGATTATTCTTATTACAGGTAAGGAACCTGAATTTTTGGTCCTGCCTATGTTAACAACTGAGCTTGTGCAAACGTTATTTAATTTTAATCTTGACTGACAAACAGCCCTTTCTAATTATCCAGGACAACTTAAATATCACTTGCCAGCAGATAAATTATTACAATTTCTTTCCACTACCCCTACTATGATAAATAATCCTGTTCAAACACTGCCTCTCACTTCTGCTATTAATGTTTTCATAGATGCAGATAAGAGAGGGCATATTGGCATTCATAAATCTTCTTGCTCGGGTCAGGAATCTTTTCAGGTATTTTATGCTACTAAGTCAGTTCAAAGAGCTGAATTAAAGGCAATACTATTGGCTTTAGAAAAATTTCCTGAACCATGTAATTTATATACTGACAGTCATTACATGGCATACACTGTTCCAATGTTGCCTACTGCTTATATCTTTACTAATGATGAAGAACTTTTTTACCTCTTCACAAATATTCAGCAATTATTAAATAAGAGGATTAATCCCATATACATTTCACACATCAGGGCACATACTAATCTGCCCGGGCCTTTAACTGGAGGCAGATGCTTTAACCCATATACAATTGGCAATGACCACTAAACTTGATCAGGCTGCTTAAAGTCATGCCCAATTTCACCAAAATGTAGCCTCCCTGCGCAAACAATTCCAGCTGACCAGGGAAGAAGCTCGGCAAATAGTTAAAAACTGTTCTACTTGCCTTATTCATCATCCTCAGCTAACTTACGCTGTAAATCCTCGAGGCCTAATGCCTAATCATTTATGGCAAATGGATGTAACTATTTTTCCCCCATTTGGAAAACTTAAATATCTCCATGTTTCTGTTGATACCTTTTCTGGGTTTATATATGCTACAGCACATTCTGGGGAATCTTTCATTGATGTTCAAAATCATTTACTTCCAGCATTTGCCACCCTAGGCACGCCGAAGGCAATGAAAACAGATAACGGGACTGCTTATCCATCCCAGACTTTTTAGACCTTTTGCACTATTTTTCAAATAGCACATTCCACAGGAATTCCATATAATTCTTAAGGTCAAGCCATTGTGGAATGTGCAAACAGCACCCTTAAATCCTATCTTAAAAAATTAAAAGAGGGGGAGATACTACACGGAAAAGTGAAATACTCCCCACATATGCATTTAAATTTAACTTTATATGTTTTAAATTTTTTGAATGTTGATGATATAGGCCGGGCAGCTGCTGAGCGATTTTGGCATCCTGACTTTTCTCCACTCCCATATGCTCAGTGGAAGGATCCCCTGACCAGAGTATGGAAAGGCCCAGATGCAGCACTCCATAAAGCGAGAGGTTTTGTTTGTATTTTTCCACAAGATGAGGACACCCCACGCTGGCTACCAGGGAGGTGGTGTCGACTCCTCCCCAGTACGATAACGCCTGGAGAAACTGACCCTGAACCAAAGAAGTCAGAGGAAGCGGCGAAGACGTCCTCCTCCATTCAGACAACAGCAGGTGAGGAATCTCATCCAGAAGGCTCTTAAAATTGCTGCACAGACTCCATCTAATCATGTTTTGCTTTCTCTCCTATCCACTTTACTCGCATTAATTTCTCCACAAGGAGTACAGGCAATGCATTATTGGGCTTACTTACCCGATCCGCCCATGGTGCATCCCGTTACTTGGGACGATCCAGCTCCTCTAGTCCACACTAACATAATTGATAAATTCGGAGGCTTTAGCTCAGAAGGAATAGTTCATGCTGAGCATTATATGAATTGGACTGGGACATCAGCCCAAGTCCCCATTTGTCTCCAAGTCCCGTCTCAGAAACAAATTTTGATGAATGGCTGCATGGTGGTCAAACAATTTCCCCATGTAATATCTTATCTCAGAAGGATGTCTCGTACCGGGACAATCGTTAAGAGATTTGAGGAATGGAGACTATTTGAAATCACTGGTGAAGAGTCACCTACACTTTCTGGATTAGGAATGTTTCCCCCTGCTCATTCTTTCTGTCCTAAAAATCTTAATTTCTCTCTTCCAGGTCCTATATGGAGTGAGTGCATGCAAGAAGTGCCGCAGCTTATTACGCCTCCTGGAATCCCAGGATTTGTCATTACTGACTGGTCCAAGAAGCCTTCATATCATTCTCAGAAGTGCATCTTGCATCCTGGAGGACTGTGTTCTCCCCACTTACAATCTCACAAAGTGACAATACCGGGAGGACTGTTTACTACAAAAGAAATGGTTCATTCTGAATTATGGAAACTAGTGACTGCCTTGGGTCCAGTCTCTGTTCGTATGGGTGACCAGACCCTGGAACAGGCTACCCAAGTGGACATTTTTGTAAAGGCTTGTGTTTCACGCCCTTTCCTCTTAGTTGTAGGACGTGGCGCTGTTTGTCCACATATGTATGAGAAAACTAGAGGACATTTCCCAATATATCAAATTGAATGTAACAATTGCATTTTGACAAATTGCTTACCTTTGTCTTCCCCAGCCTTTGGAAACTCCTCTGTTATGGTATTCTTGGTTATGCAACACCCGTATGTTCTGTTACCAGTAGAGGTAGAAGACCCCTGGTATGCTAATTATGGTTATCAATTAGCTGTAGAACTACAACATCAAATTAATAGAGTTAAAAGTTTTTTAAGATTATTGTTAGCAGGAATAGCTGTACTAATTTCTGTGATTGCTACTGCCACTGTTTCTGCTGTTGCTCTCTCACAATCTGTTCACACTGCTACACACATAAACTCTTTAGCAAAAAATATTTCTCTTGCCCTGACTGCCCAGGAGCACATTGATGAAAAGATCCTGAGTAGACTGGAGAGCCTAGAAGAAGCCATAGAATATCTAAGGGGACAATTATCCACCTTGAGAACACAAATATTGTTGGCATGTCATGGGGGATTTCAACACATTTGTGTTACTCCCCTTAAGGCTTTTAATTATTCATGGGATGCAGTTAAACACCATTTACAAGGGGTATGGTTTCATAATAACATTAGCTTGGACCTTGCTGAACTACAAAGAGAAATCACTAATATAGAACGTGCTCAATTGACATTAGAAAACCCTGCTAATGTAGTAAATCAAATACTAATCAAATATAATACTTCGATTATAAGCTTTCGAAGCCTTCGAGGTTTTAATCCGGGTAATA
Source organism: Meles meles (assembly GCF_922984935.1). Taxonomy (NCBI): domain Eukaryota; kingdom Metazoa; phylum Chordata; class Mammalia; order Carnivora; family Mustelidae; genus Meles; species Meles meles. The sequence goes on from NC_060072.1 coordinate 113,952,883, forward strand.
TCATGAAACACTCCTTCTGGATTTTTGTAATCATTTTTGTGATTCTCACCGCCCTCCTCATCGGCTGGTCTATTTCTATATATCGAACAGGACAGCAACAACTGCATACCCAAGCCCAACTTCATATGTTTGATTTAGTTAAAAAAGAAGGGGGAGATGTGGGAAGCCGCGGTCAGACTTGAGATGAGAGCCAAACCAGGCTCGGACTTGTGCCTCCTCCAATGTCCCCACTGCCTGATTCAAGGCAGAGGATAATGGAGTTGAGTTGCATTTGAGAAAGAGCCTGTGCCATGCACTGCTTGCTCGCCTACATGACTTCTCACAGTCCCTCTAGATATTTGACCTTCAAAACAACCCAGATGCACTCATTAATCTTCTAGTGGTTCTTGATGTCCTGTTAGAAGCTATGATATAAATTTCAAGCGTGTTTCTAGTGGATGATGTTTACCATCCACCACCTGGTGTTGTTATGTCTGTAGTGAAAACTATTGTGTAACTGGTGTGTGAACCTTTAATCTTGCAGCAACACTTAGATAAGGCTCTCTTTCACTGTAAGACTTCTATATACTCTCTTGTTTTTACTAATAAAGTGGCATTTGGTGGAAATCATCCCCGGTGCTGTTATATCTTCTTTCATCAACTGTGAAAACCCTGCCAGTAATGAGTGTTCGCCTTAAGAACGATTATAGGTTTTGGAAGCATAAGGGCCTTGGCGTGCACTTAACTCAGGATATCCAACCTGAATTGAGTCCATCCTTGATCTAACTAGTTTCCTCAACTGGGAACACACTGCCATTTATTAGTGTTTGCCTAAAGGGGGATTTTATGTTTTGGAAGCCTAAGGGCCTTAGCGTGACTTAACTCAGAGTAACCAACCTGCCCAGAGTCTGTCCTTGTTAGAAGTTCTTTCCTCAAGTGGAAAACACTGCCATTAATGAGTGTTCGCCTTAAGAGCGATTATACATTTTGGAATCATAAGGGCTTTGGCGTGCACTTATGTCAGAATATCCAAGCTTTGTAGAGTCAGTAAATATTGTAAGTTCTTTCCTCCACTGAGAACACATGGACACTTATGAGTATTCGACTTAAGAGCGATGATAAGTTTTGGAAGCATAAGAGCTTTGGCGTGCATGAAACTCAGAGTATCCAACCTGCCTAGTGTCCATTCTTATTCTAAGTTCTTCTTCAACTGGGAACACACAGTCACTTATTAGAATTCTACTGAAGAGCGATTATAAGCTTTGGAAGCATAAGCGCTTTGGTGTGCAAAGAACTTAGAGTATCCAACCTGCTTATTGTCCCTCCTTGTTCTAAGTTCTTTCCTCAAGTGTGAAAACTTTGCCATTAATGAGTGTTCACCTTATGAGCGATTATACATTTTGGAAGCATATGGGCCTTGGCGTACACTTAACTCAGAGTATCCAACCGGCCTAGAGTCCGTCTTTGTTCTAACTTCTTACCTCAACTGGGGAAAGACTGCCATTTATGAGCATTGGCCTTAAGAGGGGTTATACCTTTTTGAAAAGCATAATGGCCTTGGCAGACACTTAACTCAGAATATCCAAAATGCCTAGAGTCCGTCCCTATTCTAACTTCTTTCCTCATTTGGGAAAACACTGCCTTTTATGAGTTATTGCCTAAAGCGGGATTATAAGTTTTGGAGGTATAAGGGCCTTGGCGAGCACTTAACACAGGGTATCCAACCAACCTAGGGTCCATCCTAGTTCTAACTTCTTTCCTGAAGTGGGAACTGACTGTCACATATAAGTGTTAGCCTTAAGAATGATTATAGGTTTTGGAAGCATAAGGGCCTTGGCGTACACTTAACTCAGAGTATCCAACTGGCCTAGAGTCCGTCCTTATTCTAACTTCTTTCCACAACTGGGAAAACACAGCCATTTGTGAGTGTTCGCCTTAAGAGCGATTATAGGTTTTGGAATAATAAGGGCAAGCCTTGGGGTGCACTTAACAAAGAGTAACTAATCTGCCTAGACTCCGTCCTTGTTCTAATTTCTTTACTCAACTGGTAAAACATTGCGATTTATGAGTGTTCCTTTAAGAGCGATTAGACGTTTTGGAACAATAAGGGCCTTGGCATGCACTTAACTCAGAATATCCAACCTGCATAGAGTCAGTAAATGTTGTAAGTTCTTTCCTCCACTGGAACACACAGACCCTTATGAGTATTTGCCTTAAGATCGAGTATAAGTTTTGGAAGCATAATGGCTTTGGTGTGCACGTCACACAGAGTATCCCTCCTGCCTAGATTTCGTCCTTGTTCTACTGCCTTTCCTCAACTGGGAAACACTGCCATTTATGAGTGTTTGTGTTAAGGTGATTATGGACACTTATGACTATTCGCCTTAGCAGCGATTATAAGTTTTGGAAGCATAAGGGCTTTGGCGTGCACGTAACTCAGAGTATCCAACCTGCCTAGCGTCTGTCCTTGTTCTAAGTTCTTTCCTCATCTGGGAAAACACTGCCACTTATTAGTATTCTACTTAAGAGCTATTATAAGCTTTGGAAGGATTAGGGCATTGGTGTGCAAATAACGTAGAGTATCCACCTGCCTAGAGTCCATCCATGTTCTTTTTTTTTTCTTTTCCCATTTTATTTATTTTTTCAGCGTAACAGTATTCATTCTTTTTGCACAACACCCAGTGCTCCATGCAAAACGTGCCCTCCCCATTACCCACCACCTGTTCCCCCAGCCTCCCACCCCTGACCCTTCAAAACCCTCAGGTTGCCCCATCCTCCCACCCCTGACCCTTCAAAACCCTCAGGTTGTTTTTCAGAGTCCATAGTCTCTTATGGTTCACCTCCCCTCCCCAATGTCCATAGCCCGCTCCCCCTCTCCCAATCCCACCTCCCCCCAGCAACCCCCAGTTTGTTTTGTGAGATTAAGAGTCATTTATGGTTTGTCTCCCTCCCAATCCCATCTTGTTTCATTTATTCTTCTCCTATTCCCTTGCCCCCCCATGTTGCTTCTCCATGTCCTCATATCAGGGAGATCATATGATAGTTGTCTTTCTCCGATTGACTTATTTCACTAAGCATGATACGCTCTAGTTCCCTCCATGTCGTCGCAAATGGCAAGATTTCATTTCTTTTGATGGCTGCATAGTATTCCATTGTGTATATATACCACATCTTCTTTATCCATTCATCTGTTGATGGACATCTAGGTTCTTTCCATAGTCTGGCTATTGTAGACATTGCTGCTATAAACATTCGGGTACATGTGCCCCTTTGGATCACTATGTTTGTATCTTTAGGGTAAATACCCAGTAGTGCAATTGCTGGGTCATAGGGTAGTTCTATTTTCAACATTTTGAGGAACCTCCATGCTGTTTTCCAGAGTGGTTGCACCAGCTTGCATTCCCACCAACAGTGGAGGAGGGTTCCCCTTTCTCCACATCCTCGCCAGCATCTGTCATTTCCTGACTTGTTAATTTTAGCCATTCTGACTGGTGTGAGGGGATATCTCATTGTGGTTTTGATTTGTATTTCCCTGATGCCGAGTGACGTGGAGCACTTTTTCATGTGTCTGTTGGCCATCTGGATGTCTTCTTTGCAGAAATGTCTGTTCATGTCCTCTGCCCATTTTTTGATTGGATTGTTTGTTCTTTGGGTGTTGAGTTTGCTAAGTTCCTTATAGATTTTGGATACTAGCCCTTTATCTGACATGTTGTTTGCAAATATCTTCTCCCATTCTGTCAGTTGTCTTTTGGTTTTGTGAACTGTTTCCTTTGCTGTGCAAAAGCTTTTGATCTTGATGAAATCCCAATAGTTCATTTTTGCCCTTGCTTCCCTTGCCTTTCCCGTTGTTCCTAGGAAGATGTTGCTACGGCTGAGGTCGAAGAGGTTGCTGCCTGCATTCTCCTCAAGGATTTTGATGGATTCCTTTCTCACATTGTGGTCCTTCATCCATTTGGAGTCTATTTTCGTGTGTGGTGTAAGGAAGTGGTCCAATTTCATTTTTCTGCATGTGGCTGTCCAATTTTCCCAGCACCATTTATTGAAGAGGCTGTCTTTTTTCCATTGGACATTCTTTCCTGCTTTGTCAAAGATTAGTTGACCATAGAGTTGAGGGTCGATTTCTGGGCTCTCTATTCTGTTCCACTGATCTATGTGTCTGTTTTTGTGCCAGTACCATGCTGTCTTGATGATAACAGCTTTGAAATAGAGCTTGAAGTCCGGAATTGTGATGCCACCAACTTTGGCTTTGTTCTTCAATATTCCTTTGGCTATTCGAGGTCTTTTCTGGTTCCATATAAATTTGAGGATTATTTGTTCCATTTCTTTGAAAAAAATGGATGGTATTTTGATAGGGATTGCATTAAATGTGTAGATTGCTTTAGGTAGCATAGACATTTTCACAATATTTATTCTTCCAATCCAGGAGCATGGAACATTTTTCCATTTCTTTGTGTCTTCCTCAATTTCTTTCATGAGTACTTTATAATTTTCTGTGTATAGATTCTTAGTCTCTTTGGTTAGGTTTATTCCTAGGTATCTTATAGTTTTGGGTGCAATTGTAAATGGGATTGACTCCTTAATTTCTCTTTCTTCAGTCTTGTTGTTGGTGTACAGAAATGCAACTGATTTCTGTGCATTGATTTTATATCCTGACACTTTACTGAATTCCTGTACAAGTTCTAGCAGTTTTGGAGTGGAGTCTTTTGGGTTTTCCACATATAGTATCATATCATCTGCGAAGAGTGATAGTTTGACTTCTTCTTTACCAATTTGGATGCCTTTAATTTCTTTTTGTTGTCTGATTGCTGAGGCTAGGACTCCTAGTACTATGTTGAATAGCAGTGGTGATAATGGACATCCCTGCCGTGTTCCTGACCTTAACGGAAAAGCTTTCAGTTTTTCTCCATTGAGAATGATATTTGCAGTGGGTTTTTCATAGATGGCTTTGATAATATTGAGGTATGTGCCCTCTATCCCCACACTTTGAAGAGTTTTGATCAGGAAGGGATGCTGTACTTTGTCAAATGCTTTTTCAGCATCTATGGAGAGTATCATATGGTTCTTGTTCTTTCTTTTATTAATGTGTTCTATCACATTGATTAATTTGCGGATGTTGAACCAACCCTACAGCCTTGGAATAAATCCCACTTGATCGTGGTGAATAATCCTTTTAATGTACTGTTGAATCCTATTGGCTAGTATTTTGGCGAGAATTTTTGCGTCTGTGTTCATCAAGGATATTGGTCTGTAGTTCTCTTTTTTGGTGGGATCCTTGTCTGGTTTTGGGATCAAGGTGATGCTGGCCTTATAAAATGAGTTTGGAAGTTTTCCTTCCATTTCTATTTTTTGGAACAGTTTCAGGAGAATAGGAATGAGTTCTTCTTTAAATGTTTGGTAGAATTCCCCTGGGAAGCCGTCTAGCCCTGGGCTTTTGTTTGTTTGGAGATTTTTGATGACCGTTTCAATCTCCTTACTGCTTTTGGGCCTGTTCAGGTTTTCTATTTCTTCCTGGTTCAGTTGTGGTAGTTTATATGTCTCTAGGAATGCATCCATTTCTTCCAGATTGTCAAATTTGTTTGCGTAGAGTTGCTCATAGTATGTTCTTATAATTGTCTGTATTTCTTTGGTGTTAGTTGTGATCTCTCCTCTTTCATTCATGATTTTATTGATTTGGGTCCTTTCTCTTTTCTTTTTGATGAGTCTGGCCAGGAGTTTATCAATCTTATTGATTCGTTCAAAGAACCAGCTCCTAGTTTCATTGATTTTTTCTATTGTTTCTTTGGTTTCTATTTCATTGATTTCTGCTCTGATCTTTATGATTTCTCTTCTCCTGCTGGGTTTAGGGTTTCTTTCTTGTTCTTTCTCCAGCTCCTTTACGTGTAGGGTTAGGTTGTGTACTTGAGACCTTTCTTGTTTCTTGAGAAAGGCTTGTACCGCTATATATTTTCCTCTCAGGACTGCCTTTGCAGTGTCCCACAGATTTTGAACTGTTGTGTTTTCATTATCATTTGTTTCCATGAATTTTTTCAATTCTTCTTTAATTTCCTGGTTAACCCATTCATTCTTTAGAAGGATGCTGTTTAGTCTCCATGTATTTGGGTCCTTTCCAGCTTTCTTCTTGTGATTGAGTTCTAGCTTCAGAGCATTGTGGTCTGAAAATATGCAGGGAATAATCCTAATCTTTTGATACCGGTTGAGACCTCATTTAGGACCCAGGATGTGATCTATTCTGGAGAAGGTTCCATGTGCACTAGAGAAGAATGTGTATTCTGTTGCTTTGGGATGAAATGTTCTGAATATATCTGTGATGTCCATCTGGTCCAGTGTGTCATTTAAGGCCTTTATTTCCCTGTTGATCTTTTGCTTGGATGATCTGTCCATTTCAGTGAGGGGAGTGTTCAAGTCCCCTACTATTATTGTATTATTATTGATGTGTTTCTTTAATTTTGTTATTAATTGGTTTATATAGTTGGCTGCTCCCACGTTAGGGGCATAGATATTTAAAATTGTTAGATCTTCTTGTTGGACAGACCCTTTGAGTAGGATATAGTGTCCTTCCTCATCTCTTATTATAGTCTTTGGCTTAAAATCTAATTGATCTGATATAAGGATTGCCACCCCAGCTTTCTTCTGATGCCCATTAGCATGGTAAATTGTTTTCCACCCCCTCACTTTAAATCTGGAGGTGTCTTCGCGTCTAAAATGAGTTTCTTGTAGGCAACATACTGATGGGTTTTGTTTTTTTATCCATTCTGATACCCTGTGTCTTTTGATTGGGGCATTTAGCCCATTAACATTCAGGGTAACTATTGAGAGATATGAATTTAGTGCCATTATTAGCCTGTAAGGTGACTGTTACTGTATATTGTCTCTGTACCTTTCTGATCTACTACTTTTAGGCTCTCTCTTGGCTTAGAGGACCCCTTTCAATATTTCCTGTAGAGCTGGTTTGGTGTTTGCAAATTCTTTCAGTTTTTGTTTGTCCTGGAAGCTTTTGATCTCTCCTTCTATTTTCAATGATAGCCTAGCTGGATAGAGTATTCCTGGCTGCATGTTTTTCTCGTTGAGTGCTCTGAATATATCATGCCAGCTCTTTCTGGCCTGCCAGGTCTCTGTGGATAAGTCTGCCGCCAATCTAATATTTTTACCATTGTATGTTACCGACTTCTTTTCTCGGGCTGCTTTCAGGATTTTCTCTTTGTCACTAAGACTTGTAAATTTTACTATTAGGTGACGGGGTGTGGACCTATTCTTGTTGACTTTGAGGGGGGTTCTCTGCATCTCCTGGATTTTAATGCTTGTTCCCTTTGCCATGTTAGGGAAATTCTCTCCAATGATTCTCTCCAATAGACCTTCTGCTCCCCTCTCTGTTTCTTCTTCTTCTGGAATCCCAATTATTTTAATGTTGTTTCGTCTTATGGTGTCACTTATCTCTCGAATTCTCCCCTCATGGTCCAGTAGCTGTTTGTCCCTCTTTTGCTCGGCTTCCTTATTCTCTGTCATTTGGTCTTCTATATCACTAATTCTTTCTTCTGCCTCATTTATCCTAGCAGTGAGAGCCTCCATTTTTGATTGCACCTCATTAATAGCTTTTTTGATTTCAACTTGGTTAGATTTTAGTTCTTTAATTTCTCCAGAAAGGGCTTTAATATCTCCAGAGAGGGTTTCTCTAATATCTTCCATGCCTTTTTCGAGCCCGGCTAGAATGTTCAGAATCATCATTCTGAACTCTTGATCTGACATATTACCCATGTCTGTGTTGATTAGGTCCCTAGCCTTCGGTACTGCCTCTTTTTCTTTTGTTTGTGGTGATTTTTTCCGCCTTGTCATTTTGTCCAGATAAGAGGATATGAAGGAGCAAATAAACTACTAAAAGTGTGGCAAAGACCCCGGAAAAATGCACTGTAACCGAATCAGAAGAGACCCCAAATTGTGGGGGGGAGAAAGGGGATAAAAACAGGTTCTGAAAAAAAAAGAAAAAAAAATTTAAAAATAAAACAAATAAAAAAATATAAAAAAGAAAGAAAAAAATATATATTTAGATGAACTAGTCAAAAAACGTTAAAAAAAGGGTAAAATTTTAAAAAATTTAGCAGAAGAAGAAAAAAGAAAAAAGAAAAAAAATTGAAAAAAAGAAAAAAAAATTGAAAAAAGAAAAAAAAATTGAAGTAGCCGCAAGACTAAAGAATCATGGGGAGAAAGCCATGAGTTCCATGCTTTGCTTTCTCCTCCTCTGGAATTGCTCTGCTGTCTTAGGAATTGAATCTGCTTTCTCCTTGATAGATGAACTTTGTCCTGGCTGGATATTTTGTTGATCTTCTGGGGGAGGGGCCTGTTGTAGTGACTCTCAAGTGTCTTTGCCCGAGGCGGTATTGCACCACCCTTACCAGCGGCCGGACTAAGTAATCGGCTCGGGTTCGCTTTTGGGAGCTTCTGTTCCCTGAACGCTTTCCGTAGAGTTCCGGAGGACGGGAATGAAAATGGCGGCCTCCCAGTCTCTGGCCCGGAGGAGCCGAGAGCCTGGGGCCCCACTCCTCAGTGCGCCCCCAGAGGACAGCACCCAATCACTCCCGTATCCCCAGCCTCTGGCCGCACTCCGAGCTCACCCAGCCCGCGACCAGTTCAAGGTAACCCTGAGCTGAGAGTTCAGTCCTCGGCTCTGTCTCTGCAGCCGGCTTCTCCGTTCTAATACCTGCGAGCTCTCCGACACTCCGACACCCCCGATCCTTCTGTGACCCTGTGGGGCCTGGGGCCACGCTGGCCCCGCGTGGGCTTCACCCCGGTTTAGCCCCTGGAGCAATGTCCCTCAGTGGAACAGACTTTTAAAAGTCCTGATTTTGTGTTGCATTGCTCCGCCGCTTGCCGGGAGCCGGCCCCTCCCCCACACTCTATCTTCCCGTTGTTTTAGATTCACTTCTCCGCCAGTCCTACCTTTCAGAAAGTGGTTGATTTTCTGTTTCTAGAGTTGCTATTCTTCTTCTCTTCGATCTCCCGTTGGATTTGTAGGTGTTTGCAATGTTTAGATAAGCTATTGAGCTGATCTCCTGCTACCTGATGTAGTCTCAGGCTGCTACTTCTCCGCCATCTTGACTCCTCCCCTGAGTCCATCCATGTTCTAAGTTCTTTACTCAACTGGGAAAAAATGCGAATTATGAGGGCTCGCTGAAAGAGGGATTATAAATTTTGGAATCATAAGAGCCTTGGCGTGTCTTAACTCAGAGTATCCAATCTGCTGAGACTCCATCCTTTTTCTAATTTCTTTCCTCAAGTTTGCAAACACTGCCATTTATGAGTGTTCACCTTAGGAGCAAATATATGTTTTGGAAGCATAAGGGCCTTGGCATGCACTTAACTCAGAGTCTAACATGCCTAGAGTCCGTCTCTGTTCTAATTTCTTTCCTCAACTGGGAAAACACTGTCTTTTATGAGTATTTGCCTAAAGCTGAATTATGCCTTTTGGAAGCATAGCGCCTTGGCGAGCAGTTAACTCAGAATCTCCAACCAGCAAAGAGTTCCCCAACGCTCTAAAATCTTTTCTCAAGTGTGAACTGACTGCAATTTATGATTGTTTGCTTTAAGAGCAATAATACATTTTGGAAGCATAAAGGCATTGGCATGCACTTAACTCAGAATATCCAACCTGCGTAGAGTCAGTAAATATTGATAAGTTCATTCATACCCTTGGAACACATAGACAGTTAAAATATTCACCTTAGGAGCAATTATATGTTTTAGAAGCATAAGGGCTTTGGCGTGCACATAACTCAGTGTATCCAACATGACTAGACTCTGTCCTTGTTCTAACTTTTTTCCTCAACTGATAAAACATTGCCATTTATGAGTGTTCACCTTAAGAGCAATTAGACATTTTGGAACAATAAGGGCCTTGGCGTGCACTTAACTCAGAATATCCAACCTGCGTAGAGTCAGTAAATGTTGTAAGTTCTTTCCTCCACTGGGAACACACGGACACTTAGGAGTATTCGCCTTAAGAGCGATTATAAGTTTTGGAAGCATAATGGCTTTGGCGTACACGTAACTCAGAGTATCCCACCTGCCTAGCATCCATTCTCATTCTAATTTCTTTTCTAAACTGTGAACAAACTTCTATTTATTAGTATTCTACTTAAGAGCGATTATAAGCTTTCAAAGCATAAGGGCTTTGGCGTGAAAATAACATAGAGTATCCAACTTGCCTAGAGTCCGTCCTTGTTCTAAGTTCTTTACTCAACTGGGAAAACATTGCCATTCTTGAATGCTTTCCTTAAGAGTGTTAATACGTTTTGGAAGCCTAAGGGCTTTGGCGTGCACTTAAATAAGAGTATCCAACCTGCCTAGATTCCGTCCTTGTTCTATTTCCTTTTCTCAACTGGGAGAACACTGTCATTTATGAGTGCTTGCCTTAAGAGCGTTTATAAGCTTTGGAATAAGGGCCATGGCCTGCACTTAACTCAGAGTATCCAACATGCCTAGCATAACTTCTTTCCTCAACTTGGAAAACACTGCCTTTTATGAGTGTTCACCTAAAGCGGAATTATATGTTTTGGAAGCATAAGGGCCTTGGCCTACACTTAACTCACAGTATCCGACAGCCAAGAGTCTGTCTTTGTTCTAACTTCTTTCCACACTGGGAAAACACGGCCATTTATAAGTGTTCGCCTTAAGAGCGATTACAGGTTTTGGAAGCATAAGGAAGTGCCTTGGGGTGCACTTAACTCAGTATCCAAACTGACTTGAGTCCATCCTTGTTCTAACTTCTTTCTTCACCTGGGAACACACTGCAATTTATTAGTATTCACCTAAAGGGGGAATTATACGTTTTGGAAGCATAAGGACCTTGGCGTGACTTAACTCAGAGTATCCAACCTGACTTGAGTCCGTCCTTGTTCTAACTTCTTTCCTCAAGTGGGAACTGTGTGCCACTTATGAGTGTTAGCCTTAAGAGATTATAGGTTTTGGAAGCATAAGGGTCTTGGCAAGAACTTAACTCAGAGTATCCAACATGCCTAGAGTCCGTCCTTGTTCTAACTTCTTTCCTCAGGTGGGAAGTGTCAGCCACTTATGAGTATTAGCCTTAAGAGCGATTATAGGTTTTGGAAGCATAAGGGTCTTGGCGTACACTTAACTCAGAGTATCCAACTGGCCTAGTTTCCGTCCTTATTCTAACTACTTTCCTCAAGTGGAACTGTCTGCCACTTACGAGTGTTAGCCTTACGAGATTATAGGTTTTGGCAGCATAAGAGTCTTGGCAAGAACTTATCTCAGAGTATCCAACATGCCTAGAGTCCGTCCTTGTTCTAACTTCTTTCCTCAAGTGGGAACTGTGTGCCACTTATGAGTGTTAGCCTTAAGAGATTATAGGTTTTGGAAGCATAGGGTCTTGGCAAGAACTTAACTCAGAGTATCCAACATGCCTAGAGTCCGTCCTTGTTCTAACTTCTTTCCTCAAGTGGGAAGTGTCAGCCACTTATGAGTGTTAGCCTTAAGAGCGATTATAGGTTTTGGAAGTATAAGGGTCTTGGCATGCACTTAACTCAGAGTATCCAACATGCCTAGAGTTTGTCCTTGTTCTGACTTCTTTCCTCAAATGAGAAAACACTGCCATTTAATGGTTTTTCGTATTAAGCGGAATTATATGTTTTGGAAGTATAAGTGTCTTGGCATGCACTTAACACAGTGTATCCAACCAGCCTAGAGTCCATCCTTGTTATAACTTCTTTCCTCAAGTGGGAACTGACTGCCACATATGAGTGTTAGCCTTAAGAGCTATTATAAGTTTTGGAAGTGTAAGAACCTTGGCGTACACTTAACTCAGACTATCCAACTGGTCTAGAGTCCGTCCTTTTTCTAACTTCTTTCCACAACAGGGAAAACACTGCCATTTATTAGTGTTCATCTTAAGAGCGATTATAGGTTTTGGAAGCATAAGGGCCTTGGTGTGCACTTGATTCAGAGTATCCAACCTGCCTTGAGTCGGTCCTTGTTCTAACTTCTTTCCTCACCTGGGAACACACTGCCATTTATTAGTGTTCGCCAAAAGGGGGATTATAAGTTTTGGATGCATACGGGCCTTGGATGGACTTAACTCAGAATATCCGACCTGCCTAGAGTCCCTCCCTGTTCTAACTTCTTTCCTCAACTGAGAAAAAACTGCCTTTTATGAGTGATCGCCTCCAGCTGGATTATATGTTTAGGAAGCATAATGGCCTTGGCCTGCACTTAACTCAGAGTCTCCAACAAGCTTAGAGTCCATCCTTGTTCTAACTTCTTTCCTCAAGTGGGAACTGACTGCCACATATGAGTGTTAGCCTTAAGAGCGATTATATGTTTTGGAAGCATAAGGGCCTTGTCGTACACTTAGCTCAGAATATCCAACCAGCATTGAGTCAGTAAATGTTGGAAGTTCTTTCCTCCATGGGTAACACACGGACCCTTATGAGTATTCACCTTAAGAGCGATTATAAGTTTTGGAAGCAAAAGGACTTTGGTGTGCACGTAACTCAGAGTATCCAACATGACAAGAGTCCGTCCTTATTCAAACGTCTTTCCTCTGGGGCGCCTGGGTGGCTCAGTGGATTAAGCCGCTGCCTTCGGCCTTGGGCTCAGGTCATGATCTCAGGGTCCTGGGATCAAGCCCCGCATCGGGCTCTCTGCTCCGCAGGGAGCCTGCTTCCTCCTCTCTCTCTGCCTGCCTCTCTGCCGACTTGTGATCTCTCTCTCTGTCAAATGAATAAATAAAATCTTAAAAAAAAAAAAAAACAAACAAAAAAAAAAAAAACGTCTTTCCTCAACTGGGTAAACACTGCCATTTATGAGTGTCGCCTTAAGAGCAATTTTACGTTTGAAAGGATAAGGGCCTTGGTGTACACGTAACTCAGAGTATCCAACATTTATAGTCCGTCCCTGTTCTAACTTCTTTCCTCAACTATGAAAACACTGCCATTTATGATTGTTCAGCTAAAGCGGGATTATATGTTTTGGAAGCATAAAGGCCTTGGCGTGCACTTAACTCAGAATATCCAACCTGACAAGAGCCTGTCCTTGTTCTAATTCTTTCCTCAAGTGGGAACTGAGCACCACATATTAGTCTTAATCTTAAGAGGGAGTATATGTTTTGGAAGAGTAAGGGCCTTGGCCTGCACTTAACTCAGAATATCCAACAAGCATAGAGTCAGTAAATGTTGTAAGTTCTTTCCTCTATGGGGAACACACGGACACTTAGGAGTATTCACCTTAAGAGTGATTATAAGTTTTGGAAGCATAAGGGCCTTGGCGTGCACTTACCACCCAGTATCCAACCTGTCTAGAGTCCCTCCTTGTTTTACGTTCTTTCCTTAACTGGGAAAACACTTCCATTTATGAGTTTCGCCTTAAGAGTGGTTATAAGTTTTGGAAGCATAACGGCCTTGGCATGCACTTAATTCAGAGTTTCCAACCTGTCTAGATTTCCTCCTTGTTCTACTTCCTTTTCTCAAGTAAGAAAACACTGCCATTTATGAGTGCACGGCTAAAGCTGGATTACACGTTTTGGAAGCATAAAGGCCTTGGTGAGCAATTAACTCAGAGTATCCACCTTGCCGAGTATCCGTCACTTTTCTAAATATTTTCCTCAACTGGGAAAATACTGTCATTTATGAGTGTTCGCCGTAATAGCAATTATACATTTTGGAAGCATAAGGGCTTTGGCATGCACTTAACTCAGAGTATCCAACATGCCTAGAGTCCATCTCTGTTCTAACTTCTTTGTTCAACTGGGAAAACCCTGCCTTTTGTGAGTTATCGCCTAAAGCGGGATTATACATTTTGGAAGCATAAGGGCCTTGACGTGCACTTAACTCAGAATATCCAACCAGCGTAGCATCAGTAAATGTTGTACATTCTTTCCTCCATGGGGAACACACGGACGCTTATGAGTATTTGCCTTAAGAGCGATTATATGTTTTGGAAATAAAAGGGCTTTGGCATGCAAGTACCTCCATTTATCCAACCTGCCTATCGTCTGTTCTTGTTCTAACTTCTTTCCTCAAGTTTGAACTGACTGACACATATGAGTATTCACCTTAAGAGCGATTATAGGTTTTGGAAGCATAAGGGCCTTGGCGTGCATTTAACTCAGAGTATCCAACCTGTCTTGGGTCCATCCTTGTTCTAACCTCTTTCCTCAACTGGGAAAACACTGCCCTTTATGAATGTTCGCCTAAATCACGATTATAAATTTTGGAAGCATAAGGGCCTCGGCGTGACTTAACTCAGAGTATCCCACCTGCCTAGAGTCCATCCTTGTTCTAACTTCTTTCCTCAACTGGGAAAACACTGCCATTTATGAGTGTTTGCCTTAAGAGTGATTATATGTTTTGGAAGCATAAGGACCTTGGCATGCACTTAACTCAGAGTATCCAACATGCCTAGAATCTGTCCCTGTTCTAACTTCTCTCCTCAACTTGGAAAACAGTGCCTTTTATGAGTTATCACCTAAAGCGGAATTATACGTTTTTGAAGCTTAAAGGCCTTGGTGTGCACTTAACTCAGAGTATCCAACCAGCCTAGAGTCCGTCCTTGTTCTAACTTCTTTCCTCAAGTTTGAAGTGACTGCCACATATTAGTGTTAGCCTTAAGAGCGAGTAAACATTTTGGAAGCATAAGGCCGTTGGCGTACACTTAACTCGAGTATCCAACCAGCCTAGAGTCCGTCCCTGTTCTAACTTCTTTCCTCAACTTGTAAAACACCATCATTTTTGAGTATATGCCTTAAGAACGATTATATGTTTGGAAGCATAAGGGTTTTGGTGTGCACGTATTCAGATTACCCAACCTACCTAACATCCCTCCTTGTTCTAAGTTCTTTCCTCAACCGAGAACACACTACAACTTATTAGTATTCTCCTCACCAGCGATTATACAATTTGGAAGCATAAGGGCCTTTGCGTGAACTTAACTCAGAGTATCCAACCAGCCTACAGTCCGTCCTTGTTCTAACTTCTTTCCTCAAGTGGAAACTGACTGCCACATATTAGTGTTAGCCTTAAGAACATATATACAGAGAGGATTCAAGATGGTGGGGAAGTAGGAGGAGGCGCCTTTTCAACCTGTACCTAAAGTGAGCTGATTACCTACCCATGAAATCAATTTCAACCATGAAATCATCCTGAGATCAGAATTATAGATGTCTGGATCTCTACTGGAGCAGAAGCCTTCAGTGGCACCTAAAGAAGTGTGGGAAGTTGGACTGATATCAGAAGATAAACAAAAGGGGGAGGGAGCCACCAGAGGTGACCGATTGGAAAGTAATACCCCAATATGAGAGTTCCCTCGTCTGGGGACCAGCATTGACTTGGAGTCTAGTTGAAAGCACTAAAAAAAAAAAAAAAAGAGCAAAGGATTTCAGGGGGATATAGTGGAAATCAGGGCGGTTAGGGACAGGGGCATAAGTCCCTGGACCCAGGATAACCCCCCTCCCTGGCACTGAGCCAGAGAGAGTGCAGTGGAGAAATCAGGTCTTGTTCCCTGAGCCGCCAGTGTGCCTGAGCTGCCAGCGTGCCTGAGAACGAGTGTGGTCCAGCTCCTATAGGGGCTGGGAGCATGGCCAGAGGGCAATCCTAAAATGTGCGTGTCACACACCCTCCCCTGGGAGAGGTGCTCATAGGTGCTAGCCTGGAGCTCTGGCATCTGGCTAAACCAGACATTCCCAGGCTGGGACAGTGGGAAAATCTCAATGTGCGATCTCTGCTTGGAACCTCTCTGGCGATCTGGAGCTGCCCAGACAGTCGCCACTGCCCTTGTATTGGGTATAACGAGGAAATCCTGCATCCACAGGTACCGTGACACAGACCCTACTCTGCCAGCAGCTCTGCAGAGCATTCAGAGGCTTCTCTCTGAAAGGGAGGTCGGGGTGCAGTTTGCTCTCCTCGAAACTTCCAAAAACCATCAAAAGCTTTCAAGGCAAGAGAAAACAGATAAAAGAACATAAAAACCTCCAGAGAACAAAAGCCTGAAAAAAGCGGTTTCCTCAGAACCCAGCCCCTTGATGGGGCGGGAGGACATAACTCAGGGAATATCATTGTCTAAAAACCCACGTGGCAGGCCCCTCCCCCAGAAAACCAATCAGGAATGAAGGAAAAAAAAAAGAAGAGTACAAGAGAACAACCACCACTACTTCATAAATACAACTTTCATTTTTAACTCTTTATCAATATTCTAGTTCTTTTTGTATACAAACCTATTGGCCATCACAGTGAGATATCCAGTACATCAAATTCCTTAATAACCTGCTAACCTGAACTTTTTGACACATACACCCGTGTTTTTCTTTTGCTTTTCTATTTTTTAATTTTTTTAAATTTTAACCTAGTTTATTCTAGTTTACTTTTTTTTAATTTTTATTTTTTAATATACATATAGAGTTAAACTTCAAGGTAATCCCCTTTCCCCAATCAATGCTACCCCTATAGGCAAGCCAATTTTTAATCCCCCATTATCTTAGGAAAGTTGAGTTCCTTAACAAAAACATCAAGATATATCCAGGAAGAATCAAAATAAACTTCCTCGCCCACACTGAGAATTTAAAACCATTCTCCCAACATTTCCTTACACTAGTGTTTCTGTATATTTGTGTTTGTCCTGACAGTATATAAATCTTATACTTGGGGTTGTTTCTGATGAGGTTCTTCCTTATTTTCTTATATATATATATTTTTTTCTTGTCATTTACTTTCATCAGTCTTTTTGTTTGTCTGTTTTTGTTGGTATACTTCATAAATCTTACTTTGGGGCCCATTGGGGCTGAGCCTTCTCTTTTATCTTCCCTTTTTTTCCCCTCCCTCTCTCTCCCTTTTTCCTTTTTTCTTTTCTTTTCTTTTTTTCTTCTTCTCAATTTCTATACCTTTTCTTTTTTCTCTCATTTAGGTGGGGAACCCTGATTGCATAGAAGTGTTCCAGGGTGCACCTTGACTGCACCACAATCGATATATCCAGCTGCATCCATTCAGTCATCTCGTAACAGAATGACTAGGAGGAGGAATGCCCAACAGAAGAAAAATACAGAGGATGGACCTTCTGCAACAGAGCTAATGGCTATCGACATAGAAAATATGTCAGAAAAGCAATTCAGACTAACAATTATCCAGGCAATAGCTAGGTTGGAGAAAGCCATGGATGACTAAACAGAATTGATTAGGGCAGAACTGAAAGCCACCAGGGATGATGTTCAAAATGCTCTCAATGAGTTCCAATCTAGTCTAAATTCTCTAAAAGCTAGGCTAACTGAGACAGAAGATAGAATTAGTGATCTGGAGGACAAACAGATAGAGAGAAAGGATCAGGAGGAAGCCTGGAACAAACAGCTCAGAAGCCACGAAAACAGAATCAGGGAAATAAATGATGCCATGAAACGTTCCAACGTCAGAATTATTGGAATCCCTGAAGGGGAGGAAAAAGAAAGAAGTCTAGAAGATATAGTGGAAGTAGTTGTCTATGAAAATTTTCCCAATCTCACGAATGGAAACAACGTTTCCTCCCAAGATTTTAGATTCTTGAAAGATCTCGGGACACCTTATAGTTAAAATGAGGATATGATCAAGACAGACCTTCTTAAAAGCAGCAAGGACAAAGAAGCTCCTTACATACAGAGGAAAGCCCATTAGAATAGCGTCAGACCTGTGTACAGGACCTGGCAAGCCAGGAAGGAATGGCAAAATATATTCAGAGTACTAAATGAGAAAAACATGCAGCCAAGAATACTCTATCTAGCAAGACTGACATTCAAAATGGATGGAGAGATAAAGAGTTTCCAAGACCAGCAATGCTTAAAAGACTATACAACCACCAAGCCAACACTGCAGGAAATATTAAGGGGGGGTCCTATAAAAGTGAAAAAAATCCTAAGAATATCATTGAACAGAAATATAGAGACAATCTACAGACAGAAAGACTTCAAAGGCAACACGATGTCAATCAAAACGTCTATCAATAATCACTCAATGTGAATGGCCCGAATGCGCCTATAAAATGGCACAGGGTTGCAGACTAGATAAAACGACAGGATCCATCCATATGTTGTCTACAAGAGACCCATTTTGAACCTAAGGATACATCCAGATTGAAAGGGAAGGGATGGAGAAGCATCTTTCAAGCCAATGGGCCTCAAAAGAATGCTGGGGTAGTGATTCTCATATCAGATAAATTAGATTTTAAACTAAAGTCTATAGTCAGAGATACAGAAGGATACTACATAATTCTTAAAGGGACCCTCCTCCAAGATGATCTAACAATTATAAATACCTATGCCCCCAATATGGGAGCAGCCAATTACATAAGAAAACTATTGATCAAGATAAAGAGTCATATTGATATGAATACATTAATAGTAGGAGATCTTAATATGCCTCTCTCAGAAATAGACAGATCATCGAAGCAGAAAATTAATAAAGAAATAAGAGCATTGAATGAAACATTGGGCCAGATGGACTTCATAGACATATACAGAACATTATACCCTAAAATAACAGAATACTCATTCTTCTAAAGAGCACATGGAACCTTCTCCAGAATAGACCACATACTGGGTCACAAAGCAGGACGCAAACGATACCAAAAAACTGACATTATTCCCTGCATATTCTCAGATCACCATGTTTTGAAACTGGAACTCAATCACAAGGAGAAGTTCAGAAGGAACTCAAACACCCGGAAGCTAAAGACCACCTTGCTTCAGAATGCTTGGATCAACCAGGAGATCAAAGATGATCAAAGGCGGTTCTAAAGGGGAAATACATAGCTATCCAAGGCTCCCTCAAAAACATTGAAAAATCCAGAATACACCAGCTGTCTCTACACCTTAAAGAACTGGAGAATCAACAACAAATCAAACCAACTCCACACGTAAGAAGGGAAATAATCAAGATTAGAGCAGAGATCAATGAGGTAGAAACCAGAGATACAGTAGAATGTATCAATGAAACAGAAGCTGGTTTTTTGAAAGAATCAGTAAGATCAACAAACCATTGGCCACACTAATCCAAAAGAAAAGAGAGAAAGCCCAAATTCATAAAATTATGAATGAAAAGGGAGAGATCACAATTAACACCAAGGAAATAGAATCATTAGAAATTATTACCAACAGGTATATGCCAATAAGCTAAGCAACCAAGATGAAATGGATGCATTCCTGGAAAACTATTAATTCCTAAAACTGAACCAGGAAGAAATTGACAAATTGAATAGACCAATATCTAGTAATGAGATTGAAGCAGTGATCAAAACCTCCCAAAAATAAGAGTTCAGGACCTGATGGATTCCCTGGGGAATTCTACCAAACTTTCAAATAAGAAAAAACCCCAAATCTCCTGAACCTGTTCCAAAAAATTGAAGCAGATGGAAAATTTCCAGACTCTTTTTATGAAGCCAGCATTACCCTGATTCCCAAACCAGGAAAAGACCCTACCAAAAAGGAGAATTTCAGACCAATATCACTGATGAATATGGATGCAAAGATTCTCAACAAGATCCTAGCAAACAGGATCCAGCAGCACATTCAAAAGATTATCCACCATGACCAGGTGGGATTCATCCCTGGGTTGCAAGTTTGGTTCAACAGTCGCAAATCAATCAATGTGATAGAACAAATCAATACGAGAAGAGAGAAGAACCACATGGTCCTCTCAATTGATGCAGAAAAAGCATTTGACAAAATCCAGCATCCGTTCCTGATGAAAACGCTTCAAAGTATAGGGATGGTGGGAACATTCCTGAACTTCATCAAATCTATCAATGAAAGACCCACAGCAAATATCATCCTCAATGGGAAAAAGCTTGCAGCCTTCCCGTTGAGATCAGGAACACGACAAGGATGCCCACTCTCACCACTCTTGTTCAACATAGTATTAGAAGTCCTAGCAACGGGAATCAGACAACAAAGAGAAATAAAATGTATCCAAATTGGCAAGGAAGAAGTCAAACTCTCTCTCTTCGCAGATGACATGATTCTTTATATGGAAAACCCCAAAGACTCCACCCCCAAACTAAGAGAACTCATATAGCAATTCAGTAATGTTGCCGGATACAAAGTCAATGTACAGAAATCAGTGGCTTTCTTATACACTAACAATGAAAATACAGAAAGGGAAATTAGAGAATCAATTCCATTTACTACAGCACCAAGAACCATAAGATACCTGGGAATAAATCTAACCAAAGAGGTAAAGGACCTGTACTTGAGGAACTACAAAACACTCATGAAAGAAATTTAAGAAGACACAAAAAGATGGAAGACTGTTCCATGTCTTTGGATTGGAAGAATTAACATTGTTAAATTGTCTATATTGCCGAGAGTAGTCTCTACTTTTAATGCCATTCCGATCATAATTCCACTGGTAGTCTTCAAAGAGCGGGAGCAAATAATCCTAAAATTTGTATGGAATCAGAAGAGACCCCGAGTTGCTAAGGAAATGTTGAAAAACAAAAACAAATCTGGCTACGTCACGTTACCCGATATCAAGCTTTACTGTGAAGCTGTGATCAGGGTGTTAATGGCATAAAAACAGACACATAGACCACTGGGACAGAGTGGAGAGCCCAGATATGGACCCTCAACTCTATGGTCAAATAATCTTTGACAAAACAGGAAAAAAGATACAGTGGAAAAAAAACAGTCTCTTCAATAAGTGGTGCTGGGAAAACTGGACAGCAATATGTAGAAGAATGAAACTCAACCATTCTCTTACAATGTACACAAAGATAAACTAGAAATAGATAAAAGACCTCAACGTGAGACAGGAATCCATCAGAATCCTAGAGGAGACCATAGGCAGTAACCTCTTCAATATCAGCCACAGCAACTTCTTTCAAGATATGTCTCCAAAGGCCAAGGAAACAAAAGCAAAAATGAACATTTGGGACCTCATCAAGATCAAGAGCTTCTGCACAGCAAAGGAAACAGTCAACAAAACAAAAAGGCAACCCACAGAATGGGAGAAGATATTTGGAAATGACAGTACAGACAAAGGTTGATATCCAGGATCTATAAAGAACTCCTCAAACTTAACACACAAAAAACAGATAATCATGTGAAAAAATGAACAGACACCTCTCCAATGAGGACATACAAATGGCTATCAGACACATGAAAAAATGCTCATCATCACTAGCCATCAGGGAGATTCAAAGTAAAAACACATTGAGATATCACCTTACACCAGTTATAATGGCCAAAATTAGCAAGACAGGAAACAACGTGCGTTGGAGAAGTTGTGGAGAATTGGAACCCCCTTACAGTGTTGGTGGGAATGCAAGTTGGTGCAGCCACTTTGGAGAACAGTGTGGAGATGCCTCAAGAAATTAAAAATAGAACTTCCCTATGACCCTGCAATTGCCCTGCTGGGTATTTACACCAAAGATACAGATGTAGTGAAAAGATGAGCCATCCGTACCCCAATGTTTATAACAGCACTGGCCACGTTCCCCAAACTGTGAAAAGAACCAAGATGCCCTTCAACGCACAAATGGATAAGGAAGATGTGGTCCATATACACGATGGTGTATGATGCCTCCATCAGAAAGGATGAATACCCAACTTTTGTGGCAACATGGACCGGACTGGAAGATATTATGCTGAGCGAAATAAGACAAGCAGAGAGAGTCAATTATCATATGGACTTACATATTTCTGGAGCATAACAAAGAACATGGAGGACATGGGGAGGTGGAGAAGAGAAGGGATTTGAGGGAAACTGGAAGGGGGGATGAACCATGAGAGACTATGGACTCTTAAAAACAACCAGAGGGTTTTGAAGGGGCAGGTGGTGGGAGGTTGAGTAACCAGGTAGTGGGTAATTGGGAGGGTAAGTAATGCATGCAGCACTGGTGTGGTGCAATAACAATGAATACTGTTATGCCGAAAATAAATAAATAAAAAAAGAGAGTTTATACATTTTGGAAGCATAAGGGACTAGGCGTGCACTTAACTCAGAGTATCCAACCGGCCTAGAGTCCATCCTTGTTCTAACTTCTTTCCTCATCTGGGAAAACACTGCCATTTTATGAGTGTTCACATTAAGTGCGATTATAAGTTGTGGAAGCATAAGGGCATTGGCATGCACTTAACTCAGAATACTCAACCTGTGTAGTGTCAGTAAATGTTGTATGTTCTTTCCTCCACTGGGAACACATGACACTTATGAGTATTCGCCTTAAGAGCGATTATAAGTTATGGAAGCATAAGGGCTTTGTCATGCTCGTAACCCAGATTATCCTACCTGCCTAGTGTCTGTCCTTGTTCTAAGTTCTTTCACAAACTGGGAACACTCAGCGACTTATGAGTATTCTCTATAAGAACGATATATGGTTTGGAAGCTTAAGAGGTTTGGCGTGGACTTCACTTAGAGTATCCAAGCTGCCTAGAGTCCGTCCTTATTCTAAGCTCTTTCCTCAACTGGGAAAATACTGACATTTATGACTATACACCTTAAGAGCGATTATAGGTTTTGGAAGCAAAAGGGCCTTGGCGTGAATTAACTCAGAGTATTCCAACCTGCCTAGTGGCCATCCTTGTTCTAACTTCTTTCCTCAACTGGGAAAACACTGCCAATTATGAGTGTTTACCCTATGCATGCTTATATTATTTGAAAGCACAAGAGCCTTGGCGTACACTTAACTCAGAATGTAAAACATGCATAGAGTCAGTAGTGTTGTAAGTTCTTTCCTCCACTGGAAACACATGGACACTTATGAGTATTCTTCTTTTTTTTTTAATTTTTTTATATTTATTTTTATTTGTTTATTTACAGCATAACAGTGTTCATTGTTTTGGCATCACATCCAGTGCTCCATGCAGTACATGCCCTCCCTATTACCCACCACCTGGTTCCTCAACCTCCCACCCCCCCCACCCCCCTGCCGCCCCTTCATAACCCTCTGGTTGTTTTTCAGAGTCCATAGTCTCTCATGGTTCATCTCCCCTTCCAGTTTCCCTCAACTCCCTCTCCTCTCCATCTCCCCAGTCCTCCATGTTATTTGTTATGCTCCACAAATAAGTGAGACCATATGATACTTGACTCTCTCTGCTTGACTTATTTCGCTCAGCATAATTTCTTCCAGTCCCGTCCATGTTGCTACAAAAGTTGGGTATTCGTCCTTTCTGATGGAGGCATAATACTCCATTGTGTATATGGACCACATCTTCCTTATCCATTCATCCGTTGAAGGGCATCTTAGTTCTTTCCACAGTTTAGCGACCGTAGCCATTGCTGCAATAAACATTGGGGTACAAATGGCCCTTCTTTTCACTACATCTGTATCTTTGGGGTAAATACCCAGCAGTGCAATTGCAGGGTCGTAGGGAACCTCTATTTTTAATTTCTTCAGGAATCTCCACACTGTTCTCCAAAGTGGCTGCACTAACTTGCATTCCCACCAACAGTGTAAGAGGGTTCCCCTTTCTCCACATCCTCTCCAACACACGTTGTTTCCTGTCTTGCTAATTTTGGCCATTCTAACTGGTGTTAGGTGGTATCTCAATGTTGTTTTAATTTCTTAAGAGCAATTATATCCTTTGGAATCATAAGGGATTTGGCGTGCACTTACCTTAGACTATCCAACATGCCTAGAGTCCGTCCTTCTTCTAACTTCTTACCTCAACTGGGAAAACACTGCCATTTATGAGTGTTCACCTTAAGAGCGATTATAAATTTTGGAAGCATAAAGGCCTTGTGATGCACTTAACTCAGAGTATCCAACATGCCTTGAATCTGACCTTGTTCTAACTTCTTTCCTCATCTGGGAAAACACTGACCTTTATGAGTATTTGCCTAAAGTGGGATTATAGGTTTTGGAAGCATAAGGGCCTTGGCATGCACTTAACTCAGAGTATCCTACCAGCCTAGAGTACTTCCTTGTTCTAACTTCTTTCCTCAAGTGGGAACTGACTGCCACATATGAGTGTTAGCCTTAATAGTGATTATATGTTATGGAAGCTAAGGGCGTTGATGTACACTTAACTCGGATTATGCAACCGAGCTAGAGTCCGTCCTTGTTCTAAGTTCTTTCCTCAAATGGGAATACACTGCAACTTATGAATGTGCGCCTTATGACCAATTATATGTGTTGGAAACATAAGCGCCTTGGCGTGCAGTTAACTCAGAGTATCCAAACTTCCTAGAGTCCTCCTCATTCTAAATTCTTTCCTCAACTGGGTACAAAATGCCACATATGAGTGTCTGCCTTTAGAGCGATTATAAGTTTTGGAAGCATAAGGGCGTTGGTGTGCACTTAACTCAGATTATCCGACATGCATAGAGTCCATTCTTGTTCTAACTTCTTTCCTCACCTGGGTAAACACTGCCACTTATGAGTGTTCACCTCAAGAGCAATTATATGTTTTGGAAGCATAAGGGCCTTGGTGGACACTTAAATCAGAGTATCCAACCTGCCCAGTCCATCCTTGTTCTAAATTCTTTCCTCAACTGGGAAAACACTGCCATTTTGAGTGTTCGCCTCAAGAGCGTTTATACCTTTGGGAAGCATAAGGGCCTTGATGTGCACTTAACTCAGAGTATCCAACCAGCCTAGAGTCTGTCCTTGTTCTAACATCTTTCCTCAACTGGGAAAACATTGCCATTTATGAGTGTTCGCCTTAAAAGCATTATACATTGTGGAAGTATAAGGGCCTTTGCTTGCACTTAACTCAGAATAACCAACCTATGTAAAATCAGTAAATGTTGTAAGTTCTTTCCTCCACTGGGAACACATGGACACTTACGAGTATTTGCCTTAAGAGCGATTATACGTTTTGGAAGCATAAGGGATTTGGCATGCATGTAACTCAGAGTATCCAACCTTCGTAGCTTCCGTCCTTGTTCTAAGTTCTTTCCTCAATTGGGAACACACTGCCACTTATGAGTTTTCTCCTTAAGAGCGATTATATGATTTGAAGCAAAGAGCTTTGGCGTGCAATTAATTTAGAGTATCCAACATGCCTAGAGTCCGTCCTTGTTCTAACTTCTTTCCTCAACTGGAAAACACTGCCATTTACCAGGGTTCACCTTAAGAGAGATTATACGTTTTGGAAGCATAAGGGCATTGGCGTGCACTTAACTCAGAGTATCCAACATGCCTAGAGTATTTCCTTGTTTTAACTTTTTTTCCTCCACTGGGAAAACACTGCCTTTTATGAGTATTCGCCTAAATCGGGAATATACCTTTTGGAAGCATAAGGACCTTGGCGTGCACTTTACTCTGAGTATCCAACCTGCCTAGAGTCTGTCCTTGTTCTAACTTCTTTCCTCAAATAGGAACACACTGCCACATATGAGTGTTAGCCGTAAGAGTGATTATAAGTTTCAGAAGCATAAGGGCCTTCACGTGCACTTAACTCAAAGTATCCATGCTGCCTAGAGTCTGTCCTTGTTCTAACTCCTTTCCTCAAATGGGAACTGCCACATATTAGTGTTAGCCTTAAGATCAAATATATGTTTTGGATGCATAAGTGCCTTTTCGTACACTTAACATCTTTTCTTAACTGGGCAAACACTGCTATTTATGAGTGTTCACCTTAAGAGCAATTATACGTTTTGGAAGCATAAGGGCCTTGGCGGACACTTAACTCAGAGTATCCAACCTGCCTAGAATCCATCCTTCTTCTAAGTTCTTTCTTCATCTTGGAACACACTGCCACTTATGATTATACGCATTAAGAGCAATTATTCATTTTGAAACATAAGGGCCTGTGTTTGCCATTAAGTCATAGTATTGGCCCATTGCATGAAAGATGCTTCTCCATCCCTTCACTTATGGTCTTTGTGTATTCTTAGGTTCAAAATGAGTCTCCGGTAGAGAACATATGTATGGGTCCTGTCGTTTTATCAAATCTGCAACCCTGTGTCATTTTATGGGCGCATTTAGGCCGTTCACATTGAGAGTGATTATTGAGAGATAGGTTTTTATTGACATCGTGTTACCTTTGAAGTCTTTCTGTCTGTAGATTGTCTCTATATTTCTGTTCAATGATATTCTTAGGATTTTTTCTCTTTTATAGGACACCCCTTAATATTTCTTGCAGTGTCGGCTTGGTGGTTGTATAGTCTTTTAAGCATTGCTGGTCTTGGAAACTCTTTATCTCTCCATCCATTTTGAATGTCAGTCTTGCTGGTTAGAGTATTCTTGGCTGCATGTGCTTCTTATTTAGTATTCTGTATATATTTTGCCAGTCCTTCCTGGCTTGCCTGATCTGTGTGGACAGGTCTGACTTTATTCTAATGGGCTTTCCTCTGTATATAAGGAGCTTCTTTGTCCTAGCTGCTTTCAAGAGGGTCTGCCTAGAATTATAATTCTTCATTCTAGCTATCAGGTGCCATGAGGACTTTCGTGAATCTAAAATCTTGGAGGGAAACTGTTCTGCCTCTAGTACTTGAAGGCTGTTTCTATCCGTGAAATTGGGAAAATTTTCATAGACAACTTGTTCCACTATATCTTCTAGACTTCTTTCTTTTTCCTCCCCTTCAGGGATTCCAATAATTCTGACGGAACGTTTCATGGCATCATTTATTTCCCTGATTCTGTTTTCGTGGCTTCTGAGCTGTTTGTTCCAGGCTTCCTCCTGATCCTTTCTCTCTATCTGTTTGTCCTCCAGATCACTAATTCTATCTTCTGTCTCAGTTAGCCTAGCTTTTAGAGAATTTAGACTAGATTGGAACTCATTGAGAGCATTTTGAACATCATCCCTGGTGGCTTTCAGTTCTGCCCTAATCAATTCTGTTTAGTCATCCATGGCTTTCTCCAACCTAGCTATTGCCTCGATAATTGTTAGTCTGAATTCCTTTTCTGACATGTTGTCTTTAGCTCTGTTGTAGAATGCCCATCCTCTGTATTTTTCTTCTGTTGAGCATTTCTCCTCCTAGTCATTTTGGTGAGAGATGACTGATCGATGTAGCTGGATGTATCAAAGTGCACCCTGCAATGGCTTCTGAGCAAACAGGATCCCCACCCAAATGGGAGAAAAAGAAAAGAAGAGAAGAAAAAAAAGGAGAGAGAGAGGGAGAGACAGGAAAAAAAGAGAAGATAAAAGGGAAGGCTCTGCCCAAATGGGTCCCAAGGTAAGATTTATGAGGTATACAGACAAAAACAGACAAACAAAAAGACTGATAAAAGTATATGACAAGGGGAAAAATATATATGTATATATATAAAAGCAAAAAAAGAAGGGAAGAACCTCATCAAAAGGAACCCCAAGTGTAGGATTTGTATACTATCAGGACAAACACAAATACACAGAAACACTGGCTGAAGTAAAATATGGGAGAGTGTTTATAAGTTCTCAGTGTGGAAAGTGAAGGTTATTTTGATTCTTCCTAGATGTATCTTGATATCTTTGTTAAAGGACTCAACACTCCTTAGATAAAGGGAGATTAAATATTGGTTTACCTATAGGGGTAGCATTGATTGGGGAAAGGGGAATGCCTTGAAATTTAACTCTATATGAATATTAGAAAATAAATATAAAGAAAGAATAAACTAGAGTAAACTAAACTAAAATTTAAAAAATAGTTAAAAATAGAAAAGGAAAAGAAAAACACGGGTGCTTGTTTCAAAAAGTTCAGGTTAGAAGGTTATTATGGAATCTGATGTACTTGACATCTCACTATGATGGTAAATAGGTTAAAAAATTATCTATATAGATAGAGGGAGGAGTCAAGATGGCGGAGAAGTAGCAGCCTGAGACTACATCAGGTAGCAGGAGATCAGCTCGATAGCTTATCTAAACATTGCAAACACCTACAAATCCAATGAGAGATCGAAGAGAAGAAGAACAGCAATTCTAGAAACAGAAAATCAACCACTTTCTGAAAGGTAGGACTGGCGAGAAGTGAATCTAAAACAACGGGAAGATAGAGTGTGGGGGAGTGGCCAGCTCCCGGCAAGTGTCGGAGCAACAGAGCACAAAATCAGGACTTTTAAAAGTCTGTTCCACTGAGGGACATTGATCCAGAGACTAAACCGGAGTGATGCCCACGTGGGGTCAGCGTGGCCCTAGGTCCCACAGGATCACAGAAGGATCAGGGGTGTCGGGGTGTCGCAGAGCTCGCAGGTGTTAGAACGGAGAAGCCGGCTACAGAGACAGAGCTGAGGACTGAGCTCTCAGCTCCGGGTTACCTTGAACTGGTCACGGGCTGGGTGACCTCGGAGCGCGGCTGGAAGCTGAGGGTATGGGAGTGATTGGGTGCTGTCCTCTGGGGCGCACTGAGGAGTGGGGCCCTGGACTCTCGGCTCCTCCGGGCCGGAGACTAGGAGGCCGCCATTTTCATTCCCATCCTCCGGAACACTACAGAAAGCATTCAGGGAACAGAAGCTCCCAAAAGCGAACACCAGCAGATTAATTATTCTGGCCCCGGTAAGGGCGGTGCAATCCCACCTCGGGCAAAGACATTTGAGAGTCACTACAACAGGCCCCTCCCTCAGAAGATCAACAAAATATCCAGCCAGGACGAAGTTCATCTATCAAGGAAAGCAGGTTCAATACCTAAGACAGCAGCAGAATTCCAGAGGAGGAGAAAGCAAAGCACAGAACTCATGGCTTTCTCCCCATGATTCTTTAGTCTTGCGGTTAATTCAATTTTTTTCTTTTTTTTTTCAATTTTTTTTCTTTTTTCTTCTTCTGCAAAATTTTTTAAAAACTTTACCCTTTTCTTTTTTAACGTTTTTGACTAGTTTATCTAAAATATATATTTTTTCATTCTTTTTTATATTTTGTCTTTATTTGTTTTATTTTTTAAATTTTTTTCTTTTTTTTTGAACCTCTTTTTATCCCCTTTCTCCTCCCACATTTTGGGGTCTCTTCTGATTTGGTTACAGTGCATTTTTCTGGGGTCTTTGCCACATATTTAGTATTTTATTTGATCATTCATATCCTCTTATCTGGACAAAATGACAAGGTGGAAAAAATCACCACAAACAAAAGAAAAAGAGGCAGTACCAAAGGCTAGGGTCCTAATCAACACAGACATTGGTAATATGTCAGATCAAGAGTTCAGAATGACGATTCTGAACCTTCTAGCCGGGCTCGAAAAAGGCATGGAAGATATGAGAGAAACCCTCTCTGGAGATATAAAAACCCTTTCTGGAGAAATTAAAGAACTAAAATCTAACCAAGTAGAAATCAAAAAAGCTATTAATAAGGTGCAAACAAAAATGGAAGCTCTCACTGCTAGGATAAATGAGGCAGAAGAAAGAATTAGTGATATAGAAGACCAAATGACAGAGAATAAAGAAGCCGAGCAAAAGAGGGACAAACAGCTACTGGACCACAAAGGGAGAATTCGAGAGATAAGTGACACCATAAGACGAAACAACATTAGAATAATTGGGGTTCCAGAAGAAGAAGAAAGAGAGAGGGGAGCAGAAGGTCTATTGGAGAGAATTATTGGAGAGAATTTCCCGAATATGGCAAAGGGAACAAGCATCAAAATCCAGGAGATGCAGAGAACCCCCTCAAAGTCAACAAGAATAGGTCCACACCCCATCACCTAATAGTAAAATTTCCAAGTCTTCGTGACAAAGAGAAAATCCTGAAAGCAGCCCGGGAAAAGAAGTCTGTAACATACAATGGTAAAAATATTAGATTGGCAGCAGACTTATCCACAGAGACCTGGCAGGCCAGAAAGAGCTGGCATGATATATTCAGAGCACTAAACGAGAAAAACATGCGGCCAAGAATACTCTACCAGCTAGGCTATCATTGAAAATAAATGGAGAGAAAAAAGCTTCCAGGACAAACAAAAACTGAAAGAATTTGCAAACACCAAACCAGCTCTACAGGAAATATTGAAAGGGGTCCTCTAAACAAAGAGAGAGCCTAAAAGTAGTAGATCAGAAAGGTACAGAGACAATATACTGGAACAGTCACCTTACAGGTTAATAATGGCACTAAATTCATATCTCTAAATAGTTACCTTGAATGTTAATGGGCTAAATGCCCCAATCAAAAGACACAGGGTATCAGAATGGATAAAAAAACAAAACCCATCAGTATGTTGCCTACAAGAAATTCATTTTAGACGTGAAGACACCTTCAGATTTAAAGTGAGGGGGTGGAAAACAATTTACCATACTAATGGGCATCAGAAGAAAGCTGGGGTGGCAGTCCTTCTATCAGATCAATTAGATTTTAAGCCAAAGACTATAATAGGAGATGAGGAAGGACACTATATCATACTCAATTGGTCTGTCCAACAGGAAGATCTAACAATTTTAAATATCTATACCCCTAACGTGGGAGCAGCCAACTATATAAACCAGTTAATAACAAAATCAAAGAAACACATCAATAATATTACAATATGGACGATCATCCAAGCAAAAGATCAACAAGGAAATAAAGGCCTTAAATGACACACTGGACCAGATGGACATCACAGATATATTCAGAACATTTCATTTCAAATCAACAGAATACACATTCTTCTCTAGTGCACATGGAACATTCTCCAGAATAGATAACATCCTGGGTCACAAATCAGGTCTCAACCAGTATGAAAAGATTGGGATCATTCCCTGCATATTTTCAGACCACAATGCTCTGAAGCTAGAACTCAATCACAAGAGGAAAGCTGGAAAGAACCCAAATACATGGAGACTAAACAGCATCCTTCTAAAGAATGAATGGGTCAACCAGGAAATTAAAGAAGCATTGAAAAAATTCATGGAAACAAATGATAATGAAAACACAACGGTTCATAATCTGTGGGAAACAGCAAAGGCCATCCTGAGAGGAAAATACATAGCGGTGCAAGCCTTTCTCAAGAAACAAGAAAGGTCTCAAGTACACAACCTAACCCTACACCTAAAGGAGCTGGAGAAAGAACAAGAAAGAAACCCTAAACCCAGCAGGAGAAGAGAAATCATAAAGATCAGAGCAGAAATCAATGAAATAGAAACAAAAAAAAAATAGAAAAAAATCAATGAAACTAGGAGCTTGTTCTTTGAAAGAATCAATAAGATTGATAAACCCCTGGCCAGACTCATCTAAAGAAAAGAGAAAGGACCCAAATAAATAAGATCATAAATGAAAGAGGAGAGATCACAACTACCACCAAAGAAATACAGACAATTATAAGAACATACTATGAGCAACTCTACGCCAACAAATTGGACAATCTGGAAAAAATGGATGCATTCCTAGAGACACATAAACTACCACAACTGAACCAGGAAGAAATAGAAAACCTGAACAGGCCCATAACCAGTAAGGAGATTGAAACAGTCCTCACAAATCTCCAAACAAATAAAAGCCCAGGGCCAGACAGCTTCCCAGGGGAATTTTACCAAACATTAAAGAAGAAATAATTCCTATTCTCCTGAAACGGTTCCAAAAAATAGACATGGAAGGAAATCTTCCAAATTCATTTTATGAGGCCAGCATCACCTTGATCCCAAAACCAGACAAGGATTCCCCCCAAAACAGAGAACTACAGACCAATATCCTTGATGAACACAGATGCAAAAATTCTCACCAAAATACTAGGCAATAGGATTCAACAGTATATTAAAAGGATTATTCACCACGACCAAGTGGGATTTACTCCAGGGCTGCAGGGTTGGTTCAACATCCGCAAATCAATCAATGTTATAGAATACATTAATAAAATAAAGAACAAGAACCATAGGATATTCCCAATAGATGCTGAAAAAGCATTTGACAAAGTACAGCATCCCTTCCTGATCAAAACTCTTCAAAGTGTAGGGATAGAAGGCACATATCAATATTATCAAAGCCATCTATGAAAAACCCACTGCAAATATCATTCTCAATGGAGAAAAACTGAAAGCTTTTCCATTAAGGTCAGGAACACGGCAGAGATGTCCATTATCACCACTGCTATTCAACATAGTACTAGAAGTCCTAGCCTCAGCAATCAGACAACAAAAAGAAATTAAAGTCATCCAAATTGGCAAAGAAGAAGTCAAACTATCACTCGTTGCAGATGATATGATACTATATGTGGAAAACCCAAAAGACTCCACTCCAAAACTGCTAGAACTTGTACAGGAATTCATCAAAGTGTCAGGATATAAAATCAATGCACAGAAATCAGTTGCATTTCTGTACACCAACAACAAGACAGAAGAAAGAGAAATTAAGGGGTCAATCCCATTTACAATTGCACCCAAAACTATAAGATACCTAGGAATAAACCTAACCAAAGAGACTAAGAATCTATACACAGAAAAGTATAAAGTGCTCATGCAAGAAATTGAAGAAGACACAAAGAAATGGAAAAATGTTCCATGCTCCTGGATTGGAAGAATAAATATTGTGAAAATGTTCATGCTACCTAAAGCAATCTACACATTTAATGCAATCCCTATCAAAATACCATCCATTTTTTTCAAAGAAATGGAACAAATAATCCTAAAATTTATACGGAACGAGAAAAGACCTCGAATAGCCAAAGTAATATTGAAAAAGAAAGCCAAATGGGTGGCATCACAATTCCGGACTTCAAGCTCTATTACAAAGCTGTCATCATCAAGACAGCATGGTACTGGCACAAAAACAGACACATAGATCAATGGAACAGAATAGAGAGCCCAGAAATAGACCCTCAACTCTGTGGTCAACTAATCTTTGACAAAGCAGGAAAGAATGTCCAATGGAAAAAAGACAGCCTCTTCAACAAATGGTGGTGGGAAAATTGGACAGCCACATGCAGAAAAATGAAATTGGACCACTTCCTTACACCACACACGAAAATAAACTCCAAATGGACGAAGGAACTCAATGTGAGAAAGGAATCCATCAAAATCCTTGAGGAGAATGCAGGTAGCAACTTCTTCGACCTCAGCCGCAGCAACATCTTCCTAGGACCATCAGCAAAGGCAAGGGAAGCAAGGGCAAAAATGAAGTATTGGGATTTCATCAAGATCAAAAGCTTTTTCACAGCAAAGGAAACAGTTAACAAAACCAAAAGACAACTGACAGAATGGGAGAAGATATTTGCAAATGACATATCAGATAAAGGGCTAGTATCCAAAATCTATAAGGAACTTAGCAAACTCAACACCCAAAGAACAAACAATCCAATCAAAAAATGGGCAGAGGACATGAACAGACATTTCTGCAAAGAAGACATCCAGATGGCCAACAGACATGAAAAAGTGCTCCACGTCAATCGGCATCAAGGAAATACAAATCAAAACTACAATGAGATATCACCTCACACCAGTCAGAATGGCTAAAATTAACAAGTCAGGAAATGACAGATGCTGGCGAGGATGCGGAGAAAAGGGAACCCTCCTCCACTGTTGGTGGGAATGCAAGCTGGTGCAACCACTCAGCATGGAGGTTCCTCAAAATGTTGAAAATAGAACTACCCTATGACCTAGCAATTGCACTATTGGGTATTTACCCTAGATACAAATGTAGTGATCCGAAGGGGCACGTGCACCCGAATGTGTTATAGCAGCAATGTCTACAATAGCCAAACTATGGAAAGAACCTAGATGTCCATCAACAGATGAATGGATAAAGAAGAAATGGTATATATACACAATGGAATACTATGCAGCCATCAAAAGAAATGAAATCTTGCCATTTGCAACAACGTGGATGGAACTAGAGGGTATCATGCTTAGTGAAATAAGTCAGTCGGAGAAAGACAACTAACATGATCTCCCTGATATGAGGATATGGAGATGCAACATGGGGGGTTAGGGGTATAGGAGAATAACTGAAACAAGATGGGATTAGGAGGGAGACAAACCATAAATGACTCTTAATCTCACAAAACAAACTGGAGGTTGCTGGGGGGATGTGGGGTTGGGAGAGGGGGAGGGGGTTATGGACATTGGGGAGGGTATGTGCTATCGTGAGTGCTATGAAATGTGTAAACCTGGCGATTCACAGACCTGTACCCCTGGGGATAAAAATACATTATATGTTTATTAAAAAAAAAGGTAGAAAGAAAGGATGAATACCCAACTTTTGTAGCAACATGGACCGGACTGGAAGTGATTATGCTGAGTGAAATAAGTCAAGCAGAGAGAGTCAAGTATCATATGGTTTCACTTATTTGTGGAGCATAACAGATGACATGGAGGACATTGGGAGATGGAGAGGAGAAGGGTGTTGAAGGAAATTGGAAGGGGAGGCGAACCATAAGAGACTATGTACTCTGAAAAACAACCTGAGTGTTTTGATGGGGCGGGGGTGCGAGGTTGGGGGAACCAGGTTGTGGGTAGTTAGGGAGGGCACGTATTGCATGGAGCACTGGGTGTTGTGCAAAAACAATGAATACTGTTTTGCTGAAAAAATAAATTAATTAATAAAAAAAGAAGTTGATTAAAAAATTATCTTTATAATTGAACCAGAATAGTGGGAATGATTTAAAAATAAAAGTTGTATCTATGAAGTAGTGGTGGTTGTTCTCTTTTTTTTCTTTCCTGGTTGGTTTTCTGGGAGAGGGTCCTGCCAGGTGGGTTTTCAGTCAATGATGTTCCCTGAGTTAAGTCCTCCTGCCCCCCTCAAGGGTGGGCTCTGAGCAAACTGGTTTTTCAGGCTTGTTCTCTGGAGGTTTTTATGTTTGTTTGTTCGTTTTTTTATTTTGTTTTGTTTTTGTTTTTGTTTCTCTTGCCTTGACAGCTTTTGATGGTTTTTGGAGGTTTAGAGGAAAGCAAATTGCACCCCGACCTCCCTCTCAGAGAGAAGTCTCAGAACAGGTTCTGAGTTGAGGTCCCTGGGGAGGCAGATCTCCTACTTGTACCCAAAACCATGGTGGCAGCGGCTGTCTGGGCAGCTCCAGACCACCAGAGAGGTTCCAAGCAGAAATCCCACACTGAGATTTTCCCGCTGGCCCGGGCTGGGATTTCCTGGTCTTTCCAGGTCTTAGAGCACCCAGCTGGTGCCTGTGCGCACTCTCTCAGGGGAGGGTTTTGAGTGCTTGCTTCTCAGGGTGTGATGGTGTGGTGCACTTCTCAGGCTGTAAAGGCTCGGCTTGGGTCTAAGAGCAAGCTTTGGGCTGGTGCCTGACGCAGCTCTCTCAAGGGAGGGTGTGTGTTGCACCGTCTCAGGCTCTACTGGTGGGGCCCGGTTCTGCCTTTTGGCGAGACTCCCAGCCCCTCACAAGAGCTGGACTCCATGCGTTCTTGGGTGCGCTGGTGGCTCGGGCATGCTGGCAGCTACAGGACCAAGACCTGGTTTCTCCGCCACACTCTCTCTGGCTCAGGGACAGGGGAGGCTGTGCTGGGTCCGGAGGATTAGCACCTATCCCCAACCTCCCTGATTCCCACAATTTCCCTTCACGATCCTTTTCTCTTTTTGAGTGCTTTCAACCAGACTCCAAGTTAATGCTCGTCCCCAGATGCAGGGCACTCTCGTATTGGGGTATTACTTTCTGAAGGTCACCTCTGGTGGTTCCCTCCCCCTTATGTTTATCTTCCGATATCAGTCTGACGTTCCCCCTCTGCTTTACCTGCCAACTGGCATCTGCTGCTCCTATAGAGATCCAGACATGTGTAATTCTGCTCTCAGGCTGATTTCATGGGTGATTGGAGTTCTTTGGCTCACTATAGGATAGAGGTTGAAACGGTGCATTCTCCTACTTCCCCGCCATTTTGTCTCCCCCACCCTTGGTGTGCACTTACTCAGAGTATCCAACCTACCTAGAGTCTGTCCTTGTTCTAACTTCCGTCCTCAACTGGGAACACACAGCCACATATGAGTGTATGCCTTAAGAGCGATTATACGTTTTGGAAGCATAAGGGCCTTGGTGTGCACATAATTCAGAGTATCCAACCTGCCTAGTGTCGGTCCTTGTTCTAACTTCTATCCTCAACTGGGAACACACTGCCACCAATGAGTCCGCCTTAAGAGTGATCATAAGTTTGGAAGCATAAGGTCCTAGGCGTGCACTTAACTCAGAGTATCCGACCTGCCTAGAGCCCGTCCTTGTTCTAACTTCTTTCCTCAACTGGGAAAACACTGCCTTTTATGAGTATACTCCTTGAGAGTGATTATACGTTTTGGAAGCATAAGGACTTTCACGTGCAATTAACTCAGAATATCCATCATGCCTAGAGTCCGTCCTTGTTCTATCCTCATTCCTCAACTGGGAACACACTGCCACTTATGGGTGTTCCCCTGAATTTCCATTGCAAGCTGTGGAAGTATAAGCACTGTGGCTTGAACTTAACTAAGATTATCCAACCTGCCTAGCATCCGTCCTTGTGCTAACCTCTTTCCTCAACTGTATACACACTGTCACTTATGAGTGTCCGTCATAAATGCCATTAGAGATTTTTGAAGCATAAGGGCCTTGGCATGCACTTAACTCATAGTATACAACCTGCCTAGAGTCTGTCCTTATTCTAAGTTCTTTTCTCAACTGGAAACACACTGTCACTTATGAGTATATTCCTTGAGAGCGATTATAGGTTTTGGAAGCATAAGGCTTTTGTGTGCAATTAGCTCAGAATATCCATCATGCCTAGAGTCCGTCCTTGTTCTATCCTCATTCCTCAACTGGGAACACACTGCCACTTATGTGTGTCTGCCTGAATTGCCATTCCACGTTGTGGAAACAAAAGTGCTGTGGCGTGCACTTAACTCAGAGAATCTAACCTGCCTAGCATCCGTCCCTGTTCTAACTTCTTTCCTCAACTGAGAACACACTGCCACTTATGTGTGTCTGCCTTAAGAGCAATTATACATTTCGGAAGTATAAGGGCCTTGGCGGGCACTTAACTCAGAGAATCCAACCTGCCTAGATCCATTCTTGTTCTAAGTTCTTTCCTCCACAGGGAACACACTGCCACTTATGGGAGTCTGCCTGAATTGCCTTTTCATGTTGTGGAAGCATAAGCGCTGTGTCGTTCACTTAACTCAGAGTATTCAACCTGCCTAGAGACCGTCCTTGTTCTAATTTCTTTCCACAACTTGGAACACACTGCCACATATTAGTGTCTGCCTTAAGAGCAATTGTGTGTTTTGGATGAATAAGTGCTGTGGTGTGCACTTAACTCGGAGTATGCAACCTGCCTAGAGTCTGACGTTGGTCTAACTTCTTTCCTCAACTGGGAACACACTGCCACTTATGGGAGTCTGCCTGAATTGCCTTTTCATGTTGTGGAAGCATAAGCGCTGTGTCGTTCACTTAACTCAGAGTATTCAACCTGCCTAGAGACCGTCCTTGTTCTAATTTCTTTCCACAACTTGGAACACACTGCCACATATTAGTGTCTGCCTTAAGAGCAATTGTATGTTTTGGATGAATAAGTGCTGTGGTGTGCACTTAACTCGGAGTATGCAACCTGCCTAGAGTCCGACATTGGTCTAACTTCTTTCCTCAACTGGGAACACGCCGCCCCTTTTGGGTGTCCACGTGAATTGCCATTCCACGTTGTGGAAGCGTGGCGTGCACTTAACTCTGAGTATTCAAACTACCTAGAAACCGTCCTCGTTGTTAGTTCTTTCGTCAACTGGGAACACAGTGCCCCGTATGAGTATTCGGTTTAAGAGTGATTATACGTTTTGGAAGCTAAGGGCCTTGGCGTGCACTTAACTCAGAGTATCCAACCTGCATAGCCGTCCATCCTTGTTCTAACTTCTTTCCTCAACTGGGAACACACTGCCACGTATGAGATTTTGCCTTAAGAGTGACTATAAGTTTTGGATGCATAAGGGCCTAGGCTTGCCTTTAACTCAGAATATCCGTCCTTACCAGAGTTCGTCCGTGTTCTATATTCATTCCTCAACAGGGAACAACTGCCACATATGGGTGTCCGCCTGAATTGCCATTCCACTTTGTGGAAGCATAAGCGCTGTTGCATGCACTTAACACATAGTATCCAACCGGCCTAACGTCCGACCTTTTACTAACTTCTTTCCTCAACTGGGAACACACTGTCACTTATGAGTTTCTGCCTGAAGAGCAATTATAAGTTCTGGAAGCCTAAGGGCCTTGGCGTGCACTAACTCAGAGTATCCAACCTGTGTAAATTCCGTCCTTGTTCTAACTGTTTCCTCAACTGGGAACACACTGCCACTTATGGTTGTACGCCTGAATTGCTGTTCCACGTTGTGGAAGCATAAGCGCTGTGGCGTGCACTTAACTCAGAGTATCCAATGTGCCTGGATAACTTCCTTGTTCTAATTGCTTTCCTCTACTGAGAACACTCTGCCACATATGACTGTTAGCCTTAAGAGCGATTATAACTTTTGGAAGCATAACGGCCTTGGAGTCCACTTAACTCAGAGTATCCAACCTGCCTAGCATCGGTCCTTGTTCTAACTTCTTTCTTCAACTGAGAAATAATGCCATTTAATGGGTTTCGTATTAAGCGGGATTATATATTTTGGAACCATTAGGGCATTGGCGTGCACTTAACTCAGACTATCCAGACTGCCTAGATTCCGTCCTTGTCCTAACTGCTTTCCACAACTGTGAAAACACTGCCATTTATGATTATTTGCCTTAAGAGCGTTTATAAGTTTGGAAGCATAAGGGTCTTGGTGTGCACTTAACTCAGAGTATCCAAGCAGCCTAGAGTCCGTCCTTCTTCTAACTTCTTTTCTTAACTGAGAACACTCGGCCACATATGTGTGTTAGCCTTGAGAGCGACTATATGTTTTGGAAGCATAAGGGCCTTGGCTAGCACTTAACTCAGAGTATCCAACATGCCTTAAGTCCGTCCTTGTTCTAACTGCTTTCCTCAACTGGGAAAACAGCCATTTATGAGTGTTCACCTTAAGAGCGTTTGTATGTTCTAGAAGCATTAGGGCTTGGCGTGCACTTAACTCAGAGATTCCAAACAGCCTAGATTCCACCCTTTTTCTAACTGCTTTCCTCAACTGGGAAAAACTTCCATTTATGAGTGTTCACCTTAAGAGCATTTATACGTTTTGGAAGAATAAGGGCCTTGGTGAGCACTTAACTCAGAGTATCCAAACTGCCTAGCATCCGCCCTCATTCTAACTTCTTTTCTTTTCTTTCTTTCTTTATTTATTTATGTTCAGCTTAACAGTACTAATTGTTTTTACACCAAACCCAGTGCTCCATGCAATTCCTTCCCTCTCTATTACATTCCACCTAGTTCCCCAACCTCCGAACCCACGCCCCTTCAAAACCATCCGGTTGTTTTTCAGAGCCCATAGTCTCACATAGTTCATCTCCCCTCCCAATTTCCCACAACTCCCTTCTCTTCTCCATCTCCCCATGTCCTCCATGCTCTTTGTTATGCTCCAGAAATATGTGAGTGCATATGATACTTGACTCTCTCTGCTTGACTTATTTGGCTCAGCATAATCTCTTCCAGTCCCGTCCACATTGCTACAAAAGTTGGGTATTCATCCTTTCTGATGGAGGCATCATACACCATCATGTATATGGACCACATCTTCCTTATCCATTCGTCCATTGAAGGGCATCTTGGTTCTTTCCACAGTTTGGGGACCGTGGCCATTGCTGCTATAAAGAATGGGGTACAGATGGCCCTTCTTTTCACTACATCTGTATCTTTGGGGTAAATACCCAGCAGTGCAATTACAGGGTCATAGGGAAGCTCTATTCTTAATTTCTTGAGGAATCTCCACACTGTTCTCCAAAGTGGCTGCACTAACTTGCATTCCCACCAAGAGTGTAAGAGGGTTCCCCTTTCTCCACATCCTCTCCAACACACGTTCTTTCCTGTCTTGCTAAATTTGGCCATTCTAACTGGTGTCAGGTGGTATCTCAATGTGGTTTTAATTTGAATCTCCCTGATGGCTAGTGATGATGAACATTTTTTCATGTGTCTGATAGCCATTTGTATGTCTTCGTTGAGTTTGAGAAGTTCTTTATGGATCCTGGATATCAACCTTTTGTCTGTACTGTCATTTGCAAATACCTTCTCCCATTCCGTGGGTTGCCTTTTTGTTTTGTTGACTGTTTCCTTTGCTGTGCAGAAGCTTTTGATCTTGATGAAGTCCCAAAAGTTCATTTTCGCTTTTGTTTCCTTGTCCTTTGGAGATATATCTTGAAAGAAGTTGCTGTGGCTGATATCGAAGAGGTTACTGCCTATGATTTCCTCTAGGATTCTGATGGATTGCTGTCACACGTTGAGGTGTTTTATCCATTTCGAGTTTATCTTTGTGTACGGTGTAAAAGAATGGTCCAGTTTCATTCTTCTACATATCACTGTCCAGTTTTCCCAGCACCATTTATTGAAGAGACTGTCTTTTTTCCATTGTATATTTTTTCTGTTTTGTCGAAGATTATTTGACCATAGAGTTGAGGGTCCATATCTGGGCTCTCCACTCTGTTCCACTTGTCTATGTGCCTGTTTTTATACCAGTACCATGCTGTCTTGGTGATCACAGTAGGAAAACTTGAAATCAGGTAATGTGATGCCGCCAGTTTTGTTTTTGTTTTTTCAACATTTCCTTAGCAATTCGGGGTCTCTTCTGATTCCATACAAATTTTAGGATTATTTGCTCCATCTTTTTGAAAAATACCGGTGGAATTTTGATCGAAATGGCATTAAAAGTATAGACTGCTCTAGGCAGTATGGACATTTTAACCATGTTTATTCTTCCAATCCAAGAGCCTGTAACGGTCTTCCATCTTTCTGTGTCTTCTTCAATTTCTTTCATGAGTGTTCTGTAGTTCCTCGAGTACAGGTCCTTTACCTCTTTGGTTAGGTTTATTCCCAGGTATCTTATGGATCTGGGTGCTATTAGTAAATGGAATCGATTCTCTAATTTCCCTTTCTGTATTTTCATTGTTAGTGTATAAGAAAGCCACTGATTTCTGTACATTGACTTTGTATCCTGCCACGTTACTGAATTGCTGTATGAGTTCTAGTAGTTTGGGGGTGGAGTCATTGGGGTTTCCCATATAAAGAATCATGTCATCTGCGAAGAGAGAGAGTTTGACTTCTTCCTTGCCAATTTGGATACCTTTTATTTCTCTTTGTTGTCTGTTTGCCGTTGCTAGGATTTCTAATACTATGTTGAACAAGAGTGGTGAGAGTGGGCATCCTTGTCGTGTTCCTGATCTCAACGGGAAGGCTGCAAGCTTTTTCCCATGGAGATGATATTTGCTGTGGGTCTTCCATAGATAGATTTTATGAATTTCAGGAATGTTCTCTCTATCCTTATACTTTGAAGCGTTTTCATCAGGAACAGATGCTGGATTTTGTCAAATGCTTTTTCTGCATCAATTGAGAGGACCATGTGTTTCTTCTCTCTTCTCTAATTGATTGGTTCTATCACGTTGATTTGCAAATGTTGAACCAACCTTGCAACCCAGGGATGAATCCCACCTGGTCATGGTGGATAATCTTTTGAATGTGCTGCTGGATCCTGTTTGCTAGGATCTTGTTGAGAATCTTTGCACCCATATTCATCAGTGATATTGGTCTGAAATTCTCCTTTTTGGTAGGGTCTTTGCCTGGTTTGAGGATCAGGGTAATGCTGGCTTCATAAAAAGAGTCTGGAAGTTTTCCTTCTGCTTCAATTTTTTGGAACAGCTTCAGGAGAATTGGTGTTATTTCTTCTTTGAAAGTTTGGTAGAATTCCCCAGGGAATCCGTCAGGTCCTGGGCTCTTGTTTTTTGGGAGGTTTTTGATCACTGCTTCAATCTCGTTACTAGATATCGGTCTCTTCAGGTTGTCAATTTCTTCCTGGTTCAATTTTGGGAGTTTGTAGTTTTCCAGGAATGCATCCATTTCATCTAGGTTGCTTAGCTTATTGGCATATAACTGTTGGTAATAATTTCTGATGATTGTTCCTTTTTCCTTGGTGTTTTTTGTGATCTCTCCCTTTTCATTCAAACTTTTATTAGTTTGGGCTTTCTCTCTTTTCTTTTGGATTAGTATGGCCAATGGTTTATCTATCTTATTGATTCTTTCAAAAAACCAGCTTCTAGTTTCATTGATACGTTCTACTGTATCTCTCGTTTCTACCTCATTGATCTCTGCTCTAATCTTGATTATTTCCCTTCTTGCATGTGGAGTTGGTTTGATTTGTTTTTGATTCTCCAGTTAAGGTGTAGAGACAGCTGGTGTGTTCTGGATTTTTCCATTTTTTTGAGGGAGGCTTGGATGGCTATGTATTTCCCCTTTAGAACCGCCTTTGCTGTATCCCATAGGTTTTGGACTGAAGTGTCTTCATTCTCATTGGTTTCCATGAATTGTTTACGTTCATCTTTGATCCCCTGGTTGATCCAAGCATTCTTAAGCAAGGTGGTCTTTAACTTCCAGGTGTTTGGGTTCCTTCTGAACTTTTCCTTGTGATTGAGTTCCAATTTCAAAGCACTGTGATCTGAGAATATGCAGAGAATAATGTCAGTCTTTTGGTATTGGTTGAGTCCTGCTTTGTGACCCAGTATGTGGTCTATTCTGGAGAAGGTTCCATGTGCACTGAGAAGAATGAGTATTCTGTTGTTTTAGGGTGGAATGTTCTGTATATGTCTATGAGGTCCGTCTGGTCCAATGTTTCATTCAATGCTCTTATTTCTTTATTAATTTTCTGCTTCGATGATCTGTCTATTTCTGAGAGAGGCATATTAAGATCTCCTACTATTATTGTATTCATATCTATATGACTCTTTATCTTGATTAATAGTTTTCTTATGTAATTGGGTGCTCCCATATTAGGGGCATAAATAATCACAATTGTTAGATCATCTTGGTGGATAGTCCCTTTAAGAATTATATAGTATCCTTCTGTATCTCTGACTACAGTCTTTAGTTTAAAATTTAATTTATCTGATATGAGAATCGCTACCCCAGCCTTCTTTTGAGGCCCATGGGCATGAAAGATGCTTCTCCATCCCTTCACTTTCAGTCTGGGTGTATCCTTAGATTCAAAATGGGTCTCTTGTAGACAACATATGGATGGGTCCTGTCGTTTTATCCAATCTGCAACCCTGTGTCATTTTTTTATTTTTTTTAAAGATTTTATTTATTTATTTGACAGAGAGAGATCACAAGTAGGCAGAGAGGCAGGCAGAGAGAGTGAGAGGGAAGCAGGCTCCCTGCCGAGCAGAGAGCCTGATGCGGGACTCGATCCCAGGACCCTGAGATCATGACCTGAGCCGAAGGCAGCGGCTTAAACCACTGAGCCACCCAGGCGCCCCCAACCTGTGTCGTTTTATGGGCGCATTTAGGCCATTCACATTGAGAGTGATTATTGAGTGATAGGTATTTATTGACATCGTGTTGCCTTTTGTAGTCTTTCTGTCTGTAGATTGTTTCTATATATCTGTTCAATGATATTCTTAGGATTTTTTCTCTTTTATAGGACCCCCCTTAATATTTCTTGCAGTGTCGGCTTGGTGGTTTCATAGTCTTTTAAGCCTTGCCTGTCTTGGAAACTCTTTACTTCTCCATCCATTTTAAATGTCAGTCTTGCTGGATAGAGTATTCTTCGTTGCATATTCTTCTCATTTAGTACTCTGAATATATTTTGCTAGCCCTTCCTGGCTTGCCAGATCTCTGTGGAAAGGTCTGACATTATTCTAATGGGCTTTCCTCTGTATGTAAGGAGCTTCTTTGTCCTAGCTGCTTTTAAGAAGGTCTGTCATGAAACATAATTCCTCATTTTAACTATAAGGTGTCGTGAGGATGTTCGAGAATCTAAAATCTTGGGAGGAAATCTCTCTGCCTCTAGTACATGAACGTTGTTTCCATTCGTGAGATTGGGAAAATTTTCATAGACAACTTGTTCCACTATATCTTCTAGACTTCTTTCTCTTTCCTCCCCTTCAGGGATTCCAATAATTCTGACGTTGGAACGTTTCATGGCATCATTTATTTCCCTGATTCTGTTTTCGTGGCTTCTGAGCTGTTTGTTCCAGGCTTCCTCCTGATCCTTTCTCTCTATCTGTTTGTCCTCCAGATCACTAATTCTATCTTCTGTCTCAGTTAGCCTAGCTTTTAGAGAATTTAGATTAGATTGGAACTCATTGAGAGCACTTTGAACATCATCCCTGGTGACTTTCAGTTCTGCCCTAACATTGTGAACATCATCCCTGGTGGCTTTCAGTTCTGCCCTAATCAATTCTGTTTGGTCATCCATGGCTTTCTCCAACCTAGCTATTGCCTGGATAATTGTTAGTCTGAATCCCTTTTCTGACATATTGTCTATGTCGATAGCCATTAGCTCTGTTGCAGAAGGTCCATCCTCTGTATTTTTCTTCTGTTGGGTATTCCTCCTCCTAGTCATTTTGGTAAGAGATGACTGAACAGATGCAGCTGGACTTATCGATTGTGGTGCAGTCAATGTGCACCCTGGAACTCTTCTGTGCAATCAGGATTCCCCACCCAAATGAGAGTAAAAAGAAAAGAAAAAGAAATAGAGAAGAAGAAAGAAAAAAAAAAGAAAAGAAAAAAGGAAAAAGAAAAGAGAGAGAGAGAGATAGGAAAAAAAGGGAAGATAAAAGAGAATGGTCAGCCCAAATGGGCCAC
Organism: Meles meles; assembly: GCF_922984935.1. Lineage (NCBI taxonomy): Eukaryota > Metazoa > Chordata > Mammalia > Carnivora > Mustelidae > Meles > Meles meles. The sequence continues at coordinate 113,997,286 of NC_060072.1, forward strand.
AAGTTAAGATTTGTGAAGTATACAAACAAAAACAAACAAAAAGACTGATAAAAGTATATGACAAGAGAAAAAAACTAATATATATATATATATATATATATATATATATATATAAGCAAAAAAAAAAAAAAGGGAAGAACCTCATCAGAAAGAACCCCAAGTATAAGATTTATATATTATCAGGACAAACACAAATTCACAGAAACACTGAGAGAAGAAAAAATTGGGAGAGTGCTTATAAATTCTCAGTGTTTGTGAGGAAGGTTATTTTGATTGTTTCTGAATGTATCTTGATGTTTTTGTTAAGAGACTCAACTTTCTTAATTTACAGGGGGATTAGAAACTGGTTTGCCTATAGGGGTATCATTGATTGGGGAAAGGGGATTACCTTGAAGTTTAACTCTATATGTATAGTAGAAAATAAAAATTAAAAAAGAATTAACTAGACTAAACTAAGTTAAAATTAAAGCAAAAGAAAAACACGAGTGTATGTATCAAAAAGTTCAGGTTAGAAGGTTATTAAAGAATTTGATGTACAGTACATCTCAGTGTGATGGTAAATAGGTTAAAAAATTATCTGTATGTGTAATATAAAAGAACCAGAATATTGGTAATGAGTTAAAAATAAAAGTTGTATTTATGAAGTAATGGTGGTTGTTCTCTTGTAGTCTTTTTTTTTTTTTCTTCCTTCCTGGTTGGTTTTCTGGGGGAGGGGCCTGCCACGTGGGTTTTCAGACAATGATGTTCCCTGAGATAGGTCCTCCTGCTCCCCTCAAGGGGGTGGGCTCTGAGGAAACTGTTTTTTTCAGGCTTTTGTTCTCTGGGGGTTTTTATGTTCTTTCATCTGTTTTCTCTCGCCTTGACAGCTTTTGATTGTTTTTTGAGTTTTAGAGGAGAGCAAACTGCACCCTGACCTCCCTCTCGGAGAGAAGCCTCAAAATGTTCTGCAGGGCTGCTGGCAGAGTCTGTTCTGAGTCACTGTCCCTGTGGATGCAGGAGCTCCTCGTTGTACCCAAAACCAGGGCAGCGGTGCCTGTCTAGGCAGCTCCAGACCGCCAGAGAGGTTCTGAGCAGAGATCGGACTTTGATTTTCCCGCTGTCCAGGGCTGGGAATGTCTGGTTTATCCGGATGCCAGAGCTCCAGGCTAGCACCTATGAGCACCTTTCCCAAGGGAGGGTGTGGGAAGCACACGTTTGGTTCCCAGCCACTCACTGGAGCCAGACCCCACTCGTTCTCGTGTGCACTGGTGGGTCAGGTGCACTGGCGGCTCAGGGACCAAGACCTGATTTCTCCACCGCACTCTCTCTGGCTCAGCATCAGGGGAGGCTTTCCTGGGTCTGGGAACTTAGGTCCCTGATCCTAACCGCCCAAGTTCCCACTATTTCCCCCCCCGCAATCCTTTGCTCTTTGTTTTTGAGTGCTTTCAACCAGACTCCAAGTTAATGCTGGTCCCCAGACGCAGGGCACTCTCGTATTGGTGTATTACTTTCCAATCGGTCACCTCTGGTGGCTCCCTCCCCCTTTTGTTTATCTTATGATATCAGTCCGACACTACCAGTCTGCTTTACCTGCCACTGGCGTCTTCAGCTCCTGTAGAGATCCAGACGTGTATAATTCTGATCTCAGGCTGATTTCATGGATGGTCAGAGTTCTTTGGTAGGTAATCAGCTCACTTTAGGGTACAGGTTGAAACGGTGCCTCCTCCTACTTCCCCTCCATCTTGACTCCAGCCTCTATTTTTAATTTCTTGATGAATCTCCATACTGTTCTCCAGAGTGGTTGCACCAACTTGCATTCCCACCAACAGTGGAAGAGGTTTCCCCTTTCTCCACATCCTCTCCAACACACATTGTTTTCTGTCTTGCTAATTTTGGCTATTCTAACTGGTGTAATGTGATATCTAAATGTGTTTTTAATTTGAATCTCCCTGATTGCTAGTGATGATGAGCATTTTTTCATGTGTCTCATAGCTATTTGTATGTCCTCATTGGCGAAGTATCTGTTCATATCTTCTGCCCATTTTTTGATATCATTATCTGTTTTGTGTGTGTTGAGTTTGAGGGGTTCTTTATGGACCTGGATATCAACCTTTTGTCTATACTGTCATTTGCAAATATCTTCTCCCATTCCGTGAGTTGCCTTTTTGCTTTTTTGACTGTTTCCTTTGCTATGCAGAAGCTTTTGATCTTGATGAAGTCCCAAAAGATCATTTTTGCTTCTGTTTCCTTGGCCTTTGGAGACATATCTTGAAAGAAGTTGCTGTGGCTGATATCGAAGAGGTTTCTGCCTATTTTCTCCTCTAGGATTCTGATAGATTCCTTCTCACGTTGAGGTCTTTTATCTATTTGGAGTTTATCTTTGTGTATGGTGTAAGAGAATGGTCGAGTTTCATTCTTCTACATATCGCTGTCCAGTTTCCCCAGCACCATTTATTGAAGAGACTGTCTTTTTTCCACTGTATCTTTTTTCCTGTTTTGTCAAAGATTATTTGACCATAGAGTTGAGGGTCCATATCTCATCTCTCTACTCTGTTCCGCTTGTGTATGTGTCTGTTTTATGCCAGTATCATGCTGTCTTGGTGATCACAGCTTTGGAGTAAATCTTGAAATCAGGTAACGTGATGACGCCAGTTTTGTTTTTGTTTTTCAACATTTCCTTAGCAATTCGGGGTCTCTTCTGATTCCATACAAATTTTAGGATTATTTGCTCCAGCTCTTTGAAAACTACCAGTGGAATTATGATCGGAATGGCATTAAAAGTATAGATGACTCTAGGCAGTATAGACATTTTAACAATGTTTATTCTTCCAATCCAAGGGCATGGAACGGGATTCCATCTCTTTGTGTCTTCTTCAATTTCTTTCATGAGTATTCTGTAGTTCCTCAAGTACAGATCATTTACCTCTTTGGTTAGGTTTATTCCCAGTTATCTTATGGTTCTTCGTCTATACTAACTTCTTTTCTTAACTGGGAACACTCTGCCACATATATGTGTTAGCATTGAGCGACTATACGTTTTGGAAGCATAAGGGCCTTGGCAAGCACTTAACACAGAGTATCCATCCTGCCTTGAGTCCATCCCTGTTTTAACTTCTTTCTCAACTGGGAACACTCTCCCACATATGAGTGTTAGCCTAAAGAGAGATTATATGTTTTGTAAGCATAAGGGCCTTTCATTGCCCTTAACTCAGAGTATCCAACCTGCCTTGAATCCTTCCTTGTTTAACTGTTTTCCTCAACTGGGAAAACACTGCCATTTAATGGGTTTTCGTATTAAGAGGGATTATTCGTTTTGGAAGCATAAGGGTCTTGGCGTGCACTTAACTCAGAGATTCCAAAATACAGATCCCTTCCTTGTTCTCACTGCTTACCTCAACTGGGAAAACACTGTCATTTATGAGTATTCACCTTAAGAGCTTTCATATGTTTTGGAAGCATAAGGGCCTTGGCGAGCACTTAACTCAGGGTATCCAACCTGCCTAGCATCTGTCCTTGTTCTAACTTCTTTCCTCAACTGGAAAAACACTGCCATTTAATTTTTTTTTTATTAAGCAGTATTATATGTTTTGGAAGCATAAGGGACTTGGCGTGCACTTAACTCAGTGTATCCTAACTGCCTAGAGTCCGTCCTTTTTCTAAGTTCTTTCTGCATCTGGGAACACACAGCAACATATGAGTGTCTTCCTTAAATGCCATTATACGTTTTGGGGGTTAATGGCGTTGGCTTGCACTTAACTTAGAGTAACCAACCTGCCTAGAGTCTGTCCTTGTTCTAACTTCTTTCCTCAACTTGGAACACACTGCCACTTATTAGTGTCCGCCTTAAGACAATTGTACATTTTGGATGAATAAGTGCTGTGGAGTGCACTTAACTCGGAGTATCCAATCTGTGTAGCCATCCATCCTTGTTATAACTTCTTTATTCAACTGGGAACACACTGCCCCTTATGAGTATTCGCTTTAACAGTGATTATACGTTTTAGAATAATAAGGGCTTTGGCATGCACTTAACTCAGAGATCCAACCTGCATAGTTGTCCATCCTTGTTTTATCTTCTTTCCTCAACTGGGAACACACTGCCACTTACGAGATTTCACCTTAAGAGCGACTATAAGTTTTGGAAGCATAAGGGCCTAGCCTTGCATTTTACTCAGAATATCCATCCTGCCTAGATTCCGTCCATGTTCTATATTCATTCCTCAACAGGGAACACACTGGCACTTATGGATGTCTGCCTGAATTGCCATTCCACGTTGTGGAAGCATAAGTGCTGTCGTGTGCACTTGACACATAGTATCCAACCGACCTATCGTCCGACCTTTTTCTAACTTCTTTCCTCAACTTGGAACACACTATCACTTATGAGTTTCTGGCTGAAGAGCAATTATACGTTCTGGAAGCCCAAGGGCCTTGGCGTGTGCTAACTCAGAGTATCCAACCTGTGTAAATTCCATCCTTGATCTAACTTTTTTCCTCAACTGGGAACACACTGCCACTTATGGTTGTATGCCTGAATTGCCGTTCCACTTTGTGGAAGCATAAGCGCTGTGGCATGCACTTAACTCAGAATATCCAATGGGCCTGGAGTCCTTCCTTGTTCTAACGTCTTTCCTCATCTGGGAACACACTGCCACTTATGGTTGTATGCCTGAATTGCCATTCCAAGTTGTGGAAGCATAAGCGCTGTGGTTTGCACTTCACTAGAGTATCCAACCTGCCTATAGTCCTTCCTTGTTCTAACTTCTTTCCTGAACTTGGAATACAGTGCCACTTATCATTGTCTGCCTTAAATTCCATTATATGTTTTGGACGCATAAGGGCCTTGGCGTGCACTTAACTCAAAGTATCCAGCCTGCCTAGAGTCCGTCCTTGTTCTTAGTTCTTTCCCAAAAGGTACTACACTGCCACTTATGAGTATTCACCTTAAGAGCGAGTATAGGTTTTGGAAACATAAAGGCCTTGGTGTGCACTTAACTCAGATTATCCGACCTGCTTAGATTCCATCCTTGTTCTAACTTCTTTCCTCAACTGGGAACACACTGCCACTTATGAGTGTCGCCTTAAATGCCATTATACGTTTTGGAAGCATAAGGGTCTTGGCCTGCACTAAACTCAGAGTATCTGACCTGCTTAGTGTCTGTCCTTGTTCTAATTCTTTCCTCAACTGGGAACACACTGCCACTTATGGTTGTCCGCCTGAATTGCCATTCCACATTGTGGAAGCATAAGCGCTGTAGGGTGACCTTTGCTCAGAGTATCCAACCTGCCTAGCGTCCCTCCTTTTTCTAACTTCTTTGTTCAACAGGGAACACTCTGCCACTTATCAGTGTCTGCCTTAAATGCCATTATATGTTTAGTAAGCATAAGGGCCTTGGTGTGCACTTAACTAAGAATATCCAACATGTCTAGATTCTGTCATTGTTCTAACTTATTTCCTCAACTGGGAACACACTGCCACTTATGAGTGTCTGCCTTCAGAGTGATTGTACGTTTTGGAAGAATAAGGGTCATAGCGTGCACTTAACTCAGAGAATCCAACACGTGTAGAGTCTGTCCTTGTTCTAACTTCTTTCCTCAACTAGCAACACACTGCCACTTATGGGTGTCCACCTGAATTGCCATTCCACGTTGTGGAAGCATAAGCTCTGTGGTGTGCACTTCACTCAGAATATCCAACCTGCCTAGAGTATGTGCTTGTTCAAAGTTCTTTCCTCTACTGGGAACATACTTCCACTTATGGTTTTCTGCCTGAATTGCCATTCCATGTTCTGGACGTATAAGCACTGTGGCTTGCACCTAACTCACAGTATCCAACCTCCCTAGCGTCCGTCATTGTTCTATCCTCTTTCCTCAACTGGGAACACATTGCCACTTATGAGTGTCCACCTTAAGAGCGATAATACGTTTTGGAAACCTAGGCCCTTGGTGAGCACTTAATTCAGAGTATCCAATCTGCCCAGAGGCCGTTCTTGTTCTAAGTTCTTTCCTGACTGGGATCCAAATTGTGATGAAGGTAAGGAGAGCTTATGTTTGTACCACCAGGCTCTACTGGGAGGCCTCCGTGCAGCTGCAAGGAGACCCATAAATTTATCCAAAATTAGTATGGTGACTCAAGGTAAGAATGAGTCTCCAGGAGCTTTCCTAGAAAGGCTAATTGAAGCCTATAAAATCTATAGTCCAATCGACCCTGAGGCACCCGAAAATCAGAGGGCAATGAATCTTGCGTTTGTTAGTGAGTTAGCCCCAGATATAAGGAGGAAACTTCAGAAAATCGAAGGATTTGAAGGGAAAAATCTGACTGAGTTAGTGGGAATAGCAGAAAAGGTACTTAACAACAGGAATGCACAAGAGGATGAAAAACAGACAAAAAACTGGTTAAGGTTTTGGCATTACATGAGGCAGGGAGGAAACAGGTTGGGGATATTAAATGGAAGGAAAAGCCTAAGCACAGAGAAGGCAGGTGGGAAGACTTAGATCCAGACCAGTGCACTTACTGTAAGGGAAAAGGACATTGGAGTGCCCCAAAAGGAAGACGGCAATGCTCGCCAACAGAGACTGAAGGGACCATGGTTCAGAGCCCCTTCCTGAGCCTCAGGTAAAAATTGAAGTGAAGGGGAAATCAGTTGATTTTTTGGTGGACATGGGAGCCCAATTTTCATCATTACTTAAACCTATGGGAAAACAATCTGGAGAGTAAATCTGGGTACAAGGAACAAATGGCACAGAGAGACATAAATGGACAACAAAAAGGACTTTAAATTTGGCCTCGGAGTAGTTAAACATCGATTTTTGGTCCTCCCTAATGCCTCATATAACTTGATGGGAAGAGATCTCCTCCATAAGTTAAGAGCTGGCATTCAGTTCTCGGAAGGAGACATGACTGTAACCTTGAGATGACCCACTGTACAGGTGCTTATGGCAACAGTAGATGAATACCTCTTTTATGCCAGTCTCAAATCCAGAGGAAACAAAAGGGGGGATCCTTCTCGAAATCCTACAATACGAGTTTCCTGAGGTCTGGGCAGAAGGGAAGCCCACTGGCTTGGCCAAGGAACAACCTCCAGTGGTGGTACAATTAAAAGCGACAGCTATGACTATTCGTGTTCAGCAGTACCCCCTTCCCTGGGAAGCAAAGGAAGGTATCAAAAAACAAATTAACCGCCTCCAAGGAGATGGGATCCTAGTTCCTTGCAAATCTCCCTGGAACACATCTTTGCTGCCCATCAAAAAGGCCGATACTGGGGAGTACCGACTTGTTCAGGCCTTATGGGAAGATATCCTCCTGACAGTGCCTAACCCCTATACCCTACTCTTCCTCCTGGGCACCAAAAGAACTGTGTATACCGTCTTAGATCTCAAAGATGCATTTTTCTGCATATCTTTAGCAAAGGAATCTCAGCCCCTTTTTGCTTTTGAGTGGTCTGACCCACAGAAAGGGTTTCAAGGCCGACTCACATGGATAAGACTTCCCCAAGGAGTCAAGAATTCACCCACCATTTTTGATGAGGTCCTACACGAGGATTTGCATGAGTACAGAATCTCCAACCCAGGAGTCACTCTGTCAAAGTATGTTGATGACTCGCTGATAGCTGCTGAGGACTATGAGTCATGCTTGCGGGGTACAAGAGCTCTCTTACAGACTCTGCAGGAAAAAGGGTATCAGGTGTTAGCAAAGAAAGCACAGTTCTGTCAGAGCCATGCCACTTATCTAGGCTTTGATCTTCATGAGGGAGTGCGTTCACTGTCTGAGTCCAGGAAACATGTGATCACCTGATACCCCCTCTCCAACACGTCCCGACAAGTGAGGGAGTTTCTTGGGACAGTGGGCTACTGTAGGCTGTGGATAGCACAGTTTGCAGAGATTGCCCGACCTCTCTACGAACTGGCAAAAGGGTGGCTCACTATGATAGAGTGGACAGCTGAGGCTGAAGGAGCATTTCAGAAATTACAAGCAGCCTTACTGCGTGCCCCAGCACTGGCCATCCCAGATGTTACCAAGCCCTTCCACTTGTATGTGGATGAAAAAGCAGGGGTGGCCAAAGGATTTTTAACTCAGACCCTTGGGGCCTTGGAAAAGGCCAGTAGCCTATCTTAGCAAGAAACTAGATCCAGTAGCAGCTGGGTTTCCCCCTTGCCTCTGCATAATTGCTGCCATGGCCCTCCTGGTCAAGGATGCAAGTAAATTGACTTTGAGTCAAAATCTCATTTTGACCACCACACACACCATCGAGGGCCTTCTCTGGACTCCACCAGGCTGATGGATGACAAATGCCTGAGTGACGGGGTATCAGACCCTCCTCCTCAATGAACCAAGAGTGACCTTCCAGCCCCCGGCAGTGCTAAATCCAGCCACGCTGCTGCCAGAGGAGCTGGCTGACCACCCACATGACTGTGGGGAGGTCCTAACCCAAGTTGCAGGAATAAGGCTGGATCTCAGAGACATTCCCCTCCCGGATGCTGAGATGACTCTCTTCATAGATGGGAGTAGCTACATGATCAATGGAAAAAGGTATGTGGGGGCTGTGGTAGTTTCTCCTGAGCAGAAACTCTGGACAGCAGCCCTGCCACATGGAACTTCAGCACAAAAAGTGGAACTGATTGCACACTAAGGCACTGCAGATGGCCAAAGGTAAAACCACCAACATCTATACAGACAGCAGGTACGCTTTTGCTACTCTCCATATACATGGGGCTATTTGTAAAGAAAGGGGCCTATTAACAGCAGAAGGAAAAGGAATTAAAAACAGAGGAGAAATATTGGCTCTCCTCCAGGCTATTTTGGACCCAAAAGAGGTGGCCATTATGCATTGATTGGGACACCAAAAGGGGACTGATCTGATCTCAAAAGGAAACCAATTAGCAGATCAAGTCACAAAGCAAGCAGTCCGAGAAAGAGTGCAAGAACTGGTTACACTCCCAGCTCCAGCTCTACCAGAAAAACCAAATTATTCAGAAGAATATTGAAAGTATTTACAGAAATGGGTTAAATTGGACTATGAAGGGGACTGGGCTAAGACTGAAGCAGGAAAAATAATTCTTCCTCGAAGACTAGGCAAAAAGTTAGTAGGCCAGATACATCAGGGTACCCATTTGGGGATACGCAAACTCAAGGAGCTTATAGGCAAGCAGTTCCAGGTTTCTAAATTAGGGCATATGGTTCAGGATGTAGTTGATAGATGTGCTCAATGCCAGGCAGTTAATATGGGAAGAACTAAAATGGGAAGAGGAAAAAGAGAAAGAGATAAGGAACCAGGAATTTGTTGGGAAATAGATTTTACAGAAATGAAACCTGGAAAATATGGGCACAAGTACATGTTAGTTTTTGAAGATACCTTTTCAGGCTGGGTAGAGGGTTTTCCTGCCAAACATGAGACGGCAGGAGTGGTAGCCAAAAAGTTACTAGAAGAAATAATTCCTAGGTTTGGGTTGCCTCTTGCAATCGGCTCAGACAATGGTCTTGCATTTGTGAGTTCAGTCTCACAGGCATTGGCCAAGGCCGTGGGCACTAATTGGAAACTACATTGTGCCTACTGGCCTCAGAGTTCCGGGCAAGTAGAGAGAATGAACCGTACCCTTAAAGAGACCTTGACAAAACTGATTCTGGAGACTGGCAGTAGATGGGTGGATCTCCTACTCTTCGCCCTCCTCAGGGCACGATGTACACCCTATTTAAGCAAGGTGACCCCATTTGAAATAATGTTTTGGAGACACCCCCCCCCCGTCCTCGACTATAAGAGGTTGCCCTAGCAGAAATGACTGATCAATCTGTACTCCAGTCACTGCAGGCATTACAGTCTGTCTTTTAAAAAGCCCACTCAGGGATCCGGACTGCCCACACTGGGACAGAGATGGAGGTGGAACCACATCCTTACCAACCCGGGGAATTGGTTTGGATATGTCGCTATCAAGTGGGAAACTTGGAGCCTTGCTGGAAGGGACCATTTACTGTTATCCTGACCACCCCCACGGCAGTAAAAGTAGAAGACATTAGGGCCTGCATTCATGCGGGTCATGTCAAACGAGCCGAGGACAAGGACACCCCCCAGAGATGGAAGTTGCAGCTGACAGACACCGCTGACGATGGACTAAAGTTAAGACTAAAAAAAAACTGTGAGTTTATTATTGCTCTTATTGCTACCTGTTTATGAAAAGTATAGGTGGGAAATTAGATGAATGGAAATAGGAAAAAAATGGAAAAGGTTATACAAAATGTTGAATGGCTAACTCATCAGCCAACTGTGCACTACTGTTACTTTTTGGCCCCAATATTACATGCTCAATATAACCCCCATACAACAGAAGAACATAGAACTGGCTGAAAAGCCAAGGATTTGACTAATCTCCAAAGAAAAGGGAGGAATGTAAAGGCCTGGTTGGCCAGAGGGAGTCATTTTGTATTTATGTAGTGAACTTAGATTGACCCCACCCCTCCCAGAGGACCTAACTTGCAAAGCCTAGATACAAGGGCGGGTCAAGCCAGGTGAAGACATCCAATCAGTGGCGAACACATATATCTACTAGGGCAAATTGAAATTCAATTGGCTACCTCTGTGTTACATAGCAGGTTGTTTTTTGTTTTTTTTTTTCGGTGTATGGCAGACCTAGCATGACTCTGCAGTTTCCTCTGCGTATTGCAATCCCATTGGCCACCTGTGTGTGGGCCGGGCTCAACCACCTCTATTAAAGCTGGCCTGTGAGGCTGCATGGGGATATAGCAGGAGGAGTCAGCAGCACGCCAGGAGCGGGTGCAGCAGCAGCACCAGCAGCTCTGCGAGCAGCTTTGACTGGAGCGGCATTTGTAGCGGCCTCACCGGGAGCAGCTTTGACAGGAGCAGCGTCGCCGGGAGCGGCCTGTGGTACAGTGAGGGCGGGGCAGGGATCCTCCAGGAGGGACCCCAGGGGGGAGGCGGTGGTCCCCAGCAAGGCTCGGGCACCTACCAGTCAGTTTGGTTTCTAATGCACGGGGCTCAGGCACCTACTGGTCAGTTTCATTTCTGATGCATGGCACGAAATAAAGCTTTGCTTGATTTTTGCTTTGTGTCAGTCTCATTCCTTTGAACACAGACCCTAACAACTGTCATTTGTAAGTGTCCTCCTTAAATGCCATTATATATTTTAGAAGCATAAGGGCCTTGGCATGCACTTAACTCCAATTATCCAACATGCTTAGAGTCCATCCTTGTTGTAACTTCTTTCATCAAGGGGAACACACTGCCAAATATGAGTGTCCCCCTTAAATGCCATTATATGTTTTTGAAGCATAAGGGTCTTGGCATGCACTTAACTCAGAGTATCCAACATGCCTAGAGTCCGTCCATGTTCTAACTTCTTTCCTCAACTGGCAACAGACTGCCACTTATGGGTGTCCACCTTAATTGCCATTCCACGTTTTGGAAGCATTAGTGCTTAACTCAGAGTATCCAACCTGCCTAGCATCCGCCCTTGTTCGAAATTCTTTCCTCAACTGGGAACACACTGCCACTTATGAGTTTCCACCTTTAATACCATTATACGTTTTGGAAGCATAAAGGTCTTGGCATGTACTTAACTCAGAGTATCCAACCTGCCTAGAATATGTCCTTGTTCTATCTTCTTTTCTCAACTGGGAACACACTGCCACTTATGGGTGTTCACCTGAATTGCCATTCCACGTTGTGGAACTATAAGTCCTGTGGCATGCACTTTACTCAGATTAAACAACCTGCCTAGCATCCGTCCTTTTTCTAACTTCCTTCCTCAACTGGGAACACACTGCTACTTATGAGTGTCCACCTTAAGAGCGATTGTATGTTTTGGAAGAATAAATGCTGTGGCGTGCACTTAACTCGGACTGTCCAACCTGCTTAGAGTCCTTCCTTGTTCTATCTTCTTTCCTCAACTGAGAACACACTGTCACCAATGGGTGTCCACCTGACGGGACATTCCCTGTTTTGGAAGCCTAAGGGCTCTGGTGTACAGTTAACTCAGTGTATCCAACCTGCCTAGAGTCCATCCTTGTTCAAATTCTTACTTGGACTGGGAACACACTGACATGAAATGGTATCCAACTGAAAAAGTTACACTGCATTCAGACCTTCCTATGGTCACCCGTATGGATGTCCAAGACTAGTGCCTTGTACGCAACTCTTGTTTTCAACACAGTCACATCCAATAGCTTCCATGATTCAACCCTCTGTAAACTGTCTTGAGTTGGTCCTAAACCACACTTTCCGTAACATGTTTGAAACCTTTGCAACAAGGTGGTCAGTTTGGATGACCACAGCTCATGCTCTGCCATTCCACACTTTGGAAGTCTAAGGCCCATGGCCTACACTTTGCTCTGAGAATCCAACCTGCCTAGAGACCGTCCTTGTTCTATCATCTTTCTTCAACTGGCAACACAGTGCCACGAATGGGTGTCACCCTGAAGTAGTTACACTGAACACAGACTTTCCTATGGTCCTGATATGGATGTCAGACTAGTGCCCTGTAAGCAACTCTACTTGTTTTCCACATAGTCACATCCAACAGCCTCCAAGATTCAACCATTTCGAAACTCTCGGGAGTCCTTCCTAAACCACACTTCCCTTACCACTTTTGAAGCCTTTTCGACTTAGGAAGACAGTTTAGATGACCACAGCTCATACTCTGCCATTCCATGCTTTGGAAGCCTAAGGGCCTTGGCTGACAGAGTATCCAACCAGCCCAGAGTCTGTCCTTGTTCTATCATCTTTCCTCAACTGGGAACACACTGCCACTTATGAGTGTCCACCTTAAGAGCCATTTTACATTTTGGAAGCATAAGTGCCTTGGAGTGCACTTAAGTCAGTGTATCCAACCTGCCTATAGTAGGTCCTTGTCCTATCTTCTTTCCTCAACTGGGAACACGCCGCCACTTAGGAGTGTCCGCCTTAAGATCCATTATACGTTTTGGAAGCATAAGGGACTTGGTGTGTACTTAATTCAGAGTATCAAACCTGCCTAGCTTCCTTCCTTTTCTACCTTATTACTGAACGAGGAACACACAGCCACTTTGGGTGTCCACCTGAATTGCCATTCCACGTTGTGGAAGCATAAGGGCCATGGCGTGCCTTTATTTTTTTTTATTTTTTTTCCCATTTTATTTATTTTTTCAGCGTAACAGTATTCATTCTTTTTGCACAACACCCAGTGCTCCATGCAAAACGCGCCCTCCCCACTACCCACCACCTGTTCCCCCAACCTCCCACCCCTGACCCTTCAAAACCCTCAGGTTGCCCCAACCTCCCACCCCCGACTCCTCAAAACCCTCAGGTTGTTTTTCAGAGTCCATAGTCTCCCATGGTTCGCCTCCCCTCCCCAATGTCCATAGCCCGCTCCCCCTCTCCCAATCCCACCTCCCCCCAGCAACCCCCAGTTTGTTTTGTGAGATTAAGAGTCATTTATGGTTTGTCTCCCTCCCAATCCCATCTTGTTTCATTTATTCTTCTCCTATCCCCCTACCCCCCCATGTTGCTTCTCCATGTCCTCATATCAGGGAGATCATATGATAGTTGTCTTTCTCCGATTGACTTATTTCACTAAGCATGATACGCTCTAGTTCCATCCACGTCGTCGCAAATGGCAAGATTTCATTTCTTTTGATGGCTGCATAGTATTCCATTGTGTATATATACCACATCTTCTTTATCCATTCATCTGTTGATGGACATCTTGGTTCTTTCCATAGTTTGGCTATTGTAGACATTGCTGCTATAAACATTCGGGTACACGTGCCCCTTCGGATCACTATGTTTGTATCTTTAGGGTAAATACCCAGTAGTGCAATTGCTGGGTCATAGGGTAGTTCTATTTTCAACATTTTGAGGAACCTCCATGCTGTTTTCCAGAGTGGTTGCACCAGCTTGCATTCCCACCAACAGTGGAGGAGGGTTCCCCTTTCTCCACATCCTCGCCAGCATCTGTCATTTCCTGACTTGTTAATTTTAGCCATTCTGACTGCGTGCCTGACATGGCGTGCCTTTTAAATCAGAGTATCAAAACAGCACAGAGTCCGTCCTTGTTCTGCCTTCTTTCCTCAACTGGGAACACACTATCACAAATGGGTGTCCGCCTGAAGAGCCATTCCCTATTTTGGAAGCATAAGGGCTGTGGCATGCACTTAATTCAGAGTATCCAAATTGCCTGGAGTCCATCCTTGTTCTATCTTCTTTCTTCAACTGGGCACATATTGCAACTAATGCCTGTCTGCCTGAAGAGCCATTCCTGTTTTGGAAGCATATGGGCCTTGGTGTGCACTTAAGTCAGAGTATCCAACCAGCCCAGAATCCGTCCTTGTTCTATCTTCTTTCCTCAACTGGGAACACACAGCCTGGAATTGGTGTTTGACTAAGGAGCCATTACACGTTTTTGAAGTATAAGGGCCATGGCGTGCACTTAACTCAGAGTATCCAACCCGCCTAGAGTCCATCCTTGTTCTATCTTCTTGTCTGCCCTTGTTCTATCTTCTTTCTTCAACTGGGAACACACTGTCACAAATGGGTGTCTGGCTGAAGAGACATTCTATGTTTTGGAAGCATAAGTGTCATGGCGTGCACTTAACTCAGCGTATCCAACCAGCCCAGAGTCCATCTTTGTTCTATCTTCTTTCCTCAACTGGGAACACACTGTCACGAATGGGTGTCTGACTGAAGAGCCTTTTCAGGTTGTGAAAGCATAAGGGCTTTGGCGGCACTTAATTCAGAGTATCCAACCAGCCCAGAGTCCATCCTTGTTTTATATTCTTTCCTCAACTGGGAACACACTGCCACGAATGCGTGTCTGCCTGAAAGCCTTTCCACGTTTTGGAAGCTTAAGAGTTTGTCATGCACTTTACTCAAAGTATCCAACCAGCTTAGAGTCCGTCCTTGTTCTATAATTTTCCTCAACTGGGAACACACTGTCACAATTGGGTGTCCGCCTAAAGAGACATTCCCTGTTTTGGAAGCATAAGAGCCGTGGTGTGCACTTTTCTCAGAGTATCCAACCTGCCTAGAGTCCGTTATTGTTCTGTCTTCTTTCCTCAACTGGGAACACACTGCCACGAATGGAAGTCCAACTAAAGAGCCATTCCCCGTTTTGGAAGCTTAAGGACCGTGGAGTGCACTTAACTCAGAATATCCAACCTTCCTAGAGTCTGTCCTTGTTCTATCTTCTTTCCTCAACTGGGAAAACACTGGCATGAATTGGTGTCCGCCTGAAGAATTTACACTGAACAGAGATCTTCCTATGGTCACTGGTATGGATGCCCGAGACTAGAGCCCTTTATGGGACTCTTGTTTTCAACACAGTCACATCCAAAACCTTCCATGATTTGACCCTCTTAAAACTGTTGCGAGTCCATCCTAAACCACACTTTCCTTACCATGGTTGAAACCTTTTTGACAAGGTGGACAGTTTGGATGACCATAGCTCATACTCTGCCATTTCATGCTTTGGAAGCCTAAGGCCCATGGCCTGCACCTTGCTCAGAGAAACCAATATGCCTAGAGACCATCCTTGTTCTATCTTCATTCCTAAGCTGGGAACACACTGCCACGAATGGGTGCCTGCCTGAGGATCCACTCTGGGTTTTGGAAGCATAAGGGCCATAGTGTGCACTTATCTCAGAGTTTCCAACCTTCCTAGAGTCTGCCCTTGTTCTACCTTCTTTCAACTGGGAACAAACTGTCACAAATTGGTGTTCCCCTGAACAGCCATTCCATGTTTTGGAAGCATATGGGCCTTGGTGTGCACTTAAGTCAGAGTATCCAACCAGCCCAGAATCCGTCCTTGTTCTATCTTCTTTCCTCAACTGGGAACACACAGCCTGGAATTGGTGTTTGACTAAGGAGCCATTACACGTTTTTGAAGTATAAGGGCCATGGCGTGCACTTAACTCAGAATATCCAACCTGCCTAGAGTCCATCCTTGTTCTATCTTCTTTATTTTTTCCATTTTATTTATTTTTTCAGCGTAACAGTATTCATTCTTTTTGCACAACACCCAGTGCTCCATGCAAAACGTGCCCTCCCCATTACCCACCACCTGTTCCCCCAACCTCCCACCCCTGACCCTTCAAAACCCTCAGGTTGTTTTTCAGAGTCCATAGTCTCTTATGGTTCACCTCCCCTCCCCAATGTCCATAGCCCGCTCCCCCTCTCCCAATCCCACCTCCCCCCAGCAACCCCCAGTTTGTTTTGTGAGATTAAGAGTCATTTATGGTTTGTCTCCCTCCCAATCCCATCTTGTTTCATTTATTCTTCTCCTATCCCCCTACCCCCCCATGTTGCTTCTCCATGTCCTCATATCAGGGAGATCATATGATAGTTGTCTTTTGTTCTATCTTCTTGTGTGCCCTTGTTCTATCTTCTTTCTTCAACTGGGAACACACTGTCACAAATGGGTGTCTGACTGAAGAGCCATTCCATGTTTTGGAAGCATAAGTGTCATGGCGTGCACTTAACTCAGAGTATCCAACCAGGACAGAGTCCATACTTGTTCTATCTTCTTTCCTCAACTGGGAACACACTGAACACAGACCTTCCTATAGTCACCGGTATGGATGTCGGAGACTAGGCCCCCATATGGGACACTTCATGTTATGAACACTGTCAGTTTGAACAGCTTCCACGATTCAGCTGTCTCAAAACCTGCACCATTCAGTCTTAAACCACACTTCCCTTACCACCCTTGAAGCCTTTTGGACTGAGCTGGTCACTTTGGATGATGGCAGCTCGTATTCTGCCTTTCCAAGTTTTGGAAGCATAAGGGCTGTGTCATGCACCTAACTCAGAGTATCCAACCTGCCTAGAGTCCGTCCTTGTTCTATCTTCTTTCCTCGACTGGGAACACACTGCCATGATTGGGTGTCCGCCTGAAGGAATTTCACTGAACTCAGACCATCCTATGGTCCCAGGTATGGATGTTGGAGACTAGAGCCCTGAATGTGAATCTTCATGTTTTCCACATAGTCACATCCAACAGCTTCCATGATTCAATCTTCTCAAAACTGTCGTGAGTCCCTCCTAAACCACACTTTCCTTACCACGTTTTAAGCCTTTTTGACAAGGTGGACAGTTTGGATGACCACAGCTCATACTCTGCCATTCCACATTTTGGAAGCCTAATGTGCATGGCCTGCAATTTGCTCAGAGAATCTGAATTGCCTAGAGACAGTCCTTATTCTATCTTTTTTTCTCAACTGAGAACACACTGCCATGAATGGGTGTCCGCCTGAAGAAGTTACACTGAACACAGACCTTCCTATAATTACCGGGATGAACCTCAGAGACTAACGCCCTGCCCGGGACTCTCATGTTATGAGCAGTCGTTTCCAACAGCATGCATGATTACACCTTCTCAAAATTCTGGCGAATCCGTCCTAAACCACAGTTTCCTTACCACATTTGAAACCTTTTCGAATAGGTAGACAGTTTGGAGAACCGCAACTTGTATTCTGCCTTTTCACGTTTTGGAAGCATAAGGGCCATAGCTTGCACTTAACTCAGAGTATCCAACTTGCCTATATTCCATCTTTGTTCTATCTTCTTTCCTCTACTGGGAACACACTGCCATGAATTGGTGTCCGCCTGAAGAACCATTCCAGGTTTTGGAAGCATAAGGACCATGGCATGCATTTGACTCAGAGTATCCACCCTGCTTGGAGTCCGTCCTTGTTCTATCTTCTTTACTCAACTGGCAACACACTGCCACAAATGGGTGTCCACCTGAAGAAGTTTCACTGAACTCAGACTGTACTATGATCCCAGGTAAGGACGTCGGAGACTAGGGCCCTGTACGTGACTCTTCATGTTTTCCACACAGTCACATCCAACAGCTTCCATGATTCAACCGTTTCAAAACTGTAGCGAGTCCTTCCTAAACCAACTTCCCTTACCATGTTTAAAGCCTTTTTGAAATAGGTAGACAGTTTGGATGACCACAGCTCATACTCTGCCATTCCACGCTTTGAAAGCCTAAAGCCCATGGCCGGCACTTTACACAGAGTATCCACCCTGTCTAGAGTCCTTCCTTGTTCTATCTTCTTTCCTCAACTGGGAACACAGTGCCACGAATGGGTTTCCCCCTGAAGAAGTTACACTGAACACATAAATTCCTATGGTCACCAGTATGGATGTCCAAGACTAGCGCCCTGTATGCGACTCTTATTTTCAACATAGTCACATCCAACAGCTTTCATGATTTGACCCTCTGAAGACTGTGACGAGTCCATCGTAAACCACAATTTCCTAACCGCATTTGAAGCCTTTTCGACAAGGTGGACAGTTAGGATGACCAAAGCTCATACTCTGTCATCCGAGACATTGGAAGCCTAAGCCCCAAGGCCTGCACTTTACCCAGATATCCAACCTGCTGAGAGTCCATCCTTGTTCTATCTTCTTTCCTCAACTGGGGACACACTGCCACAAATGGGTGTCTGCCTGAAGAAGTTGCACTGAACACAAACCTTCCTATATTCTCTGGTAGGGACATCGGAGACTAACACCCTGCACGGGACTCTTCACGTCACGAGCACAGTCAGTTCAAACAGTTTCCATGATTCGACCGTCTCAAAACTTGTGCCATTCCATCTTAAACCACACTCCCTTACCACATTTGAAGCCTTTTCAACATAGGTAGACAGTTTGGATGACTGTAGCTCAGACTCTGCCATTCCAAGTTTTGGAAGCATAAAGGCTGTGGTATGCACTTAACTCAGAGTATCCAACCGGCCTAGAGTCTGTCCTTGCTCTATCTTCTTTCCTCAACTGGAAACACACTGCCATGAATGGGTGTCTGCCTAAAGATTTTACACTGAACACAGATCTTCCTATGGTCACTGGTATGGATGTCCGAAACTAGCGCCCTGTACACGACTTTTCATGTTTTCAACAAAGTCAAATCCAACAGTTTCCATGATTCGACCCTCTCCAATCTGTCGCCAGTCTTTCCTAAACCACACTTTCCTTATCACTTTTGAAGCTTTTTCGACAAGGTGGACTGTTTAGATGACTATAGCTCATACACTGCCATTCCACGCTTTGGAAGCCTAAGGCCCATGGCCTGCACTTTACTCAGAGAATCCAACCAGCCTAGAGTCATTCCTGTTCTATCTTCTTTCCTTACCTGAGAACACACTGCCATTCCCCGATTTGGAAGCCTAAGGCCCATGGCCTGCACTTTGCTCAGAGTATCTAACCTGCCTAGAGACCGTCCTTGTTCTATCTTCTTTCCTCAACTGGGAACACACTGCCACGAATGGGTGTCCACCTGAAAAAGTTACAACAAACTCAGACCTTCCTATAATCACCTTCCTATAATCACCGGTATGAACGTCGGAGACTAACGCCCTGTACGGGACTCTTCATGTCATGAGCACAGTGATTTCCAACAGCTTCCATGATTCTACCCTCTCAAAACTTGTGCCATTCCATCTTAAACCACACTTCCCTTACCACGTTTGAAGCCTTTTTGACATAGCTAAACAGTTTGGATGAACGCAGCTCATACTCTGCCATTCAAAGTTTTGGAAGCATAAGGGCTGTGGTGTGCACTAAACTCAGAGTATCCAACCTGCCTAGAGTCCGTCCTTGTTCTATCTTCTTTCCTCAACTGAGAACACACTGCCACGAATGGGTGTCCGCCTGAAGAAGTTACACTGAACACAGACCTTCCTATGGTCACTGGTATGGATGTCCGAGACTAGCACCCTGTACACGACTCTTCCTGTTTTCAACACAGTCACACCCAACAGCTTCCATGATTCGACCCTCTACAATCTGTCGCCAGTCTGTCCTAAACCACACTTTCCTTACCACGTTTGAAGGCTTTTCAACAATGTGGACCATTTGAATGACCACAGTACGTACTCTGCCATTCCAAGTTTTGGAAGCATAAGGGCTGTGGGGTGCACGTAACTCAGAGTATCCAACTTGCCTAGGGTCCATTCTTGTTCTATCTTCTTTCCTCAGCTGGGAACACACTGCCACGAATGGGTGTGTGCCTGATGAAGTTTCACTGAACTCAGACCATTATGGTCCCAGTTATGGACGTCGAGAGTAGGGCCCTACACGTGACTCTTCATGTTTTCCACACAGTCACATCCAACAGCTTAGATGATTCGACGGTTTAAAACTGGCATGAGTCCTTCCTAAACCTCACTTCCCTTACCACGTTTGAAGCCTTTTCGACTTAGGAAGAAGTTTGGAGGACCACAACTCATACTCTGACATTCCATGCTTTGGAAGCCTGAAGAAGTTACACTGAACTCAGACCATCCTATGGTCAGAGGTATGCTGTTTTCCTAGAAAGCATGTAACATGTATGAAACGTATGAAAGCATGAAGCTTAAGGAAAGCTCTGTGGGGAAAATTCCTGCTGACGGCCCCTGTATGAACATGGAATCAACTCTGTGTTACAAGGATCCTTGGGCTGAATTTTTCTCCTTCCCGCTTCTTTAAGGCAGTCAGGAGAAATCTGCTGCAGACACGACAAGCACTCTGCCTCCTCACAGCATGGGAAAGCACATGGCAAGTGTCCCGTAGTGAAGGCCAGGAACCTGGTCTGCCTGCAACTTCACCCTCCCCAACAGCTCATTCCGTGCAGGACACACATTCTCCTGAGGGAGTGCGGGAGCAGAAGGAAAGGGCAATGCTTCAAAATCTAAGAAACCAGCACCCTATCACGAATGGCATTTCACCCCCATCACTGATTTGAAGGTAGTTAGGTTTTCCAAAGCTTTCCTTAAGCAACAGGGAGGGCCCCAAAACGACAAAAGCCTTTGCCTTACCTTTTCTCCAAGGCTGTTGGAATGAACAACACAAAGACCCCAGACTTCCCTTACTGTGTAAAGCAAACCTCTCTGTGTGGAAACTTACCACTGACGGCTTCTGTCCTCAGCAAAGAAAACAATCTCAGCCACAAGACTCTCTGGGCTCCACCACTCTCCTTTCCACTTGTTTGAGCAGGCAAGAGACCTCCGAATGTGAAGTGACAAGCACTGTGCCTCCCCACTACGTGGGAAAGAGAACAGCACGTGTCCACGATCGGAGGCCGAGAACCCAGCCCAGCTGCAACGTAACCCTGCAGCAGCAACTCGTTTCATTAAGACAGAAGCATCCTCATGAGGAGCGTGGTCGCAAAAGGAAAGCGGAAGTTGCAAACTCTAGGAAACCGGCACCCTATCACGACTGGCCTTTCACCCCCATCACAGATCTTAAGGTAGCCAGGGTTCCAAGGCTTTCCTTAAGCAACAGGAGATGGCCCTACAGTGACCTCTGCCCATGACTCCCCCTTTCCAAATACTGTGTGAACGAACGAGGCAAGGGCCCTAGACTTCCCTCACTTGGCACGGCAAACCACTCTGTGAGGAAACTTCTTGCTGATGGCCCCTTTACAAACACGGAATCAACTCTTTGCTACAAGGATCCCTGGGCTGAATCTTTCTCCTTCCTGCTATTTGTAGGCAGTCAGGAGACACCTGCTGTGGATGCAAAAGCACTGTGCCTCCTCACCATGGGAAAGCGCATGGCAAGTGTCCTGTAGCGAAGGCCGGGAATCTGGTCTGCCTGCAACTTCACCCTCCCCCAATAACTCCTTCCGTGTAGAGACAAGCGTTATTGTGAGGATATATGGCAGCAGATGGAAAAGGTGACACTTCAATCTCTAAGAACCAAGCACCCTGTCACAACTGGCCTTTCACCCCCATCACTGATCTGAAGGCAGGCAGGGTTTCCAAAGTTTTCCTTAACAACAGGAGAGGGCCCCAAAATGACCAAAACCTGCACCTCACCTTTTCCCCAAGGCTGTGGGAACAAACGACACAAGGGTCCCAGACATCCCTCATGGTACAAAGCAAACCTCTCTATGAGGAAACTTACCACTATCAGCTTCTGTCCTCAGCGAAGAAACCGATCTCAGACACAAGACACTCTGGGCTCCACCACTCTCCTTCCCACTTGTTTCAGCAGGCAAGAGACCCCCGACCCAGAAGTGACAAGCACTGTGCTTCCCCACCACGTGGGAAAGCGAACATCATGAGTCCGAGAGCAGAGGCCAAGAACCCAGCCCGGCTGCAATGTAACCCTCCAGGAGCAACTTGTTTCTTGAAGACAGAAGCATGCTCGTGAGGAAGTGCAGCAACAGAAGGAAAGTGGAAAGCTGCAAACTCTAAGAACCAGACAGAAAGCATTGCTGCTTGTAAGCATGCTAAGCATGCAAGCATCTAAGCATGTATGAAACATGTTAGCATGTAAGCATGCTGTGTTGCATGCTTTCATACGTTGCCACCAGGTTGGGATCTCGGAGTCTGCTCGCAGACATGTGCTGTTCACTTTCCCATGCTGTGGGAAGGCCCAGTGCTTGTCTCTTCAGGGTCGGAGGTCTCTTGCGTGCTGAAACAAGCATGAAGGACACTCTCTGGAGCCCAGAGAGTCTTGTAGCTCAGATTGGTTTCTTCACTGAGGATAGAAGACATCAGTGGTAAGTTTCCTCACAGAGAGGTTTGCTTTGCACAGTGAGGGAAGTCTGGGGCCCTTGTTTCGTTCGATCACACTTCCTTGGGGAAAAGGTGAGGCACAGGCTTTGGTCATTTTGGGCCCCACTCCTGTTGCTTATGGAAAGGTTTGGAAACCCTGCCTACCTTCAGATCATCGAAGGGGTTGAATGGCCGGTTGTGACACGGTGCTGGTTTCATAGAGTTTGCAGCTTCCCGCTTTCTGTCAGAGGCTGCACTCCTCAGGAGGACACTTCTGTCTTCATGAAACAAGTTGCTGCTGCAGGGTTACATTGCAGTCGGGCTGGTTTCTCGGCCTCTGCTCTTGGACAGGTGCCGTTCGCTTACCCATGCTGTGGGGAGGCACAGTGCTTGTTGCTTCAGGGTTGGAGGTCTCTTGCCTGCTGAAACAAGCATGAAGGAGACTGTTGGAGCCCAGAGAATCTTGTGGATGAGATTGGTTTCTTCACTGAGGACAGAAGCTGTCAGTGGTATGTTTCCTCCCAGAGAGGTTTACTGTGCACAGTGAGGGAAATCTGGGGCCTTTGCATTGTTCATTCCAACAGTCTTGGGGAAAAGGTGAGGCACAGGCTTTGGTCATTTTGGGGCCTTCTCCTGTTGCTTAAGGAAAGCTTTGGAAACCCTGCCTACCTTCAGATCAGCGATGGGAGTGATACGCGTTTCATGACAGGGTGCTGGTTTCTTAGAGTTTGAAGCATTGCCCTTTCTTTCAGCTGCTGAACTTCCTCACGAGAACGCTTGTCTTGGCATGAATGAGAAGTTGGTAGAGGGTGAAGTTGCTGGCAAACCTGGTTCCTGGACTTCACTATGGGACATGTGCCATGCATTTTCCCATACTGTGAGGAGGCACAGTGCTTTTGCGTCTGCAGCAGATGTCTCCTGACTGCCTACAAGAAGCGGGAAGGAGAAAGATTCAGCCCAGGGATCCTTGTAGCACAGAGGTGATTCTGCGTTCGTACAGGGGCCATCAGCAAGAAGTTTCCTCACAGAGAGGTTTGCCGTGCCAAGTGAGGGAAGTCTATGGCCCTTGCCCTGTTCATTCAGTCTTTGTAAAGGGGGAGGCATGGTCAGAGGTCACTTTAAGGCCATCTGCTGTTGCTTAAGGAAAGCTTTGGAACCCTGTCTACATTCAGATCAGCGATGGGGGTGAAAGACCGGTCATGACAGCATGCTGGTTTCCTAGAGTTTGCACATTCCCGCTTTCATTCTGCCACTGCACTCCTCACGAAGACGCTTCTGTCTTCAGGAAACGTGTTGCTGCTGTCGGGTTACATTGCAGCTGGGCTGGGTTCTTGGCTTCCACTCGAGGACACGTGCCATTCACTTTCCCACACTGTGGGGAGGCACAGTGCTTGTCGATTCAGGGTCAGTGGTCTCTTGACTGCCTGAAACCCGCAGGAAGGAGAGTGGTGGGGCCCAGAGTGTCTTGTAGCTCAGATTGGTTTCTTCTCTGAGGATAGAAGACATCAGGGTTAATTTTCCTCACAGAGAGGATTGGTTTGCACAGTGAAGGAAGTTGGGGCCCTTGCATCGTTCATTCCCACAGCCTTGGGGAAAAGATGAGTCACAGAATTTGGTCATTATGGGCCCCTCTCCTGTGGCTTAAGGAAAGGTTTAGAATCCCTGCCTACCTTCATATCATCGATGTGGGTGAAAGGCTGATCGCGACAGGGTTCCGGTCTCCTAGAGTTAACAGCTTCCTGCTTTCATTTTGCTGCCACTCTTCCTCCCGAGCACGCTTCTGTCTTCAAGAAACAAGTGGCTCCTGCAGGGTTACGTTGCAGCTGGGCTGGGTTCTTGGGCTCTGCTCGCAGACACGTGCTGTTCACTTTCCAATGCTGTGGGGAGGCACAGTGCTTTTCACTTCATGGTCAGAGGTCTCTTTCCTGCTGAAACAAGTGGGAAGGAGAGTGGTGAGGCCCAGAGAGTCTTATAGCTCAGATTGGTTTCTACGCTGAGGACAGAAGCCTTCAGCAGTAAGTTTCCTCACAGAGAGGATTGCCATGCCAAGTGAGGGAATTCTAGGGCCCTTTCCTCATTTGTTCACACAGTCTTTGGAAAAGGGGAAGCACAGGCGGAGATCACTTTATGGCCATCTCCTGTTGCTTAAGGAAAGTTTGTAAACCCTACCTACATTCAGATCATCATGGGGGTGAAATCCTGGTCGTGACAGGGGGGAAGGAGACTATTGGAGCCCAGAGAATCTTGTGGATGAGATTGGTTTCTTCGCTGAGGACAGAATATGTCAGCGGTATGTTTCCTCCCAGAGAGGTTTACTGTGCACAGTGAGGGAAATCTGGGGCCTTTGCATCGTTCATTCCAACAGTCTTGGGGAAAAGGTGAGGCGCAGACTCTGCTCATTTTGGGGCCCTCTCCTGTTGCTTAAGGAAAGCTTTGGAAATCCTGCCCACCTTCAGATCATCATGGGGGTGAAAGGCCGGTCATGACAGTGGGGAAGGAGACTATTAGAGCCCAGAGAATCTTGTGGATGAGATTGGTTTCTTCGCTGAGGACAGAATAAGTCAGCCGTATGTTTCCTCCTAGAGAGGTTTACTATGCACAGTGAGGGAAATCTGGGGCCTTTGCATCGTTCATTCCAATAGTCTTGGGGAAAAGGTGAGGCACAGACTCTGCTCATTTGGGGGCCCTCTCCTGTTGCTTAAGGAAAGCTTTGGAAACCCTGCCCACCTTCAGATAATCGATGGTGGTGAAAGGCCGGTCGTGACAGGGTGCCAGTTTCTTAGAGTTTGCAGCTTCCCGCTTTCCTTCTATGGCCGCTCTTCCTCACAAGAATGCTTGTCTCTGCACTGAAGGAGTTGTTGTGGGAAGGGGAAGTTTCAGGCATACTGGGTTTCTGGCCTTCCATAAAATACACTTGCCATGCGGTTTCCCATGCTGTGAGGAGGCACAGTGTTTGTCACGTCTGCAGCAGATGTCTCCTGGCTGCCTACAAGAAGCGAGAAGGAGAACAATTCAGCCCAGGGATCCTTGTAGCACAGAGTTGATTCTGTGTTAGTATAGGGGCCATCAACAGGAAGTTTCCTCACAGTGAGTTTTGCCTTGCCAAGTGAGGGAAGTCTAGGGTCCTTGCCTCGTTCGTCCACACAGTCTTCGGAAAAAGGGAGGCGCAGGTGGAGGTCACTTTAGGGCCATCTCCTGTTGCTTAAGGAAAGCTTTGGAACCCTGTCTACCTTCAGATCAGTGATGGGGGTGAAAGGCCGATTGTGATAGGGTGCCGGTTTCCTAGAATTTGCAACTTCCCACTTTCCTTCTGCTGCTGCACTTCCTCCCGAGCATGTTTCTGTCTTCTAGAAAAAAGTTGCTCCTGGAGGGTTAAGTTGCAGCCAGGCTGGGCTCTCGGCCTCCACTCGCGGACACGTGCCGTTTGCTTTCCCATGCTATGGAAAGGCACAGTGCTTGTCGCTTCAGGGTCGGAGGTCTCTTGCCTGCTGAAAAAAGTGGGAAGGAGAGTGGTGGAGCCCAGAGAGTCTTATTTCTGAGATTGGTTTCTTAGCTGAGGACAGAAACCATCAACGTTAAGTTTCCTCACAGAGAGATTTGCTTTGCACAGTGAGGGAAGTCTGGGGCCCTTGCGTCCTTCTTTCCAAAAGCCTTGGGGAAAAGGTAAGGTGCAGGCTGTGGTCATTTTGTTGTCCTCTCCTGTTGCTTAAGGAAAGCTTTGGAAACCCTGCCCACCTTCAGATCATCGATGGTGGTGAGAGGCCGGTCGTGACAGGGTGCCAGTTTCTTAGAGTTTGCAGCTTCCCGATTCCCTTCTATGGCCACTCTTCCTCATAAGAACGCTTGTCTCTGCACCAAACGAGTTGTTGGGGAGGGGGAAGTTGCAGGCATACCGGGTTTCTGGCCTTCCCTACAATACACTTGCCATGCGGTTTCCAATGCTATGAGGAGGCACAGTGTTTGTGGCGTCTGCAGAAGATGTCTCCTGACTGCCTACAAGAAGCAGGAAGGAGAACAATTCAGCCCAGGGATCCTTGTAGTACAGAGTTGATTCTGCATTTGTTCATGGGCTGGCTGTCAGCAGGAAGTTTCCTCACAGAGAGTTTTGCCTTGCCAAGTGAGGGAAGTCTAGGGTCCTTGCCTCGTTCGTCCACACAGTCTTTGGAAAAAGGGAGGCACAGGTGGAGGTCACTTTAGGGACATCTCCTGTTGCTTAAGGAAAGCTTTGGAACCCTGGCTACCTTCAGATCAGTGATGGGGGTGAAAGGCTGATTGTGACAGGGTGCCAGTTTCCTAGAGTTTGCAACTTCCCGCTTTCCTTCTGTGGCTGCACTCCTCACAAGGATGCTTCTGTCTTCATGAAACAAGTTGCTGCTGCCCGGTTATGTTGCAGCCGGGCTGGGTTCTCGGCCTCTGCTTCTGGACACATGCTGTTCGCTTTCCCACGCAGTGGGGAGGCACAGTGCTTGGCGCTTCAGGGTCAGAGGTCTCTTGACTGCCTGAAACCAGCAGGAAGGAGAGTGGTGGGTCCCATGACAAGCGTGGGAAGTCTAGGGCCCTTGCCTTGTTCGTTCAGTCTTTGGAAAGGGGGAGTCACTGGCAGAAGTCACTTTAGGGCCATCCCCATTTGCTTTGGGAAAGCTTGGGAACCCTGGATACCTTCAGATCAGCGATGGGGGTGAAAGGTTGGTCGTGACAGGGTGCTGGTTTCCTAGAGTTTGCAGTTTCCCCTTTCCTTCTGCTGCTGCACTTCCTCATGACCTCACTTCTGTCTTCAAGAAACAAGTTTCTCCTGGAGGGTTACATTACAGCTGGGATGGGTTCTGGGCCTCTGCTCACAGATATGTGCTGTTCGCTTTCACATGGTGTGGGGAGGCACAGTGCTTGTTGCTTCAGGGTCGGAGGTCTCTTGCCTGCTGAGAAGGAGAGTGCTGGAGCCCAGAGTGTCTTGTGGCTGAGACTGGTTTCTTCACAGAGGACAGAAGCCATAAGTTTCCTCATAGAGAGGTTTGCTTTGCACAGTAAGTTTGGGCCTTTGCACCGTTCCTTCCAACAGCCTTGGGGAAAAGGTGAGGCAAAGGCTTTGGTAATTTTGGGCCCCTCTCCTGTTGCTTATGGAAAGCTTTGGAAACCCTGGCTACCTTCAGATCATTGATGGGGGTGAAAGGCCGGTAGTGACAGGGGATGGTTTCCTAGATTTTACAGTTTCCTGCTTTCCTTCTGCTGCTGTACTTCCTCACAAGCACCCTTCTGTATTCAAGAAACAAGTTGCTCCTGGAGGGTTATGTTGCAGCCGGGCTGGGATCTTGGCTTCTGCTCACGGACACGTGGCAATCGCTTTCACACTGTGTGGAGACACAGTGCTTGTCGCTTCACAGTTGGAGATCTCTTGCCTGCTGAAACAAGTGGGAAGGAGAGTGTGGAGCCCAGAGAGTCTTGTGGCTGAGATTGGTTTCTTCACTGAGGACAGAAGCCGTCAGTGATAAGTTTCTTCACAGTGAGGTTTGCTTTGCACAGTGAGGGAATTCTGGGGCCTTTGCATTGTTCATTCCCATAGCCTTGGGGAAAAGGTGAGGTGCAGGCTTTGGACATTTTGGGGCCCTCTCCTGTTGCTTAAGGAAAGCTTGAAAACCCTGGCTACCTTCAGATCAGTGATGGGGGTGAAAGGCCAGTTGTTAGAGGGTGCTGGTTTCTTAGAGTTTGAAGTGTTGCCCTTTCCTTCTCCTGCCACACTTCCTCATGAGAACCCTTGTCTCTGCAGGGAAAGAGTTGTTGGGGAGGGGGAAGTTGCAGGCAGACCGGGTTCCATACTTGCCATGCATACTTGCCATGCACTTTCCCATACTGTGAGGAGGCACAGTGTTTGTCGCATTGGCAAATGTCAATGTCTCCTGATGTCTCCTGACTACCTAAAAGAAGCGGGAAGGAGAAAGATTCAGACAAGAGATCCTTGTAGCACAGACTTGATTCTGCATTCATACAGGGGCCATCAGTAGGATGTTTCCTTACAGAGAGGTTTGCCGTGCCATGTGAGCAAAGTCTTGCCTCATTCGTTCACACAGTCTTTGGAAAAGGGGAGACCCGGGTATAGGTCACTTTAGGGTCATCTCCTGTGGCTTATGGAAAGCTGTGGAACCCTGGCTTCCTTCAGATCAGCGATGGGGGTGAAAGGCTGGTCATTACAGGGTGCCAGTTTCTTAGAGTTTGTAGCTTCCCGCTTTCCTTCTTTGGCCGCACTGCCTCATGAGAATGCCTCTGACTTCAAGAAACAAGTTGTTCCTGGAGGGTTATATTGCAGCCTGGCTGGGTTCTCAGCCTCTGCTCGCAGACACGTGCCATTCTCTTTCTAACACTGTGGGTAGGCACAATGTTTGTCGCTTCAGGGTCAGAGGTCTCTTGACTGCCTGAAACCAGTGGGAAGGAGAGTGGTGAGGCCCAGAGAGTCTAATAACTCATATTGGTTTCCTTGCTGAGGACAGAAGACATCAGCAGTACGTTTCCTCACATAGAGGTTTGCCATTCCAAGTGAGGGAAGTCTAGAGCCCTTTCCTCGATCGTTCACCCAGTCTTTGGCAATGAGGAGGCACATGCAGAGGTCACTTTATGGCCCTCTCCTGTTACTTAAGGAAAGCTTTGGAACCCTGGCTACCTTCAGATCATCGATAGGGGTGAAAGGCCGGTCGTGACAGTGTGTCGATTTCCTAGAGTTTGGAGCTTCCCGCTTTACTTCTGCAGTCGCACGTCCTCATGAGCATGCTTCTGTCATCAAGAAACAAGTTGCTCCTGGAGGGTTATGTTTCAGTCGGGTTGGGTTCTCCACCTCTGCTCGCGGACACATGCCGTTTGCTTTCCCATGCTGTGGGTGGCACAGTGCTTGTCGTTTCAGGTTCAGAGGTCTCTTGCCTGCTGAAAAAAGTGGGAAGGAGAGTGGTTTGGCCCAGAGAGTCTTGTAGCACAGGTTGGTTTCTATGCTGAGGACAGAATATGTCAGCAGTAAGTTTCCTTACAGTGATATTTTTTTAGAACATTTTTTTAATTTATTTATTTGACAGAGAGAGAGAGATCACAAGTGGCAGAGAGGCAGGTAGAGAGACAGGAGGAAGCAGGCTTCCTGCTGAGCAGAGAGCTCCATGTGGGGCTCGATCTCAGGACCCTGAGATCATGACCTGAGCTGAAGGCAGAGGCTTAACCCACTGAGCCACTCAGGGGTCCCCTTACAGTGATATTTGCTTTTTACAGTGAGGGAAGTCTGGGGCCCTTGTGTCGTTCATTCCCACAGCATTGGAGAAAAGGTGAGGCACAGGCTTTGCTCATTTTGGGGTGCTCTTCTGTTGCTTAAGGAAAGCTTTGGAAACCCTGCCTACCTTCAGATCATCGATGGTGGTAAAAGGCCAGTCGTGACAGGGTGCCAGTTTCCTAGAGTTTGCAGCTTCCAGCTTTCCTTCTGCAGTTGCACTTCCTCACGAGAAAGCTTGTCTCTGTATGGAATGAGTTCTTGGGGGAGGGTGAAGTTGCAGGCAGATCAGGTTCCTGGCCTTCACTACAGGACACTTGCCATGCAATTTCCTATGATGTGAGGAGGCTCAGTGCTTGTCACATCTGCAGAAGATGTCTCCTGACTGACTTCAAGAAGTGGGAAGGAGAGTCTAGGAGTCAAGATGGCAGGGAAGTAGGAGGGGCGGTGTTTCAACCTTTCCCTAAAGTGAGCTGATTACCTACCAAAGAACTCCGATCACCCATGAAATCAGCCTGAGATCAGAATTATACATGTCTGGATCTCTACAGGACCAGAAGATGCCAGTGGCAGGTAAAGGAGAGTGAAAAAATCGGACAGATATCGGAAGATACACAAAAAGGGGAGGGAGCCACCAGAGGCGACCAATTGGAAAGTAATACCCCAATACAAGAGTGCCCTGTGTCTGGAGACCAGCATTAGCTTGGAGTCTGGTTGAAAGCACTCAAAAAAAAAAAAAAAAGAGCAAAGGATTTCAGGGGGATATTGTGGGAATTGGGGCAGTTAGGGACAGGAGCTTAAGTCCCCGGACCCAGGACAGCCTCCCCTGGTGCTGAGCCAGAGAGAGTGATCAGAGAAACCAGGTCTTGGTCCCTGAGCCGCCAGCGCACCTGAGCCGCCAGCAAACCCAAGAATGCGTTGTATCCGGCTTCCATGAGGGTCTAGGAGCCTCGCCAGATGGCAATCCTGAAATGCGTGCATCTCAAACCCTCCCTTGGGAGAGGTGTTCACAGGTGCTAGCCTGGAGCTCTGGCACCCAAAAAAACCAGGCATTCTCAGCCCGGGACAACAGGAAAATCTCAGTGTGCGATTGCTGCTTGGAACCTCTCTGGTGGTCTGGAGCTGCCCAGACAGCCACCGCTGCCATGGTTTTGGGTACAAGGAGGAGATCCTGCATCCCCAGGGACCGTGACTCAGAACCCACTCTGCCAACAGCTCTGCAGAGCATTCTGAGGCTTCTCTCTGAGAGGGAGGTCAGGGTGCAGTTTGCTCTCCTCTAAACCTCCAAACCATCAAAAGCTATCAAGGCGAGAGAAAAAAATGAACAAACATAAAAACATCCAGAGAGACTGTCTTTTTTCCATTGAATATTTTTTCCTGTTTTGTCGAAGATTATTTGACCATAGAGTTGAGGGTCCATATCTGGGCTCTCCACTCTGTTCCACTGGTCTATGTGTCTGTTTTTATGCCAGTACCACGCTGTCTTGGTGATCACAGCTTTGTAGTAAAGCTTAAAATCGGGTAACGTGATGCCGCCAGTTTTGTTTTTGTTTTTCAACATTTCCTTAGCAATTCGGGGTCTCTTCTGACTCCATAGAAATTTTAGGATTATTTGCTCCAGCTCTTTGAAAAATATCGGTGGAATTTTGATCGGAATGGCATTAAAGGTAGAGATTGCTCTAGGCAGTATAGACATTTTAACAATGTTTATTCTTCCAATCCAAGAGCATGGAACTGTCATCCATCTTTTTGTGTCTTCTTCAATTTCTTTCATGAGTGTTCTGTAGTTCCTCGAGTACAGGTCCTTTACTTCTTTGGTTAGGTTTATGCCCAGGTATCTTATGGTTCTTGGTGCTATAGTAAATGGAATCGATTCTCTAATTTCCCTTTCTGTATTTTCATTGTTAGTGTATAAGAAAGCCACTGATTTCTGTACATTGACTTTGTATCCGGCAACATTACTGAATTGCTGTATGAGTTCTAGTAGTTTAGGGGTAGAGTCTTTGGGGTTTTCCATATAAAGAATCATGTCATCTGCGAAGAGAGAGAGTTTGACTTCTTCCTTGCCAATTTGGATACCTTTTATTCCTCTTTGTTGTCTGATTGTCATTGCTAGAACTTCTAATACTATGTTGAACAAGAGTGGTGAGAGTGGGCATCCTTGTCGTGTTCCTGATCTCAACGGGAAGGCTGCAAGCTTTTTCCCATTGAGGATGATATTTGCTGTGGATCTTTCATAGATAGATTTTATGAATTTCAGGAATGTTCCCTCTATCCCTATACTTTGAAGCGTTTTCATCAGGAACGGATGCTGGATTTTGTCAAATGCTTTTTCTGCATCAATTGAGGGGACCATGTGGTTCTTCTCTCTTCTCTTATTGATGTGTTCTATCACACTGATTGATTTGCGAATGTTGAACCAACCTTGCAACCCAGTCTCTTCAATAAATGGTGCTGGGAAAACTGGACAGCGAAATGTAGAAGAATGAAACTCGACCATTCTCTTACACCGTTCACAAAGATAAACTCGAAATGGATAAAAGACCTCAACGTGAGACAGGAATCTATCAGAATCCTAGAGGAGAACATAGGCAGTAACCACTTCGATATCAGCCACAGCAACTTCTTTCAAGATATGTCTCCAAAGGCCAAGGAAACAAAAGCAAAAATGAACATTTGGGACTTCATCAAGATCAAAAGCTTCTGCACAGCAAAGGAAACAGTCAACAAAACAAAGAGGCAACACACAGAATGGGAGAAGATATTTGCAAATGACAGTACAGACAAAAGGTTGATATCCAGGATCTACAAAGAACTTCTCAAACTCAACACACACAAAACAGATAATCATATCAAAAAATGGGCAGAAGATATGAATAGACACTTCCCCAACGAAGACATAGAAATGGCTATCAGACACATGAAAAAATGTTCATCATCACTAGCCATCAGGGAGATTCAAATTAAAACAACATTGAGATACCACCTGACACCAGTTAGAATGGCCAAAATTAGCAAGACAGGAAACAACGTGTGCTGGAGAGGATGTGGAGAAAGGGGAACCCTCTTACACTGTTGGTGGGAATGCAAGTTAGTGCAGCCACTTTGGAGAATAGTGTGGAGATTCCTGAAGAAATTAAAAATAGAGCTTCCCTATGACCCTGCAATTGCACTGCTGGGTATTTACCCCAAAGATACAGATGTAGTGAAAAGAAGGGCCATTTGTACCCCAATGTTTATTGCAGCAATGGCTACGGTCGCCAAACTGTGGAAAGAGCCAAGATGCCCTTCAACGGATGAATGGATAAGGAAGACGTGGTCCATATATACAATGGAGTATTACGCCTCCATCAGAAAGGACGAATACCCAACTTTTGTAGCAACATGGACAGGACTGGAAGAAATTATGCTGAGCGAAATAAGTCAAGCAGAGAGAGTCAAGTATCATATGGTCTCACTTATTTGTGGAGCATAACAAATAACATGGAGGACATGGGGAGATGGAGAGGAGAGGGAGTTGAGGGAAACTGGAAGGGGAGATGAACCATGAGAGACTATGGACTCTGAAAAACAACCAGAGGGTTATGAAGGGGCGGGGGGAGGGGGGTGGGGTGGGGTGGGAGGTTGAGGAACCAGGTGGTGGGTAATAGGGAGGGCACGTACTGCATGGAGCACTGGATGTGATGCCAAAACAATGAACACTGTTATGCTATAAATAAGCAAATAAAAATAAATAAATTAATTTTAAAAAAGAAAAAAAAACATCCAGAGAACAAAAGCCTGGAAAAAAAAAAAAAAACGGTTTCCTCAGAGCCCACCACCTTGAGAGGGGGCAGGAGGACCTAACTCAGGGAACATCATTGTCTGAAAACCAATGTGGTAGGTCCCTCACCCAGAAAACCAACCAGGAAGGAAGAATTTAAAAAAAAAGAAGAAGACAAGAGAACAACCACCACTACATCAAAATACAACTTTTTTTTAACTCTTTACCACTATTCTGGTTCTTTTTTTTTTTATAAATTTGGATAATTTTTTAACATATTTACCAGCACAATGAGATGTCCAGTACATCAAATTCTTTAATAAACTTCTAACCTGAACTTTTTGATACATACACCTGTGTTTTTCTTTTGCTTTTCTATTTATTTAATGTTAATTTAGTTTAATCTAGTTTATTCCTTTTAAATTTTTATTTTCTAATATACATATAGAGTTAAACTTCAAGGTAATCCCCTTTCCCCGATCAATAATACCCCTATATGCAAACCAATTTTTAATCCCCCTTTATCTTAGGAAAGTTGAGTCCCTTAACAAAATCATCAAGATACATCCAGGAAGAATCAAAATAACCTTCCTCGCCCACACTGAGAATTTAAAAATACTCTCCCAACTTTTCCTTCCACCAGTGTTTCTGTGTATTTGTGTTTGTCCTGATAGTATATAAATCTTATACTTGGGGTTCTTTCTGATGAGGTTCTTACTTTTTTTCTTTTTGCATATATATATATATATTTATATATATAAATATATATATATTGTTCTCTTGTAATGTACTTTTATCAGTCTTTTTGTTTCTCTGTTTTTGTTTGTATACTTCACAAATCTTACCTTGGGGCCCATTTGGGCTGAGCCTTCTCTTTTATCTTTTTTTCTTGTCTCTCTCTTTCTCTCTTTTTTTCTTTTTCTTTTCTTTCATTTTTTTTCTTTCTTCCCTACTTCTTTTTCTTTTCTTTCTTCTCTCATTTGGGTGGGGAATCCTGATTGCACAGAAGCATTCCAGGGTGCACCTTGACTGCACCACAATTGATACATCCAGCTGCATCTGTTCAGTCATATCTTACCAAAATGAATAGGAGGAGGAATGCCCAACAGAAGAAAAATACAGAGGATAAACCTTCTGGAACAGAGGTAATGGTTATTGATGTAGACAATATGTCAGAAAGGGAATTCAGGCTAACAATTATCAAGGCAATAGCTAGGTTGGAGAAAGCCATGGATGACCAAACAGAATTGATTAGGGCAGAACTAAAAGCCACCAGGGATGATGTTCACAATGTTGGGGCAGAACAGAAAGCCACCAGGGATAATGTTCAAAATGCTCTCAATGAATTCCAATCTAATCTAAATTCTCTAAAAGCTTGGGTAAGTGAGACAGAAGATAGAATTAGTGATCTGGAGGACAAACAGATAGAGAGAAAGGATCAGGAGGAAGCCTGGAACAAACAGCTCAGGAGCCATGAAAACAGAATCAAGTAAATAAATGATGGCATGAAACATTCCAACATCAGAATTATTGGAATCCCTGAAGGGGAGGAAAAAGAAAGAAGTCTAGAAGATATAGTGGAACAAGTTGTCTATGAAAATTTTCCCAATCTCACGAATGGAAACAGCGTTCATGTACTAGAGGCAGAGTGGTTCCCCCCCAAGATTTTAGATTCTCGAAAGTCGTCATGACCACTGATAGTTAGAATGAAGAGTTGGATTTTAGACAGACTCTCTGAAAAGCAGCTAGGACAAAGAATCTACTTACATACAGAGGAAAGCCCATTAGAATAATGTCAGACCTTTCCACAGAGACCTGGCAAGCCAGGAAGGGCTGGCAAAATATATTCAGAGTATTAATGAGAAGAACATGAAACCAAGAATACTCTATCCAGCAAGACTGACATTCAAAATGGATGGAGAGATAAAGAGTTTCCAAGACCGGCAAGGCTTAAAAGATTATGCAACCACCAACCCAACACTGCAGGAAATATTAAGGGGTGTCCTATAAAAGAGAAAAAATCCTAAGAATATCATTGAACAGAAGTATAGAGACAATCTACAGACAGAAAGACTTCAAAGGTAACACGATGTCAATAAAAACCTATCTATCATTAATCACTCAATGTGAACAGCCTGAATGCGCCCATAAAATGACACAGGGTTGCAGATTGGATAAAACGACAGGATCCATCCATATGTTGTCTACAAGAGACCCATTTTGAACCTAAGGATACACAAAGACCATAAGGGAAGGGATGGAAGCATCTTTCAAGACAATGGGCCTCAAAAGAAGGCCGGGGTAGTGATTCTCATATCAGATAAATTAGATTTTAAACTAAAGACTGTAGTCAGAGATATAGAAGGACACTACATAATTCTTAAAGGGACTATGCAACAAGATGATCTAACAATTGTAAATATCTACGTCCCCAATATGGGAGCAGACAATTACATAAGAAAACTATTAATCAAGATAAAGAGTCATATGGATATGAATACATTTATAGTAGGAGATCTTAATACGCCTCTCTCATTAATAGACAGATCATCGAAGCAGACTATTAATAAAGAAATAAGAGGATTGAATGAAACATTGAACCAGATGGACCTCATAGACATATACAGAACATTCGACCCTAAAACAACAGAATACTCATTCTTCTCAAGTGCACATGGAACCTTCTCCCAAATAGACCACATACTGGGTCACAAAGCAGGACTCAACCGATATCAAAAGACTGATATTATTCCCTGCATGTTCTCAGATAACAATGCTTTGAAACTCGAACTCAATCACAAGGAAAAGTTCAGAAGGAATTCATACACCTTGGAGCAAGGAGCTAAAGACCACCTTGCTTAAGAATGCTTGGATCAGGGCGCCTGGGTGTCTCAGTGGGTTAAGCCACTGCCTTCAGATCACGTCATGATCTATGGGTCCTGGGATCGAGTCACACATCGGGCTCTCTGCTCAGCAGGGAGCCTGGTTTCCTCTCTCTGTCTCTGACTGCCTCTCTGTCTACTTGTGATCTCTCTGTCAAAAAAATAATGAAATCTTAAAAAAAAAAAAAAAAGAATGCTTGGATCAACCAGGAGATCAAAGATGAACTTAAACAATTCATGGAAACCAATGGGAATGAAGACACTTCAGTCCAAAACCTATGGGATACAGCAAAGGCAGTTCTAAGGGGGAAATTCATAGCCATCCAAGCCTCCCTCAAAAAAATTGAAAATTCCAGAATACACCAGCTCTCTGGTGAGAATCTCTCTGGAGAATCAACAACAAATCAAACCAACTTCACATGCAAGAAGGGAAATAATCAAGATTAGGGAAGAGATCAATGAGGTAGAAACCAGAGATACAGTAGAATGTATCAATGAAATGAGAAGCTGGTTTTTTGAAAGAATCAATAAGATCGATAAATCTTTAGCAACACTAATCCAAAAGAAAAGAGAGAAAGCCCAAATTCATAAAATTATGAATGAAAAGGGAGAGATCACAACTAACACCAAGGAAATAGAAACAATCATCAGAAATTATTACAAACAGTTATATGCCAATAAGCTAAGCAACCTAGATGAAATGGATGCATTCCTGGAAAACTACAAACTCCCAAATTGAACCAGGAAGAAATTGACAACCTGAATAGACCAATATCTAGTAACGAGATTGAAGCAGTGATCAAAACCTCCCAAAAAACAAGAGCCCAGGACCTGACGGATTCCCTGGGGAATTCTACCAAACTTTCAAAGAAGAATTAACACCTATTCTCCTGAAGATGTTTCAAAAATTTGAAGCAGAGGAAAAACTTCCAGACTATTTTTATGAAACCAGGATTACGCTGATCCCCAAACAAGGCAAAGACCCCAACAAAAAGGAGAATTTCAGACCAATATCACTGATGAATGCTAAGATTCTCAACAAGATCCTAGCAAACAGGATCCAGCAGCACATTCAAAAGATTATCCATGATGACCAGGTGGAATTCATCCCTGGGTTGCAAGGATAGTTCAACACTTGCAAATCAATCAATGTGATAGAACAAATCAATAAGAGAAGAGAGAAGAACCACATGGTCCTCTCAATTGATGCAGAAAAAGCATTTGACAAAATCCAGCATCCGTTCCTGATTAAAACGCTTCAAAGTATAAGGATAGAGGGAACATTCCTGAACTTCATCAAATCTATCTATGAAAGACCCACAGCAAATATCATCCTCAATGGGAAAAAGCTTGCAGCCTTCCCGTTGAGATCAGGAACACGACAAGGATGCCCACTCTCACCACTCTTGTTCAACATAGTATTAGAAGTCCTAGCAATGGCAATCAGACAACAAAGAGAAAGAAAAGGTATCCAAATCTGCAAGGAAGAAGTCAAACTCTCTCTCTTCGCAGATGACATGATTCTTTATATGGAAAACCCCAAAGACTCCACCCCTAAACTACTAGAAATCATACAGCAATTCAGTTACGTGGTAAGATACAAAGTCAATGTACAGAAATCAGTGGCTTTCTTATACACTAACAATGAAAATACAGAAAGGGAAATTAGAGAATCGATTCCATTTACTCTAGCACCAAGAACCATAAGATACCTGGGAATAAAACTAACCAAAGAAGTAAAGGATCTGTAATCAAGGACCTACAGAACACTGATGAAAGTAATTGCAGAAGACACCAAAAGATGGAAGACCGTTCCATGCTCTTGGACTGGAAGAATAAGTATTGTTAAAATGCCTATACTGCCTAGAGAAATCTCTACTTTTAATGCCATTCCAAACAAAATTCCACCAGTAGTTTTCAAAGAGCTGGAGCAAATAATCCTAAAATTTGTATGGAATCAGAAGAGACCCCGAATTGCTAAGGAAATGTTGAAAAACAAAAAGAAAACTGGTGGCAACATGTTAAGTGATTTCAAGCTTTACTACAAAGCTGTGATCACCAAGACAGCGTGGTACTGGCATAAAAACAGACACATAGACCAGTGGAACAGAGTAGAGAGACTAGATATGGACCCTCAACTCTATGGTCAAATAATTTTCAACAAAACAGGAAAAAATATACAGTGGAAAACTTCAATAAACGGTCGCTGGGAAAAGTGGACAGCAATATGTAGAAGAATGAAACTCGACCATTCTCTTACACCGTACACAAAGATAAACTCGAAATGGATATAAGACCTCAATGTGAGACAGGAATCCTTCAGAATCCTAGACGAGATCATAGACAGTAACCTCTTCGATATCAGTCACAGCAACTTCTTTTAAGATGTCTCCAAAGGCAAAGGAAACAAAAGTGAAAATGAACTTTTGGAACTTCATCAAGATCAAAAGCTTCTGCACAGCAAAGGAAACAGTCAACAAAACAAAAAGGCAACTCATGGCATGGGAGAAGATATTTGCAAATGACAGTACAGACAAAAGGTTGATATCCAGGATCTATAAAGAACTCCTCAAACTCAACACACACAAAACAGATAATCATGTCAAAAAATGGGCAGAAGATATGAACAGACACTTCTCCAATGAAGACATACAAATGGCTATCAGACACACGAAAAAATGCTCATCATCACTGGCCATCAGGAGACTAAATTTAAAACAACATTGAGATATCACCTGACACCAGTTAGTAGGGCCAAAATTAGCAAGACAGGAAATGTGTGTTGGAGAGGATGTGGAGTGGGGAACCCTCTTCCATTGTTGGTGGGAATCCAAGTTGATGCATCCACTTTAGAGAACAGTGTGGAGATTCCTCAAGAAATTAAAATAGAGCTTCCATATGACCCTGCAATTGCACTGCTGGGTATTTACCCCAAAGATACAGATGTAGTGAAAAGAAGAGCCATCCGTACTCCAATGTTTATAGCAGCAATGGCCATGGTCGCCAAACTGTGGAAAGAACCAAGATACCCTTCAACGGGCGAATGGATAAGGAAGATGGGGTCCATATACACAATGGAGTACGATGCCTTCATCAGAAAGGATGAATACCCAACTTTTGTAACAACATGGACGGGACTGGAAGAGATTATGCTGAGTGTAGTAAGTCAAGCAGAGAGAGTCAAATATCATATGGTCCCGCTTATTTGGGGAGAATAACAAAGAACATGGAGGACATGGGGTGATGGAGAGGAGAAGGGAGTTGAGGGAAACTGGAAGGGGAGATGAACTATGAGAGACTCAGGACTCTGAAAAACAACATGAGGGTTTTGAAGGGGCGGGGGTTGGGATGTTGAAGAACCAGGTGGTGGGTAATAGGGAAGGCTTGTACTGCATGGAGCACTGGGTGTGGTGCAAAAACAATGAATAGTGTTACGTTGAAAATAAATTAAAAAATAATGCGTTCGTTCCATGCTCTTGGATTGGAAGAATAATCATTGTTAAAATGTCTATACTGCCTAGAGCAATCTATACTTTTAATGCCATTCCGATCGTAATTCCACCGATAGTTTTCAAAGAGCTGGAGCAAATAATCCTAAAATTTTTATGGAATCAGAAGAGACCCCGAATTGCTAAGGAAAGGTTGAAAAACAAAACAAAACTGGTGGCATCACGTTACCCGATATCAAGCTTTACTACAAAGGTGTGATCACCAAGACAGCATGGTACTGCAATAAAAACAGACACATTGACCAGTGGAACAGATTGGAGAGCCCAGATATGGACCCTCAACTCTATGGTCAAATAATGTTCAACAAAACAGGAAAAAATATACAATGGAAAAAAGACAGTCTCTTCAATCAATGGTGCTGGGAAAACTGGACAGCGATATGTAGAAGAATGAAACTCGACCGTTCTCTTACACCATACACAAAGATAAACTCGAAATGGATAAAAAATAATAATTAAAAAAGCTGGTTTTTTATGAATAATAAAATTGATAAACCTTATCCAGACTTATCAACAAGAGAAGAGAAACAACCTTAATATATAAAATCATGTATGAGGGAGAAGAAATCACAATCAACATTACAGAAATAGGATTATAAGAGAATATTGTCACATACTATATACCAACATATTAGACAACCTGGAAGTAATGGATAAATTCCTAGAAAATATAAACAACCATAACTAAAACAGGAAATAGAAAACTTGAACAGACTCATAGCCAGCAAATAAATTGAATCAGTAGCAAAAAAACTCCTGGCAAACAAAATTCCAGGGCCAGATAGATTCACAGATAAATTCTCCCAAACACTTAAAGAGTTAATAGTATTTGTCTCAAATTATTCCAAAAACTAGAAAAGGAAGGAAAACTTCCAAATTAATTTTATGAAGCCTACATGATCCTGATACCAAAATTAGACAAAGGCCCCACAAAAGAAGAGAACTACAGGACAACATCCTTGAGGAACATGGGTGCAAAAATTCTCAACAAAATAATGACAAATTGAATCTAACAGTACATTAAAATAATCACTCCCTGGGATCAAGTGAGATATATTCCTTTTCTGCAAGGTTGGTTTAATATTTGCAAATCAATCAATGTGTTACACCACATTAATAGAAAAAAGGATAAGAGCCATATGATCCTTTCAATAGTTGCAATAAAAATGTTTCATTAAGTACAACATTCATTTATGATAAAAACCCTCCACAAAGTAGGATTAGAGGGCACATACTTTAATATCATAAAGACCATTCACAATTCACAGCTAATATCATTCTTAATGGGGAAAAACTGAGACCTTTCCTCTATTGTCAGAAACAAGACGGATGTGCCCTCTCACCATTTTTATTTAGCATATTACTGGAAGTCCAAGACATTGCAATCAGGCAACAAAATAAATAAATTCCCCAAATAAATTCCCCAAATAAGAAAAGAAGTAGTCAGACTTTCACTATCTGCAGATGACATGATACTCTATAGAGATAACCCCAAAAACTCCATCAAAAAATATTACAACACGAATTAAGTCACAGGATACAAAAATCAATGTAGAGATATCTTTACATTTCTATTTGCTAATATGAAGTAACAGAAAGAAAAATCAAGGAATCAATCCCATTACAATTGTACCAAAACCATAAGATACCTAAGAATAAACCCAAAAGAAGAGGTGAAATACCTATACTCTAAAACTATAAAACACTGATGAAAAAAATTGAATATGACACAAAGAAATGGAAAATAATTCCATGCTCATGGATTGGGGAAAATTATTGCTAAAATATCTATACTATCCAAAGAAATCTATAGATTTAATTCATTCTCTATCAAAATACCACCAGCACTTTTCACAGAGCAAGAACAAACAATCCTAAAATGTGTATGGAACCACAAAACACTCTAAATAACCAAAGTAATCTTGAAAAAACAAAGTTGGAGGCATTACAGTTCTGGACTTCAAGCTATATTACAAAGCTGCAGTCATCAAGAGAGTGTTGTACTGTCACAGAAAAGAACCAGAGATCAATGGAATATAGTAGGAAAACCAGAAAGGAAACTACAAATATATGGTCAAGTAATCTTTGACAGAGCAGGAAAGAATATCCCCTGGGAAAAGATTGTCTCTTCAACAAATGGTATTCAGAAAACTGGACAGCAACATGCAGAGGAATGAAATTGGACACTTTCCTACACCATACACAAAATAAAGTAAAATGAAAAATCTAAATGTGAGGCAAGAAATAATCAAAATCCTAGAGGAGAACATAGGATGCAACCTCTTTGACATCAGTCATAGCAACTTCTTGATGGTCATGTCACCACAGGCAGGAGTAACAAAAGCAAATGTGAACTATTGAGACTTCATCAAGATAAAAGCTTCTGCACATAAAGGAAACAGTCAACAAAGTTAAGAGGCAAACCACCGAATGGGAGAAGATATTTACAAAGGACATGTCTGATAAAGGTTAGTATCCAAAATCTATAAAGAACTTACCAACTCAACACCCAAGAAACAAATAATCCAGCTTTCAAATGGCTAACAGACACATGAAAAAATGTTCAACATCACTCATCATGAGAGAAATATAGATCTACAATGATATCACCTTACAGCAGCCAGAATGGCTCATATTAACAACAGAGGAAAATACAGATGTTGGCAAGGATGTGGAGAAGGAGGAACCCTCTTACACTGTTGTTGGGAAAGGAAACTGGTGGAACCACTCTGGAAAACAGGATGGAGAAGCTTCAAAAAGTTAAAAATAGAATTACCCTATGATCTATCAATTGCATTACTGGGTATTAACCTAAAGTAAACAAAAATACTGATCCAAAGAGACACATGCACCCCAATAATTATATATATATATATATATATATATATATATATAATTATATTTATATATATATATATATTCCTTTGATATATATATATATATCAAAGGAATATTATTCAGTCATAAA
The DNA here is from genome assembly GCF_922984935.1 of Meles meles. Classification (NCBI taxonomy): domain Eukaryota; kingdom Metazoa; phylum Chordata; class Mammalia; order Carnivora; family Mustelidae; genus Meles; species Meles meles. Next base: position 114,040,095 of record NC_060072.1, read on the forward strand.
AATGAATGAAATCTTGCCATTTGTAATGGCATGGATGGAACTAGATGGAACTAGATGGAACTAGAGAGTACTATGCTAAGTGAAATAAGTCAGAGAAAAACAAATGTCATGATTTCGCTCATAGTAGAAAGTAAGAAGGAAAAATGAACTGGCAGGGTAAACAGAGAAGAAAACCAATAAATGGACTCTTAACTGCAGATAATAATGATGGTTACTAGGAGGAGGTGGATGAGGGGAATTGGTTAAATAGGTGATGGGGTTAAACAGTGCACTTTGGATGATTAGAAGCTATTGTATGTAAATTTTTTTTAATTTATTTTTTAAATTAATTTATTTTTTCAGGGTAACAGAATTCATTATTTTTGCATAACACCCAGTGCTCCATGCAATACGTGCCCTCCCTATTACCAACCACCTGGTTCGCCACCTCCAACCCCCTGCCCCTTCAAAACCTTCGGGTTGTTTTCAGAGTCCATAGTCTCTTATGGTTTACCTCCCCTTCCAATTTCCCTCAACTTACCTCTCCTCTCCATCTCCCAATGTCCTCCATGTCATTTGTTATGCTCCACAAATAAGTGAAACCATATGATACATGACTCTCTCTACTTGACTTATTTCACTCAGCATAATCACCCCCAGTCCCATCCATGTTACTACAAAAGTTGGGTATTCATCCTTTTTTTTTTTTAAATAAACATATAATGTATTTTTATCCCCAGGGGTACAGGTCTGTGAATCGCCAGGTTTACACACTTCACAGCACTCACAATAGCACATACCCTCCCCAATGTCCATAAACCCCTCCCCCTCTCCCAACCCCACCTCCCCCCAGCAACCCCCAGTTTGTTTGTGAGATTAAGAGTCACTTATGGTTTGTCTCCCTCCCAATCCCATCTTGTTTCATTTATTCTTCCCTAACCACCTAACCCCCCATGTTGCATCTCCACGTCTTCATATCAGGCAGATCATATGACAGTTGTCTTTCTCAGATTGACTTACTTCACTAAGCATGATACCCTATAGTTCCATCCACGTTGTCGCAAATGGCAAGATTTCATGAAACAAGACGGGATTGGGAGGGAGACAAACCATAAATGACTCTTAATCTCACAAAATAAATGAAACAAGATTTCATTTCTTTTGATGGCTGCATAGTATTCCATTGTGTATATATACCACCTCTTCTTTATCCATTCATCTCTTGATGGACATCTAGGTTCCTTCCATAGTTTGGCTATTGTAGACATGGCTGCCATAAACATTCAGGTACACATGACCCTTCGGATCACTACGTTTGTATCCTTAGGGTAAATACCCAGTAGTGCAATTGCTGGGTCATAGGGTAGTTCTATTTTCAACATTTTGAGGAACCTCCATGCTGTTTTCCAGAGTGGTTGCACCAGCTTGCATTCCCACCAACAATGGAGGAGGGTTCCCCTTTCTCTGCATCCTCGCCAGCATCTGTCATTTCCTGACTTGTTAATTTTAGCCATTCTGATTAGTGTGAGGTGATATCTCATTGTGGTTTTGATTTGTTTTTCCCTGATGCTGAGTGATGTGGAGCAATTTTACATGTGTCTGTTGGCCATCTGGATGTCTTCTTTGCAGAAATGTCTGTTCATATCCTCTGCCCATTTCTTGATTGGATTGTTTGTTCTTTGGGTGTTGAGTTTACTAAATTCCTTATAGATTTTGGATACTAGCCCTTTATGTGATATGTCGTTTGCAAATATCTTCTCCCATTCTGTCAGTTGTCTTTTGGTTTTGTTAACTGGTTCCTTTGCTGTGCAAAAACTTTTGATCTTGATGAAATCCCAATACTTCATTTTTGCCCTTGCTTCCCTTGCCTTTGCCAATGTTCCTAGGAAGGTGTTGCTGCGGCTGAGGTCGAAGAGGTTGCTGCCTGTGTTCTACTCAAGGATTTTGATGGATTCCTTTCTCACATTGAGGTCCTTCATCCAATTTGAGTCTATTTTCACGTGTAGTGTAAGGAAGTGGTCCAATTTCATTTTTCTGCATGTGGCTGTCCAATATTCCCAGCACCATTTATTGAAGAGGCTGTCTTTTTTCCATTGGACATTCTTTCCTGCTTTGTCAAAGATTAGTTGACCATAGAGTTGAGGGCCTATTTCTGGGCTCTCTATTCTGTTCCATTTATCTATGTGTCTATTTTTGTGCCAGTACCATACTGTCTTGATGATGACAGCTTTGTACTAGAGCTTGAAGTCTGGAATTGTGATGCCACCAACTTTGGCTTTCTTTTTCAATATTCCTTTGGCTATTCGAGGTCTTTTCTGGTTCCATATAAATTTGAGGATTATTTTTTCCATTTCTTTGAAAAAAATGGATGGTATTTTGATAGGGATTGCATTAAATGTGTAGATTGCTTTAGGTAGCATGGACATTTTCACAATATTTATTCTTCCAATCCAGGAGCATGGAACATTTTTCCATTTCTTTGTGCCTTCCTCAATTTCTTTCATGAGTACTTTATAGTTTTCTGCATATAGAATCTTAGACACTTTGATTAGGATTATTCCTAGTATCTTATAGTTTTGGGTGCAATTGTGAATGGGATCGACTCCTTAATTTCTCTTTCTTTTGTCTTGTTGTTGGTGTACAGAAATGCAACTGATTTCTGTGCATTGATATATCCTGACACTTTGATGAATTCCTGTACAAGTTCTAGCACTTTTGGAGTGGAGTCTTTTGGGATTTCCACATATAGTATCATATCATCTGCGAAGAGTGATACTTTGATTTCTTCTTTGCTGATTTGGATGCCTTTAATTTCTTTTTATTGTGTGATTGCTGAGGCTAGGGCTTCTAGTACTATGTTGAATAACAGTGGTGATAATGGATATCCCTGCCGTGTGCCTGACCTTAACGGAAAAACTTTCAATTTTTCTCCATTGAGTATGATATTTACGGTGGGTTTTTCATAGATGGCTTTGATAATATTGAGGTATGTGCCTTCTATCCCCACACTTTGAAGAGTTATGATTAGGAAGGGATGCTGTATTTTGTCAAATGCTTTTTCAGCATCTATTGAGAGTATCATATGGTTCTTGTTCTTTCTTTTATTAATGTGTTGTATCGCATTGATTGATTTGCAGATGTTGAACCAACCTTACAGGCCTGGAATAAATCCCACTTGGTCGTGGTGAATAATCCTTTTAATGTACTGTTGAATCATATTGGCTAATATTTGATGAGAATTTTTGCATCTGTGCTCATCAAGGATATTGGTCTGTAGTTCTCTTTTTTGGTGGGATCCTTGTCTGGTTTTGAGATCAAGGTGATGCTGGCCTCATAAAATGAGTTTGGAAGTTATCCTTCCATGTCTATTTTTTGGAAGAGTTTCAGGAGAATAGGAATTAGTTCTTCTTTAAATGTTTGGTAGAATTCCCCTGGGAAGCTGTCTGGCTCTGGGCTTTTGTTTTTTAGGAGATTTTTGATGACTGTTTCAATCTCCTTACTGGTTATTGGCCTGTCAGGTTTTCTATTTCTTCCTGGTTCAGTTATGGTAGTTTATATGTCTCTAGGAATGCATCCATTTCTTCCAGATTGTCAAATTTGTTGGCGTAGAGTTGCTCATAGTATGTTCTTATAATTGTCTGTATTTCTTTGGTGTTGATCTCTCCTATTTCACTCATGATTTTATTTATTTGGGTCCTTTCTCTTTTCTTTTTGATGAGTCTGGCCAGGGGTTTATCACTCTTATTGATTCTTTCAAAGAACCAGCTCTTAGTTTCATTGATATTTCCTTTTTTTTTTTTTTTTTTTGGTTTCTATTTCATTGATTTCTGCTCTGATCTTTATGATTTCTCTTCTCCTGCTGGGTTTAGGGTTTTTTTCTTGTTCTTTATCCAGCTCCTTTAGGTGTAGGGTTAGGTTGTGTACTTGAGACCTTTCTTGTTTCTTGAGAAAGACTTGTACCACTATATATTTTCCTATCAGGACTGCCTTTGCTGTGTCCCACAGATTTTGAACCGTTGTGTTTTCATTCTCATTTGTTTCCATGAATTTTTTCAATTCTTCTTTAATTTCCTGGTTGACCCATTCATTCTTTAGAAGGATGCTGTTTAGTCTCCATGTATTATGGTTCTTTCCAGCTTTCGTCTTGTGATTGAGTTCTAGATTCAGAGCATTATGGTCTGAAAATATGCAGGGAACGATCCTAATCTTTTGATAACGGTTGAGACCTGATTTGTGACCCAGGATGTTATCTATTCTGGAGAATGTTCCATGTGCACTAGAGAAGAATGTGTATTCTGTTGCTTTGGGATGAAATATTCTGAATATATCTGTGATGTCCATCTGGTCCAGTGTGTCATTGAAGGCCCTTATTTCCTTGTTGATCTTTTGCTTGTATGATCCGTCCATTTCAGTGAGGGGAGTGTTAAAGTCCCCTACTATTATTGTATTATTATCGTGTGTTTCTTTGATTTTGTTATTAATTGGTTGATATAGTTGGCTTCTCCCACGTTAGGGGCATAGATATTTAAAATTGTTAGATCTTCTTGTTGGACAGACCCTTTGAGTAGGATATAGTGTCCTTCCTCATCTCTTATTATAGTCTTCGGCTTAAAATCTAATTAATCTGATAGAAGGAGTGCCACCCCAGCTTTCTTCTGATGCCCATTAGCATGGTAAATTTGTTTCCACCCCCTCACTTTAAATGTGGAGGTGTCTTCTCTTCTAAAATGTGTTTCTTGTAGGGAACATACTGATGGGATTTTGTTTGTTTGTTTATTTTGGTTTTTTTTTTAATATTTTTATTTATTTGACAGAGAGAAATCACAACCAGGCAGAGAGGCAGACAGAGAGAGAGGAGGAAACAGGCTCCCCGTGGAGCAGAGAGCCTGATGCGGGGCTTGATCCCAGGACCCCAGGACCATGACCTGAGCTGAAGGCAGAGGCTTTAACCCACTAAGCCACCCAGGTACCCCGGGTTTTGTTTTTTATCCATTCTGATACCCTGTGTCTTTTGATTGGGGCATTTAGCCCATTAACATTCAGGGTTACTATTGAGAGATATGAATTTAGTGCCATTATATTGCCTGTAAGGTGACTGTTCCTGTATATTGTCTCTGTACCTTTCTGATCTACTACTTTTAGGCTCTCTCTTTGCTTAGAGGACCCTTTCAATATTTCCTGTAGAGCTGGTTTGGTGCTTGCAAATTCTTTCAGTTTTTGTTTGTCCTGGAAGCTTTTTTCTCTCCTTCTATTTTGAATGATAGCCTAGCTGGATAGAGTATTCTTGGCTGCATGTTTTTCTCGTTGAGTGCTCTGAATATATCATGCCAGCTCTTTCTGGCCTGCCAGGTCTCTGTGGATAAGTGTGCTGCCAATCTAATATTTTTACCATTGTATGTTACAGACTTCTTTTCCCAGGCTGCTTTCAGGATTTTCTCTGTGTCACTAAGACTTGTAAATTTTACTATTAGGTGATGGGGTGTAGACCTATTCTTGTTGACTTTGAGGGGGGTTCTCTGCACTTCCTGGATTTTGATATTTGTTCCCTTTGCCATATTAGGGAAATTCTCTCCAATAATTCTCTCCAATAGACCTTCTGCTCCCCTCTCTCTTTCTTCTTCTTCTGGAACCCCAATTATTCTAATGTTGTTTCGTCTTATGGTGTCACTTATCTCTCAAATTCTCCCCTCTTGATCCAGTAGCTGTTTGTCCCTCTTTTGCTCAGCTTCTTTATTCTCTGTCATTTGGTCTTCTATATCACTAATTCTTTCTTCTGCTTCATTTATCCTAGCAGTGAGAGCCTCCATTTTTGATTGTACCTCATTAATAGCTTTTTTTATTTCAACTTGGTTAGATTTTAGTTCTTTAATTTCTCCAGAAAGGGCTTTATATATCCAAAGAGGTTTTCTCTAATATCTTCCATGCCTTTTTCGAGCCCAGCTAGAACCTTCAGAATTGTCATTCTGAACTCTTGATCTGACATATTGCCAATGTCTGTGTTGATTGTACCTAGCCTTCAGTACTGCCTCTTGTTCTTTTGTTTGTGGTGATTTTTTCTGCCTTGTCATTTTGTCCAGATAGGAGGATATGAAGGATCAAATAAAATACTAAAAAGGTGGCAAATTCCCCAGAAAAATGCACTTTAACCAAATCAGAAGAGACCCCAAATTGTTGGGGGGAGAAAGGGGATAAAAAGAGGTTCAGAAAAAAAAGAAAAAAATTTAAAAAAATAAATAAAGAAAAAATTATAAAAAAGAAAGAAAAAAAAATATTTTAGATAAACTAGTCAAAAACGTTAAAAAAGAAAAGGGTAAAAGTTTTAAAAAATTTTGCAGAAGAAGAAAAAAATAAATAAAAAAATTTGAAAAAAAAATTGAATTAACCACAAGACTAAAGAATCATGGGGAGAAAACCATGAGTTCCGTGATTTGCTTTCTCCTCCTCTGGAATTCCCCTGCTCTCCTAGGTATTGAACCTGCTTTCCTTGATAGATGAACTTCGTCCTGGCTGGATATTTTGTTGATCTTCTGGGGGAGGGACCTGTTGTAGTGACTCTCAAGTGTCTTTGCCGGAGGCAGAATTGCACCGCCCTTACTGGGGGCCGGACTAAGTAATGGGCTCGGGTTCGTTTTTGGGAGCTTCTGTTCCCTGAAAGCTTTCTGTAGAGTTCCGGAGGACAGGAATGAAAATGGCAGCCTCCCAGTTTCCGGCCCAGAGGACCCGAGAGCCCGAGTCCCCACTCCTCAGTGCGCCCCCAGAGGACAGCACCCAATCACTCCCGTATCCCCAGCCTCCAGCCACGCTCCGAGCTCACCCAGCCCGCGACCGGTTCAAGGTATCCCTGAGCTGAGAGTTCAGTCCTTGGCTCTGTCTCTTTAGCCGGCTTCTCTGTTCTAACACCTGTGAGCTCTGCAACACTCTGACACCCTCATTCCTTCTGTGACGCTGCGGGACCTGGGGCCACGCTGACCCTGCGTGGGCTTCACCCCAGTTTAGCCTCTGGAGCAATATCCCTCAGTGGAACAGATTTTTAAAAGTCCTGATTTTGTGCTCCGTTGCTCCACCGCTTACTGGGAGCTGGTCCCTCCCCCCACGGTCTATCTTCCCATCATTTCAAATGCACTTCTGTACCAGTTCTACCTTTCAGAAAGTGGTTGATTTTCTGTTTCCAGAATTGCTGTTCCTCTTCTCTTCGATCTCCCATTGGATTTGTAGGTGTTTGCAAAGTTTAGATAAGCTATCGAGCTGATCTCCTGCTACCTGATGTAGTCTCAGCCTGCTACTTCTCCGCCATCTTCACTCCTCCTATTTTATGTAAATGTTTAATCACTATATCATATAGCTGAAACTAACATTACATTATATGTTAGCTAACTGAAATTTAAATAAAAACTAAAATTCTTGTTTCAATTACTTTGTTAATATTATCAAAACTATTGATAAGAACTTTTAAAACAGACTGATTTACTGAGTATATAAACCCAGGGCTTTTCTTAATAAAATTTAAATGCTCTTAAAGAAAAATAACATTGAAATTTGACAAATCTGAGTAATTTTAATATTAATCATTATTTGTATTTATACTTTAGCATTTTGAAGGAGTTTTGAATATGTAATTTGAAAGAATTGTGAATAAAACCATATTAAACTGTAAATGTAATACAAATATTACTGGTTAGAATAACAAATTCATGGATTTTTTTTTCCATATAACATATATCTAACCATTGAAACATTTAACCGCTGAGGTATGAGGTTTGGTAAACATCTTTGACTTGGGGTGCCTGGGTGTCTCAGTTGATTAAGTCTTTGGCTCTGGTCTTGATCCTGAAATCCCAGAATCCAGTCACACAATGGGCTCCCTGCTCAGCGGGGAGTCTGCTTCTCCCTCTGACCCTCTCCTGTCTCATGCTCTCTCTCTCTTTCAAATAAAAAAATAAAGTCTTTTAAAAATTACATATAAAAAAACAAGATCCTTGACTTACAAAAAATACTCATGGCATCCATCAATACAGTCTTTAAGGAAGAAATGTTCTAATAACTTAATGAAAATAATAATAATAATAATAGTAACTATTATATCTACCATCACTTAGATTACTACCAGTTATGTAATTACTTCTGATTCATATGTTTGTGTATTTTGGCCAATTAAGTTTCAGGAGACTGAACATACTGAGGTCTATAAGAAATAGTTGATTACTGGGGGAGGAGTCAAGATGGCGGAGAAGTAACAGCCTGAGACTACATCAGATAACAGGAGATCAGCTCGATAGCTTATCTAAACATAGCAAACACCTACAAATCCAACGGGAGAGCGAAGAGAAGAAGAACAGCAACTCTAGAAACAGAAAATCAACCACTTTCTGAAAGGTAGGACTGGCGGAGAAGGGAATCTCAAACGACGGGAAGATAGACCGCGGGGGGAGGGGCCGGCTCCCGGCAAGCGGCGGAGGAACGGAGCACAAAATCAGGACTTTTAAAAGTCTGTTCCACTGAGGGACATTGCTCCAGGGGCTAAACCGGGGTGAAGCCCACGCGGGGCCAGCGTGGCCCCAGGCCCCGCAAGGTCACAGAAGGATCGGGGGTGTCAGAGTGTCGGAGAGCTTGCAGGTATTAGAACGGAGAAACCGGCTGCAAAGACAGAGCTGAGGACTGAACTCTCAGCTCGGGGTTACCTTGAACTGGTCGCGGGCTGGGTGAGCTCGGAGTGCGGCTAGAGGCTGGGGATACGGGAGTGATTGGGTGCTGTCCTCTGGGGGCGCACTGAGGAGTGGGGCCCCAGGCTCTCGGCTCCTCCGGGCCGGAGACTGGGAGGCCGCCATTTTCATTCCCGTCCTCCGGAACTCTACGGAAAGCGTTCAGGGAACAGAAGCTCCCAAAAGCGAACCCGAGCCGATTACTTAGTCCGGCCGCCGGTAAGGGCGGTGCAATCCCGCCTCGGGCAAAGACACTTGAGAATCACTACAACAGGCCCCTCCCCCAGAAGATCAACAAAATATCCAGCCAGGACGAAGTTCATCTATCAAGGAGAAAGCAGATTCAATTCCTAAGACAGCAGAGCAATTCCAGAGGAGGAGAAAGCAAAGCACGGAACTCATGGCTTTCTCCCCATGATTCTTTAGTCTTGCGGCTACTTCAATTTTTTTTTTCTTTTTTCAATTTTTTTTTCTTTTTTCAATTTTTTTTTTCTTTTTTCTTTTTTCTTCTTCTGCTAAATATTTTTAAAACTTTTACCCTTTTCTTTTTTAACGTTTTTTGACTAGTTCATCTAAATATATATATTTTTTCTGTCTTTTTTATATTTTTTTATTTGTTTTATTTTTTAAATTTTTTTTTTCTTTTTTTTTTCAGAACCTGTTTTTTATCCCCTTCCCCCCCCCCACAATTTGGGGTCTCTTCTGATTTGGTTACAGCGCATTTTTCCGGGGTCTTTGCCACCCTATTAGTAGTTTATTTGCTCCTTCATATCCTCTTATCTGGACAAAATGACAAGGCGGAAAAAATCACCACAAACAAAAGAACAAGAGACAGTACCGAAGGCTAGGGACCTAATCAACACAGACATTGGTACTATGTCAGATCAAGAGTTCAGAATGACGATTCTGAACATTCTAGCCGGGCTCGAAAAAGGCATGGAAGATATTAGAGAAACCCTCTCTGGAGATATTAAAGCCCTTTCTGGAGAAATTAAAGAACTAAAGTCTAACCAAGTTGAAATAAAAAAAGCTATTAATGAGGTGCAATCAAAAATGGAGGCTCTCACTGCTAGGATCAATGAGGCAGAAGAAAGAATTAGTGATATAGAAGACCAAATGACAGGGAATAAGGAAGCCGAGCAAAAGAGGGACAAACAGCTACTGGACCATGAGGGGAGAATTCGAGAGATAAGTGACACCATAAGACGAAACAACATTAGAATAATTGGGATTCCAGAAGAAGAAGAAACAGAGAGGGGAGCAGAAGGTCTATTGGAGAGAATCATTGGAGAGAATTTCCCTAATATGGCAAAGGGAACAAGCATTAAAATCCAGGAGATGCAGAGAACCCCCCTCAAAGTCAACAAGAATAGGTCCACACCCCGTCACCTAATAGTAAAATTTACAAGTCTTAGTGACAAAGAGAAAATCCTGAAAGCAGCCCGAGAAAAGAAATCAGTAACATACAATGGTAAAAATATTAGATTGGCGGCAGACTTATCCACAGAGACCTGGCAGGCCAGAAAGAGCTGGCATGATATATTCAGAGCACTCAACGAGAAAAACATGCAGCCAAGAATACTCTATCCAGCTAGGCTATCATTGAAAATAGAAGGAGAGATCAAAAGCTTCCAGGACAAACAAAAACTGAAAGAATTTGCAAACACCAAACCAGCTCTACAGGAAATATTGAAAGGGGTCCTCTAAGCAAAGAGAGAGCCTAAAAGGAGTAGATCAGAAAGGTACAGAGACAATATACAGTAACAGTCACCTTACAGGCTAATAATGGCACTAAATTCATATCTCTCAATAGTTACCCTGAATGTTAATGGGCTAAATGCCCCAATCAAAAGACACAGGGTATCAGAATGGATAAAATAACAAAACCCATCAGTATGTTGCCTACAAGAAACTCATTTTAGACGCGAAGACACCTCCAGATTTAAAGTGAGGGGGTGGAAAACAATTTACCATGCTAATGGGCTTCAGAAGAAAGCTGGGGTGGCAATCCTTATATCAGATCAATTAGATTTTAAGCCAAAGACTATAATAAGAGATGAGGAAGGACACTATATCCTACTCAAAGGGTCTGTCCAACAAGAAGATTTAACAATTTTAAATATCTATGCCCCTAACGTGGGAGCAGCCAACTATATCAACCAATTAATAACAAAATCAAAGAAACACATCAATAATAATACAATAATAGTAGGGGACTTGAACACTCCCCTCACTGAAATGGACAGATCATCCAAGCAAAAGATCAACAAGGAAATAAAGGCCTTAAATGACACACTGGACCAGATGGACATCACAGATATATTCAGAACATTTCATCCCAAAGCAACAGAATACACATTCTTCTCTAGTGCACATGGAACCTTCTCCAGAATAGATCACATCCTGGGTCACAAATCAGGTCTCAACCGGTATCAAAAGATTAGGATTATTCCCTGCATATTTTCAGACCACAATGCTCTGAAGCTAGAACTCAATCACAAGATGAAAGCTGGAAAGAACCCAAATACATGGAGACTAAACAGCATCCTTCTAAAGAATGAATGGGTCAACCAGGAAATTAAAGAAGAATTGAAAAAATTCATGGAAACAAATGATAATGAAAACACAACAGTTCAAAATCTGTGGGACACAGCAAAGGCAGTCCTGAGAGGAAAATATATAGCGGTACAAGCCTTTCTCAAGAAACAAGAAAGGTCTCAAGTACACAACCTAACCCTACGCGTAAAGGAGCTGGAGAAAGAACAAGAAAGAAACTCTAAACCCAGCAGGAGAAGAGAAATCATAAAGATCAGAGCAGAAATCAATGAAATAGAAACCAAAAAAACAATAGAAAAAATCAATGAAACTAGGAGCTGGTTCTTTGAAAGAATCAATAGGATTGATAAACCCCTGGCCAGACTCATCAAAAAGAAAAGAGAAAGGACCCAAATCAATAAAATCATGAATGAAAGAGGAGAGATCACAACTAACACCAAAGAAATACAGACCATTATAAGAACATACTATGAGCAACTCTACGCCAACAAATTGGACAATCTGGAAGAAATGGATGCATTCCTAGAGACATATAAACTACCACAACTGAACCAGGAAGAAATAGAAAACCTGAACAGGCCCATAACCAGTAAGGAGATTGAAACAGTCATCAAAAATCTCCAAACAAACAAAAGCCCAGGGCCAGATGGCTTCCCAGGGGAATTCTACCAAACATTTAAAGAAGAACTCATTCCTATTCTCCTGAAACTGTTCCAAAAAATAGAAATGGAAGGAAAACTTCCAAACTCATTCTATGAGGCCAGCATCACCTTGATCCCAAAACCAGACAAGGATCCCACCAAAAAAGAGAACTACAGACCAATATCCTTGATGAACACAGACGCAAAAATTCTCGCCAAAATACTAGGCAATAGGATTCAACAGTACATTAAAAGGATTATTCACCACGATCAAGTGGGATTTATTCCAGGGCTGCAGGGTTGGTTCAACATCCGCAAATCAATCAATGTGATAGAACACATTAATAAAAGAAAGAACAAGAACCATATGATACTCTCAATAGATGCTGAAAAAGCATTTGACAAAGTACAGCATCCCTTCCTGATCAAAACTCTTCAAAGTGTAGGGATAGAGGGCACATACCTCAATATTATCAAAGCCATCTATGAAAAAACCACCGCAAATATCATTCTCAATGGAGAAAAACTGAAAGCTTTTCCGTTAAGGTCAGGAACACGGCAGGGATGTCCATTATCACCACTGCTATTCAACATAGTACTAGAAGTCCTAGCCTCAGCAATCAGACAACAAAAAGAAATTAAAGGCATCCAAATTGGTAAAGAAGAAGTCAAACTATCACTCTTCGCAGATGATATGATACTATATGTGGAAAACCCAAAAGACTCCACTCCAAAACTGCTAGAACTTGTCCAGGAATTCAGTAAAGTGTCAGGATATAAAATCAATGCACAGAAATCAGTTGCATTTCTGTACACCAACAACAAGACTGAAGAAAGAGAAATTAAGGAGTCAATCCCATTCACAATTGTACCCAAAACTATAAGATACCTAGGAATAAACCTAACCAAAGAGACTAAGAATCTATACACAGAAAATTATAAAGTACTCATGAAAGAAATTGAGGAAGACACAAAGAAATGGAAAAATGTTCCATGCTCCTGGATTGGAAGAATAAATATTGTGAAAATGTTCATGCTACCTAAAGCAATCTACACATTTAATGCAATCCCTATCAAAATACCATCCATTTTTTTCAAAGAAATGGAACAAATAATCCTCAAATTTATATGGAACCAGAAAAGACCTCGAATAGCCAAAGGAATATTGAAGAACAAAGCCAAAGTTGGTGGCATCACAATTCCGGACTTCAAGCTCTATTACAAAGCTGTCATCATCAAGACAGCATGGTACTGGCACAAAAACAGACACATAGACCAGTGGAACAGAATAGAGAGCCCAGAAATCGACCCTCAACTCTATGGTCAACTAATCTTCGACAAAGCAGGAAAGAATGTCCAATGGAAAAAAGACAGCCTCTTCAATAAATGGTGCTGGGAAAATTGGACAGCCACATGCAGAAAAATGAAATTGGACCACTTCCTTACACCACACACGAAAATAGACTCCAAATGGATGAAGGACCTCAATGTGAGAAAGGAATCCATCAAAATCCTTGAGGAGAACGCAGGCAGCAACCTCTTCGACCTCAGCCGCAGCAACATCTTCCTAGGAACAACGGCAAAGGCAAGGGAAGCAAAGGCAAAAATGAAGTATTGGGATTTCATCAAGATCAAAAGCTTTTGCACAGCAAAGGAAACAGTAAACAAAACCAAAAGACAGCTGACAGAATGGGAGAAGATATTTGCAAACGACATATCAGATAAAGGGCTAGTATCCAAAATCTATAAGGAACTTAGCAAACTCAACACCCAAAGAACAAACAATCCAATCAAGAAATGGGCAGAGGACATGAACAGACATTTCTGCAAAGAAGACATCCAGATGGCCAACAGACACATGAAAAAGTGCTCCACGTCACTCGGCATCAGGGAAATACAAATCAAAACCACAATGAGATATCACCTCACACCAGTCAGAATGGCTAAAATTAACAAGTCAGGAAATGACAGATGCTGGCGAGGATGTGGAGAAAGGGGAACCCTCCTCCACTGTTGGTGGGAATGCAAGCTGGTCCAACCACTCTGGAAAACAGCATGGAGGTTCCTCAAAATGTTGAAAATAGAACTACCCTATGACCCAGCAATTGCACTACTGGGTATTTACCCTAAAGATACAAACATAGTGATCCGAAGGGGCACGTGTACCCGAATGTTTATAGCAGCAATGTCTACAATAGCCAGACTATGGAAAGAACCTAGATGTCCATCAACAGATGAATGGATCAAGAAGATGTGGTATATATACACAATGGAATACTATGCAGCCATCAAAAGAAATGAAATCTTGCCATTTGCGACGACGTGGATGGAACTAGAGCGTATCATGCTTAGTGAAATAAGTCAATCGGAGAAAGACAACTATCATATGATCTCCCTGATATGAGGACATGGAGAAGCAACATGGGGGGGTAGGGGGATAGGAGAAGAATAAATGAAACAAGATGGAATTGGGAGGGAGACAAACCATAAATGACTCTTAATCTCACAAAACAAACTGGGGGTTGCTGAGGGGAGGTGGGATTGGGAGAGGGGGAGCGGGCTATGGACATTGGGGAGGGGAGGCGAACCATAAGAGACTATGGACTCTGAAAAACAACCTGAGGGTTTTGAGGGGTCGGGGGTGGGAGGTTGGGGGAACAGGTGGTGGGTGATGGGGAGGGCACGTTTTGCATGGAGCACTGGGTGTTGTGCAAAAAGAATGAATACTGTTACGCTGAAAAAATAAATAAATAAATAAATAAAAAGGGGAAAAAGAAAAAAAAAAAGAAATAGTTGATTACTATAAGAAGTGTGTGTGTGTGTATGTGTGTGTGTGTGTGTCCTTAATATTGAATTCTGTACATATGCTAAACACATATGGACAACATCACTTTGTATAATTAACTCTCTCATTAAGTGTATGTAAATTTAGAAGTGATTAAAGCTTGAAATCAGGCAAAGTGATGCCTCCAGTTTTGTTTTTCTTTTTCAATATTTCCTTAGCAATTTGGTGTCTCTTCTGGTTTCATACAAATTTTAAGATTGTTTGCTTCAGCTTTTTGAAAAACGCTGGTAGAATTTTGATCAGAATGGCATTGAAAGGATAGATTGCTCTAGGCAGTATAGACATTTTAACAATGTTTATTCTTCCGATCTGTAAGCATAGAATGGTCATCCTTCTTTTGCTATCTTCTTCAATTTCTTTCATGAGTGTTCTGTGGTTTCTTGAATACAGATACTTTACCTCTTTGGTTAAGTTTATTCCCAGGTATCTTATAGTTCTTGATGCTATAGTAAATTGAATTGATTCTCTAATTTCCATTTCTGCATTTTTATTGTTAGTGTATAAGAAAGCAATTGATTTATGTGCACTGATATTGTATCCTGCCACATTACTCAATTGCTATATGAGCAAAACTGTGATCACCAAGACAGCATTGTACTGGCACAAAAACAGACACATAGACCAGTGGAACAGAGTAGAGATCCCAGATATGGACCCTAAATTCTGGCCAACTAATCTTCAACAAAGCAGGAAAAAATATCCAGTGGGAAAAAGACAGTCTCTTCAATAAATGGTGCTGGGGAAATTGGACAGCTATGTGTAGAAGAATGAAACTCGACCATTCTCTTACAACATACACAAAGATAAACTCGAAATGATTAAAAGACCTCAACACGAGGCAGGAATCCATCAAAATTCTAGAGGAGAACATAGGCAGTAACCTCTTCAACATCAGCCACAGAAACTTCTTTCAAGATATGTCTCCGAAAGCAAAGGAAACTAAGGCGAAAATGAACCTTTGGAACTTCATCAAGATCAAAAACTTCTGGGGGTGACTGGGTGGCTCAGTGTGCTAAGCCTCTGCCTTTGGCTCATATCATGATCCCAGAGTCCTGGGATTGAGCCCCACATCAGGCTGTCTGCTTGGCGGGGAGCCTGCTTCCCCCCCCCACCTCTCTCTCTGCCTGCCTCTCTGCCTACTTGTGATCTCTGTCAAGTAAATAAATAAAATATTAAAAAAAAGATCAAAATCTTCTGCACAACAAAGGAAACAGTCAGCAGAATAAAGAGGCAAGAAGATATTCACAAATGACTGTACAAAGGGCTGATACCCAAAGTCTATAAAGAACTCCTCAAACTCAACACTCAAAAAACATCGTCATGTCAAAAAAATGAGCAGAAGACATGAACAGACACTTCTCTAAAGAAGACATACAAATGGCTAACAGACACATGAAAAAATGTTCATCATCACTAGCCATCAAGGCAATTCAAATCAAAGCCAAAACAATGAACACTGTTATGCTGTAAATAAGCAAATAAAAATAAATAAATAAATTAAAAAAAAAGAAACCATAAAAAAAACCACATTGAGATACCACCTCACACCAGTTACAATGGCCAAAATTTACAAGACGGTAAACAACTTGTGTTGGAGAAGATGTGGAGAAAGGGGAACCCTCTTACACTATTGGTGGGAATGCAAGTTGGTACAGCCACTTTGGAAATCAGTGTGGAGATTACTTAAAAATTTAAAAATAGAGCTACTGTATGACTCTGCAATTGCACTACTGAGTATTTACTCCAAAGATACAGATGTAGTGAAAAGAAGGGCCATGTATATACCCCAATGTTCATAGCAGCAATGGCCACGGTCACAAAACTGTGGAAAGAGCCTAGATGACCTTCAACAGAACAATGGATAAAGAAGAAATGGTCAATATATACAATGGAGTATTATGCCTCCATCAGAAAGGATGACTAACCAACTTTTGTATCAACATGGACAGGACTGGAAGAGACTATGCTGAGTGAAATAAGTCAAGCAGAGTCAGTTATCACATGGTTTCACTCATTTGTGGAGGATAAGGAATAAGCATGGAGGACACTGGGAGAAGGAGAGGAGAAGTGAATTGGAGGAAATGGAAGGGGGAAACACACCATGAGAGACTGTGGACTGTGAGAAACAAACTGAGGGTTTTGGAGGGGAAGGGGTTGGGAGGTTGGGTGAGGACACATATTGCATGGAACACCGGGTGTGGTGCATAAAAAATGAATTCTGGAACACTGAAAAAAATTTTAAAAAATAAATAAAAATTTAAAACATAATTAGAAGTGATTGTTACTTTAAACCTAGCCTCTTAGGGGCGCCTGGGTGGAAGCCGCTGCCTTCAGGTCAGGTCATGATCTCAGGGTCCTGGGATCGAGTCCTGCATTGGGCTCTCTGCTCAGCAGGAAGCCTGCCTCCCTTCCTCTCTCTCTGCCTGCCTCTCTGCCTACTTGTGATCTCTCTTTGTCAAATAAAAAAAAATCTTAAAAAAAAACCTAGCCTCTTGTACAACACCTACATTATTAATTCTTTTGAACCTATATGGAAATTCCCTGTATAAATGTGAACATTTTTCATGGATCATGAAACATTAAGTGTTTTTTGGTAATTAGCACATTTACCTGAATTAATTATCCAATTATTGTCATAGGGTAAAGCATAATACATATCTCTAGGCTTACGTGTTTATTTGAGTAATTAAGCAAGACTCAAGTTCAGGGATTTTGGAAGATGTTCATTCTAAGAGATGAATAGTAAGATTCCTCTGTCAGATGCAAGGCTAATACCTGCATTAAGATTGACACCTCTGAGCACCAGGAGACAATCCATCATTGCTGTTTAGGATACCTAGAATTTTGGTGAGAAATGTCACTGTTGTTAGGATTAATTTTTTTTTCTATTTTTAACTTTAAAAGAGAGATGATTTTATAGCCAAAAGAAACAAAGGGACTTTGGTAGGGGAAATACAGGAACACAATCTTTTTTATCTCCTGTCTATGTCTAGTGGGATGCCCTATCTGCTAGTGGCTTAAAACGATAGTTGATAAAGAATATTGTCAATGATATTGTAATAGTGTTGTATGGTGACAGATGGTACCTACAGATGTAGTGAGTATAAGATGATGTATAATCTTGTCAAATCACTATGCTTTACACCTGAAACTAATGTAACATTGTAGGTCAACTACACTAAATAAATAAATAAATAAAGCCAAATCTCTAATGCATATTATTTTACTTCATAAAAAAATAAATCTAAATTGAAGGAATATACATGTTTTCCTATAAGACACAATGGAATCATTTTCATTTTAATAGGAAAATAAATATGAACTATAAATATTCCACATTTAAAAAAGTATTCTACTTATTTATTTGAGAGAGGGAGAGAGCCCACACATGGGTGGTGGGGGCAGAGGGAGAGGTGGAAAGCGGACTCCCTACTGAGCAGGGAGCCTGATGGAGTCAGTCCCAGTACCCTGAGATCATGACCTGGGCCAAAAACAGATGCTTAACCAACAGCCACCCAGGCACTCCTATTTCAAATTTTTAAATAATTCTCCCTTTGTGAAAGAGTGATTCCTAGTGGGATTGTGGAAGGCAAACAGTCTTTGGGGTTACGTTGTCTTTATTTCCAATTTAGTTCTGTAACTAGTGTACTGTATAACTTAATCAAGAAACAAGCTTCCCAAGACTTGGATTCTTCAAAGTACAGGCAATTACTTAGCACATGGCAGGTTTCAAGATTTTTATCTTTCTTTTTCTTGGTACTTTACAGGATAATAAATTTTGGATGACAGAGAGAAGGAAGAATCTAGATCAGACTGTGACAAAATGCACTGCTTAGGAGGAAAAAATATAAATTAAGAAATGCTTTGAGCAGTTGCTTTGGTTCACTAGAGAGAGGAAAAGGAAAATGTCTTATCGCTATATACAAATTAATTTTCTTTCTATCTCTCAAGTAATGTGTGAGTAGATAAACAGATTTTGTTCTAATTTGAGGGTTATCTCAAATTATCTGAAAATATAGATTCTGTTGGAATGTGAAAAATACCCTCTGTGGGGTTTATAAACCATGTGTTTGGAAGCTGGCAGATCACTGCAATAACTAGACAGTCTTCCTGGAGGCCCCAAGCCTTAGCGTAAAGCAGAGATGCTTCATAGTAGCTATCTACTCCAACATGAGTCCCAGGAGGGTTCATTTATTTAAGGACAGGATTATTTTTTCACAGACAATTTGCTAGTGTAAAGTGTGACTATCTTGATCATGATGTGCCTCTACCTACTGAATACACTAACCCATAGATCACGAAAACTTGTAGACATGGTTAGAATCTGTGTGTGACAGTTGTAAAGAGATTAGGTCCTAGAGACAGAATGCCAAGGGAGGAACCTTGAATTTGCCACTTAGTAGCTTAGTCACACTATTTAGCTTTCCCTTGCCTCAATTTCCTTATCTTTAAAATCAGGAAAAATAATTCCTATGTCACATGGACATATGAAACACCAGTGTATAAATCATCTAAATTTGGTCATTATTCTGTCATATGTAATCTGAGCTCTATTGCAATCAATAGTGCAGAACTATATCTGCAAAAGTAACTTTATAAATTCTGTTTACATACTGAGCAGATCTGATTCATTTCACATATAACCTGCCATTTGTTACAGAGCTTCCCCAATACTAATACCTAAACATGTTGAATAAAGAAAAAAAATTATTTGGTTGTTTGTTTTCCACTGATTTTGTAATACTGTATTTCATACTTCTTAGTAGTAATAGTTATATTCAAAGTCTGTGCCACACACCCTGCTGTGAATGAAATACCATTTTTTACATTTGCATTACAGTAGAAAAGCCTTTTTGCCTTAAAAATAATTTTATTGTTCTTTCAATATAAAATTATATTGATAGATCATTTTAAAATAATACATTTCTCCCAAAGAGATTAAATAGGAAATAAAGTTGTAATAATGTGTTTCAAAGTAAACCTTAAGAGGAGGGGTAAGATGGCAGAGAAGTAGGAGACCCTGTTTCAACTGGTCTCCTAAAGTGAGCTAAATACCTACCAGAACACTCTGAACACCCATTAAATCAGCCTGAGATGTAAGATTATATACTTCTGGATCTCTACAGGGGCAGAAGACATTAGGGGAGAGGTAAAACAGAGTTGGAACCCTCGGACTGATATTGGAGGATAACCAGAATGAGGAAAGAGCCACCAGAAGCTACTCATTAGGAAAATAATAACACAGTATTAAAGTACCCTGTGATTCAGGACCAGCATTAACTTGGAGTCTGGTTAAAAGCAGTCAAAAAGAGCAAAAGATCTTAAGGGGTACCTGGTGGAATTGGGGGGTCATGAGCACAGGCCTAAGCCCAAAGACCCAGAATGGTCACCTCTGGTGACCATCCATGCCAGAGAGAGTCCAGTGGAGCCTCCAGTCCCTGGTCTCTGAGTTCATGGCTTTCTGCTGCTTATACCACTGCTCTGCTGGGCTCACTCCAACCCACCCCTGAGAGATCCTGGTGTGGGCACTGGCCAGTGGTCTCTAGGAATGCAGCCTTCCACCACCTGTGCAACTATGGGGTCTAAACGCTTCCAGTCCATGCTGAGAGAGCCTGGTGTGATCTCTGGTCAGCATTCCTCGACAGCAGCCTTCTGTGATCTGTATGACCACTGAGTCTGAGCCCACCCAGCGTGGGCCTGGACTCCAGACAGCAGTCCTGGCAAAGACAGCCACCAGACCAATATCACTTATGGTTTTAATGGCATGGAGGTGCAGAAGCAAGTGGGAGCCTTGGGTGACCACTGGGATGGTGGTGGCTGGGGGTGCACACCACCTGTGGGAAGTTTTGCCATTCAATAGAGTTTGTGGAGGGGAGTTTGTGTGTTCTGGACCACCCAGAGGGGAACAGTCTGAGGCTTCTCTCTGAGGTGGAGGTCTGGGTGCAAAAGATTCTTTGCTCCGACCCTCTAAAAAGCTGAAAAAAGTCACCAAAGGACAAAACCCTCTAGAGATCAAAAGCCTGAAACCCGATTTCCACAGAGCTCATCTCCTTGAAAACCTGCAGGGCTACTCAATCCAAACAAGATTGATAGGAGAAGAACACAGCAGGACCCTCCCCCAGAAGGCAAGCCAAAAGAATGAGAGGACAACCATCACAGGGTCCCCATAAAAACTGTAAAACCCCAACATCAGGGGAAAGCAATATATTAAGCTCCCTATATTGCCCTAAAACTGTATATTTCATAGATAAAACTTTTTTTTTAATTTGTTCTCATGATTCTTGTTCTTTTAATTTTTTTAACCTACTTATCATTACAAGTAGTGGTTTAATACAACATATTCCACAATAACTTTTTAAATTGAACTTCTTTCATACATATACCTGTGCTTCTTTTTCTTTTTCATTCTTTATTTTTCTTTCTTTCTTCTTTTTTTTTTGCTAACACACATGTAGATATAAGCTTAAAGTTAATCCTTTCCCTTATTCAATAGTACCCCTAAATATAAACCAGTTTTAATTTCCCTTTATCTCTGGAAATATGAGTCCTTTAACAAAGATATTAAGATAACACCTTCCTCATCCACATCAAAAATTTGTAACGACCCTCCCATCTTATTCTTCTGTCAGTTTTTCTATGTGTTTGTTCTGCTATTATATAAAACATATTCTTGGGGTTCACTTTGGTTAGGTTCTTCTTTTTTTCTTGTCATTTACATTTGTCAGTCTTTTCGTTCGTTTGTTTTTGTTTATATACCTCACAAATCTTACTTTGGGGGTTCATTTTGGTGGGATTTCTCTTTTCTCTCTCTCTCTTTTTCTTTTTTCTTTCTTTTTGGTGGGGAATTCTGATTGATCCAAAACTTGCCAGGGTGCACTTGACTGGATCATGTGTGATTGATATATTCAGCTACACATCCCCTCAACCATCTCTCACCAAAATGACTAGGAGGAGGAACACAAAAGAGGAAAAATTCAGGGACTTTGCCCTCTCCATCAGAACTATTGGATATGGACATAAACAGTATGTTGGAAGGTCAATGCAGGCTAACAATTATACAAGCAATGACTAGGTTGGAGAAAACCATTATTGGCAACATAGAATCTCTAAAAGCATAAGTGAGAGCTGATCTGGAAGAAGTTAAAAATGCATTCAGTGAGATCCAATCTAATATAAATACTCTAACAGCTAGGGTAACCAAGGCAGAAGACAAAATTAGTGATCTAGAAGACAAACTGGGGGAGAAAAAAGATCAGGAGGAGGCCTGGAACAAATATCTTAGAAGCCATAAAAACAGAACTAGGGAAATAAATGACACCATGAAACATTCCAATGTCAGAATTATTGGGATCCCTGAGAGGGTGGAGAAAGAGAGAAGAATAAAAGATATAGGTGAACAAATTCTGAATGAAAATTTTCCCAATGTGGGAAATGGAATAAGCATTCATGTCCTAGAGGCAGAAAGGATACCCACAAAGATCAATGAATATAGAAAGAACTCCAGACACTGGACTGTGAAATTCATGAATCACAATTTTAGACAAGAAGTCCTAAGGGAAGCAAGGGGGAAGAGATTCCTTACATACAGAGGAAGGTTCAGGAGAACAATGTCAGACCTGCCCACAGAAACCTGGTAAGCCAGAAAGACATGGTAATACATATTCAGGGCACTATATGAGATGAACATCCAGCCAAGAATACTTATTCCAGCAAGACTGACATTCAGAATGGATGGAGAGATAAAGATGGCAGGGTTGCAAAGACTTTGTGACAACCAAGCTGGAAATGCAAGAAAAATTAAGCTGGGATCTATAATAGAAGAAAGAACCCTAGAGTGACATGGCGGAAAGAAATTTACAGAGACAATATATAGAAACAAGGATTTCACAAGCAACAGGTTGTCAATAAAAACGTATCTTTCAATAATCACTCTCAATGTGAACGGTATAAACGCTCCCTTAAAACAGCATAGGGTAGCAGTCTGTATAAACAACAGGACCCATCCATAGGCTGTCTCCAAGAGACACATTTTGAATCTAAAGATACATCCAGACTGAAAGTAAAGTGATGGAGAAGCATCTTTTATGCCAGTGGGCCTCAAAAGAAAGCTGGGGTAGCGATTCACGTATCAGACAAATTAGATTTTAAGCTAAAGACTGTAGCCAGAGATATAGAAGGCTACCACATCATTCTTTTTTTTTATTCGTTTATTTGTTTATTTACAGCATAACAGTGTTCATTGTTTTGGCATCACACCCAGTGCTCCATGCAGTACGTGCCCTCCCTATTACCCACCACCTGGTTCCTCAACCTCCCACGCCCCCCGCCCATTCAAAACCCTCTGGTTGTTTTTCAGAGTCCATAGTCTCTCATGGTTCATCTCCCCTTCTAGTTTCCCTCAACTCCCTCTCCTCTCCATCTCCCCATGTCCTCCATGTTATTTGTTATGCTCCACAAATAAGTGAGACCATATGATACTTGACTCTCTCTGCTTGACTTATTTCGCTCAGCATAATCTCTTCCAGTCCCGTCCAAGTTGCTACAAAAGTTGGGTATTCATCCTTTCTGATGGAGGCATAATACTCCATCATGTATATGGACCACATCTTCCTTATCCATTCATCCGTTGAAGGGCATCTTGGTTCTTTCCACAGTTTGGCGACCATAGCCATTGCTGCAATGAACATTGGGGTACTGATGGCCCTTCTTTTCACTACATCTGTATCTTTGGGGTATATACCCAGCAGTGCAATTGCAGGGTCATAGGGAAGCTCTATTCTTAATTTCTTCAGGAGTCTGCACACTGTTCTCCAAAGTGGCTGCACTAACTTGCATTCCCACCAACAGTGTAAGAGGGTTCCCCATTCTCCACATCCTCTCCAACACACGTTGTTTCCTGTCTTGCTAATTTTGGCCATTCTAACTGGTGTCAGGTGGCATCTCAATGTGGTTTTAATTTGAATCTCCCTGATGGCTAGTGATGATGAACATTTTTTCATGTGTCTGATAGTCATTTGTATGTCTTCATTGGAGAAGTGTCTGTTCATATCTTCTGCCCATTTTTTGATATGATTATCTGTTTTGTGTGTGTTGAGTTTGAGAAGTTCTTTATCGATCCTGGATATCAACCTTTTGTCTGCACTGTCATTTGCAAATATCTTCTACCATTCCGTGGGTTGCCTCTTTGTTTTGTTGACTGTTTCCTTTGCTGTGCAGAAGCTTTTGATCTTGATGAAGTCCCAAAAGTTCATTTTCGCTTTTGTTTCCTTGGCCTTTGGAGACATATCTTGAAAGAAGTTGTTGTGGCTGATATCGAAGATGTTACTGCCTATGTTCTCTTTTAGGATTCTGGTGGATTCCTGTCTCATGTTGAGGTCTTTTATCCATTTTAAGTTTATCTTTGTGTACGGTGTAAGAGAATGGTCGAGTTTCATTCTTCTACATATTGCTGTCCAGTTTTCCCAGCACCATTTATTGAAGAGAATGTCTTTTTTCCATTGAATATTTTTTCCTGTTTTGTCGAAGATTATTTGACCATAGAGTTGAGGGTCCATATCTGGGCTCTCCAATCTATTCCACTGGTCTATGTGTCTGTATTTATGCCAGTACCACACTGTCTTGGTGATCACAGCTTTGTAGTAAAGCTTGAAATCGGGTAACGTGATGCCGCCAGTTTTGTTTTTGTTTTTCAACATTTCCTTAGCAATTCGGGGTCTCTTCTGACTCCATACAAATTTTAGGATTATTTGCTCCAGCTCTTTGAAAAATACTGGTGGAATTTTGATCGGAATGGCATTAAAAGTATAGATTGCTCTAGGCAGCATAGACATTTTAACAATGTTTATTCTTCCAATCCAAGAGCATGGAACGGACTTCCATCGTTCTGTGTCTTCTTCAATTTATTTCATGAGTGTTCTGTAGTTCCTCGGGTACAGGTCCTTTACCTCTTTGGTTAGGTTTATTCCCAGGTGTCTTATGGTTATTGGTGCTATAGTAAATGGAATCAATTCTCTAATTTCCCTTTCTGTATTTTCATTGTTAGTGTATAAGAAAGCCACTGATTTCTGTACATTGACTTTGTATCCTGCCACGTTACTGAATTGCTGTATGAGTTCTAGTAGTTTGGGGGTGGAGTCTTTGGGGTTTTCCATATAAAGAATCATGTGATCTGTGAAGAGAGAGAGTTTGACTTCTTCCTTGCCAATTTGGATACCTTTTATTTCTCTTTGTTGTCTGATTGCCATTGCTAGAACTTCTAATTAATACTATGTTGAACAAGAGTGGTGAGAGTGGGCATCCTTGTCGTGTTCCTGATCTCAACAGGAAGGCTGCAAGCTTTTTCCCATGGAGGATGATATTTGCTGTGGGTCTTTCATAGATAGATTTGATGAAGTTCAGGAATGTTCTCTCTATCCCTATACTTTGAAGCGTTTTCATCAGGAACGGATACTGGATTTTGTCAAATGCTTTTTCTGCATCAATTGAGAGGACCATGTGGTTCTTCTCTCTTCTCGTATTGATTTGTTCTATCACATTGATTGATTTGCGAATGTTGAACCAACCTTGCAACCCAGGGATGAATCCCACCTGGTCATGGTAGATAATCTTTTGAATGTGCTGCTGGATCCTGTTTGCTAGGATCTTGTTGAGAATCTTTGCATCCATATTCATCAGTGATATTGGTCTGAAATTCTCCTTTTTGGTAGGGTCTTTGCCTGGTTTGGGGATCAGGGTAATGCTGGCTTCATAAAAAGAGTCTGGAAGTTGTCCTTCTGCTTCAATTTTTTGGAACAGCTTCAGGAGAATTGGTGTTATTTCTTCTTTGAAAGTTTGGTAGAATTCCCCAGGGAAGCCGTCAGGTCCTGGGCTCTTGTTTTTTGGGAGGTTTTTGATCACTGCTTCAATCTCATTACTAGATATCGGTCTATTCAGGTTGTCAGTTTCTTCCTGGTTCAATTTGGGAGTTTGTAGTTTTCCAGGAATGCATCCATTTCATCTAGGTTGCTTAGCTTATTGGCATATAACTGTTTGTAATAATTTCTGATGATTGTTTCTATTTCCTTGGTGTTAGTTGTGATCTCTCCCTTTTCATTCATAATTTTATGAATTTGGGCTTTCTCTCTTTTCTTTTGGGTTAGTGTGGGCAATGGTTTATCGATCTTATTGATTCTTTCAAAAAACCAGCTTCTAGTTTCATTGATACGTTCTACTGTATCTCTCGTTTCTACCTCATTGATCTCTGCTCTAATCTTGATTATTTCCCTTCTTGCATGTGGAGTTGGTTTGATTTGTTGTTGATTCTCCAGTTCTTTAAGGTGTAGAGACAGCTGGTGTATTCTGGATTTTTCAATGTTTTTGAGGGAGGCTTGGATGGCTATGTATTTCCCCTTTAGAACCGCCTTTGGTGTATCCCATAGGTTTGGGACCGAAGTGTCTTCATTCTCATTGGTTTCCATGAATTGTTTAAGTTCATCTTTGATCTCCTGGTTGATCCAAGCATTCTGAAGCAAGGTGGTCTTTAGCTTCCAGGTGTTTGAGTTCCTTCTGAACTTTTCCTTGTGATTGAGTTCGAGATTCAAAGCATTGTGATCAGAGAATATGCAGGGAATAATGTCAGTCTTTTGGTATCGGTTGAGTCCTGCTTTGTGACCCAGTATGTGGTCTATTCTGGAGAAGGTTCCATGGGCACTTGAGAAGAATGAGTATTCTGTAGTTTTAGTTTGGAATGTTCTGTATATGTCGATGAGGTCCATCTATTCCAATGTTTCATTCAATGCTCTTTTTCTTTATTAATTTTCTGCTTCGATGATCTGTCTATTTCTGAGAGAGGCATATTAAGATCTCCTACTATTATTGTATTCATATCAATATGACTCCTTAACTTGATTAATAGTTCTCTTATGTAATTGGGTGCTCCCATATTGGGGGCATAGATATTCACAATTGTTAGATCATCTTGGCAGATAGTCCCTTTAAGAATTATGTAGTGTCCTTCTGTATCTCTGACTACAGTCTTTAGTTTAAAATCTGATTTATCTGATATGAGAATCGCTACCCCGGCCTTCTTTTGAGGCCCATTGGCATGAAAGATGCTTCTCCATCCCTTCACTGTCAGTCTGGGTGTATCCTTAGGTTCAAAATGGGTCTCTTGTAGACAACATATGGATGGGTCCTGTCGTTTTATCCAATCTGCAATCCTGTGTCATTATGGGCGCATTCAGGCTGTTCACATTGAGTGATTAATGATAGATAGGTTTTTATTGACATCGTGTTGCCTTTGAAGTCTTTCTGTCTGTAGATTGTTTCTATACTTCTGTTCAATGATATTCTTAGGATTTTTTCTCTTTTATAGGACCCCCCTTAATATTTCCTCCAGTGTTGGCTTGGTGGTTGCATAGTCTTTAAGCCTTGCTGGACTTGGAAACCCTTTATCTCTCCATCCATTTTAAATGTCAGTCTTGCTGGATAGAGTATTCTTGGTTGCATGTTCTTCTCATTTAGTACTCTGGATATATTTTGCCAGCCCTTCCTGGCTTGCCAGGTCTCTGTGGAAAGTTCTGCCGTTATTCTAATGGGCTCTCCTCTGTATGTAAGGAGCTTTTTTGTCCTAGCTGCTTTTAAGAGGGTCTCTCTTGAAACATAATTCCTCATTCTAACTATAAGGTGTCGTGAGGACTTTCGAGAATTTAAAATCTTAGGAGGAGATCTCTCTGCCTCTAGTACATGAACGTTGTTTCCATTTGTGAGAATGGGAAAATTTTCATAGACAACTTCTTTGACTATATCTTCTAGACTTCTTTATTTTTCCTCCCCTTCAGGGATTCCAATAATTCTGACGTTGGAACGTTTCATGGAATCGTTTATTTCCCTGATTCTGTTTTCATGACTTCTGAGCTGTTTGTTCCAGGCTTCCTGCTGATCCTTTCTCTCTATCTGTTTGTCCTCCAAATCACTAATTCTATCTTCTGTCTTAGTTACCCTAGCTTGTAGAGAATTTAGATTAGATTGGAACTCATTGAGAGCATTTTGAACATCATCCCTGGTAGCTTTCAGTTCTGCCCTACTTAATTCTGTTTGGTCATCCATGGCTTTCTCCAACCTAGCTATTGCCTGGATAATTGTTAGTCTGAATTCCTTTTCTGACATATTGTCTATGTCGATAGCCATTAGCTCTGTTGCAAAAGGCCCATATTCTATATTTTTCTTCTGTTGGGTATTCCTCCTCCTAGTCATTTTGGAAAGAGATGACTGAACAGATGCAGCTGGAATTATCGATTGTGGTGCAGTCAATGTGCACCCTGGAACTCTTCTGTGCAATCAGGATTCCCCACCCAAATGTGAGAAAAAAGAAAAGAAAAAGAAATATTGAAGAAGAAAGAAAAAAAAGGGGAAAGAAAAAGGAAAAAGAGAGAGAGAGAGAGAGAGAGAGAGAGGAAAAAAAGGGAAGATAAAAGAGAAGGCTCAGCCCAAATGGGCCACAAGGTAAGATTTGTGAAGTGTACAAACAAAAACAGACAAACAAAAAGACTGATAAAAGTATATGACAAGAGAAAAATATATATATATATATAAGCAAGAAAAAGGGAAGAACCTCATCAGAAAGAACCCCAAGTATCAGATTTATATATTATCAGGACAAACACAAATTCACAGAAACACTGACAGAAGCAAAAATTGGGAGAGTGGTTATAAGTTCTCAGTGTGGGTGAGGAAGGTTATTTTGATTCTTTCTGAAGGTATTTTGATGTTTTTGTTAAGAGACTCAACTTTCCTAATTTACAGGGGGATTAGAAACTGGTTTGCCTCTAGGGGTAGCGTTGATTGGGGAAAGGGGATTACCTTGAAGTTTAACTCTCTATGTATAGTAGAAAATAAAAATTAAAAAAGAATAAACTGGACTAAACTAAGTTAAAATTAAAAAAGAATTACAAAATAGAAAAGCAAAAGAAAAACACGGGTGTATGTATCAAATAGTTCAGGTTAGAAGGTTATTAAAGAATTTGATGTACTGGACATCTCAGTGTGGTGGTAAATAGGTTAAAAAATTATCTGTATGTATAATAAAAAAGAACCAGAATATTGGTAAAGAGTTAAAAATAAAAGTTGTATTTATGAAGTAGTGGTGGTTGTTCTCTTGCAGTCTTTTTTTTTTTTTACCTTCCTTCCTGGTTGGTTTTCTGGGGGAGGGGCCTGCCACGTGGGTTTTCAGACACCTGAGTTAGGTCCTCCCGCTCCCCTCAAGGGAGTGAGCTCTGAGGAAACTTTTTTTCAGGCTTTTGTTCTCTGGGGGTTTTTATGTTCTTTCATCTGCTTTCTCTTGCCTTGACAGCTTTTGATGGTTTTTGGAGGTTTCGAGGAGAGCAAACTGCACCCCGACCTCCCTCTCAGAGAGAAGCCCCAGAATGTTTTGGAAAAGCTGCTGCCTGAGTCGGTTCTGAGTCACTGTCCCTGGGGATGCAGGAGATCCTCATTGTACTGAAAACCAGGGCAGCGGTGGCTCTCTAGGCAGCTCCAGACCGCCAGAGAGGTTCCGAGCAGAGATCGTACACTGAGATTTTCCCACTGTCCCGGGCTGGGAATGTCTGGTTTTTCCAGATTCCAGAGCTCCAGGCTAGTGCCTATGAGCACGTATCCTAAGGGAGGGTGTGGGATGCGTGCGTTTCAGGATTGCCATCTGGCCAGGCTCCCAGCCCCTCACAGGATCCAGACCCCACTTGTTCTCGGGCGCACTGGCGTTCATGCACACTGGTGGCTCAGGGACGGAGACCTGATTTCTCCACCGCACTCTCTCTGGCTCAGTGCCAGGGGAGGCTGTCCTGGGTCGGGGGACTTAGGTCCCTGACTCTAACGGCCCAGGTTCCCACTATTTCCCCCCGTGATCCTTTGCT
The DNA here is from genome assembly GCF_922984935.1 of Meles meles. Taxonomy (NCBI): domain Eukaryota; kingdom Metazoa; phylum Chordata; class Mammalia; order Carnivora; family Mustelidae; genus Meles; species Meles meles. The sequence continues at coordinate 114,069,703 of NC_060072.1, forward strand.
CTTTGTTTTTTGAGTGCTTTCAACCAGACTCCAAGTTAATGCTGGTCCCCAGACGCAGGGAACTCTTGTGTTGGGGTATTACTTTCCAATCGGTCACCTCTGGTGGCTCCCTCCCCCTTTTGTTTATCTTCCAATATCAGTCCGCTGCTCCCAGTCTGCTTTACCTGCAACTGGTGTCTTCTGCTCCTGTAGAGATCCAGACGTGTATAATTCTGATCTCAGCCTGATTTCATGGGTGGTCAGTGTTCTTTGGTAGGTAATCAGCTCACTTTAGGGTACAGGTTGAAATGGTGCCTCCTCCTACTTCCCTGCCATCTTACTCTCCCACACTACATCATTCTTAATGGGTCTATCCAACAAGAAGATCGAACAACTGTAAGTATTTATGCCCCCACTATGAGAGTAACCAACTACATAAGCCAACTGTTTAATAAAAATAAAGAGTCATATTGATATGAACACATTAATGGTAGGGGATCTTAACACACTACTCTCAGTAATAGACAGATCATCTAAGCAGAAAATCAATAAACAGACAAGAGCTTTGAATGACACATTGAACCACATGGATCTCACAGATATATACAGAACATTCCACCCTAAAACAACAGAAAACTCATTTATATAACAGAATACTCTTTTTTATATTTTTTCTTTCTTTCTTTCTTTTTTTTTACTATGAACTTCTTTCTACCTCTTTTCTTCCCTCCATGATTTGGGGTCTCTTCTGATTTGGCTAAAGCACATTTTCCTGGGGTCTTTGCCACCCTTTTAGTATTTTATTTGCTCCTTCATATATTCTTACCTGGATAAAATGACAAGGCAGAAAAACTCATCAGAAAAAAAAAAGAACAATTATCTAGGAGTAAGAGCCTCCATTTTTTATTGCACCTCATTAATAGCTCTTTTAATTTCAACTTGGTTAGATTTTAGTTTTTTTTTTTTTTTCTCCAGAATGGGCTTTCATTACTCCAGACAGGGTTTCTCTAATATCTTCCATGACTTTTTCAAGCCCAGATAGCACCTTGAGAATCATCATTCTGAACTACAGATTTGACATATTTCCAATGTCCATATTGATTAGGTCCCTGGCCTTCAGTATTGCCTCATGTTCTTTTTTTTAATTAATTAATTTATTTTTTCAGCTTAACAGTATTCATTGTTTTTGCAACACACCCAGTGCTCTATGCAATATGTGCCCTCCCTATAACCTACCACCTGGTTCCGCCAACCTCCCACCCCCGCCCCTTCAAAACCCTCAGGTTGTCTTTCAGAGTCCATAGTCTCTTATGGTTTGCCTCCTCTTCCAATTTCCCTCAACTTCCTTCTCCTTTCCATCTCCCAATGTCCTCCATGTCATTTGTTATGCTCCACAAATAAGTAAAATCATATGATATTTGATTCTCTCTGCTTGACTTATTTCACTCAGCGAAAGACCTTGAATAGCCAAAGGAATTTTGAAAAAGGAAGCCCAAATGGGTGGCATCACAATTCCAGACTTCAAGCTCTATTACAAAGCTGTCATCATCAAGACAGCATGGTACTGGCACAAAAACAGACACATAGATCAATGGAACAGAATAGAGAGCCCAGAAATAGACCCTCAACTCTATGGTCTACTAATCTTCAACAAAGCAGGAAAGAATATCCAATGGAAAAAAGACAGCCTCTTCATTAAATGGTGCTGGGAAAATTGGACAGCCACATGCAGAAAAAAAAAATTAGACCACTTCCTTACACCACACACGAAAATAGACTCAAATTGGATGAAGGACCTCAATGTGAGAAAAGAACCCATCAAAATCCTTGAGGATAATGCAGGCAGCAACCTCTTCGACCTCAGCCACAGCAACATCTTCCTAGGAACATCGACAAAGGCAAGGGAAGCAAGAGCAAAAATGAACTATTGGGATTTCATCAAGATCAAAAGCTTTTGCACAGCAAAGGAACCAGTTAACAAAACCAAAAGACATCTGGTAGAATGGGAGAAGATATTTGCAAATGACATATCAGATAAAGGGCTAGTATCCAAAATCTATAAGGAACTTAGTAAACTCAATACCCAAAGAACAAACAATCCAATCAAGAAATGGGCAGAGCACATGAACAGACATTTCTGCAAGGAAGACATGCAGATGGCCAACAGACACATGAAAAAGTGCTCCACATCACTCGGCATCAGGGAAATACAAATCAAAACCACAATGAGATATCACCTCACACCAGTCAGAATGGCTAAAATTAACAAGTCAGGAAATGACAGATGCTGGCGAGGATGCGGAGAAAGGGGAACCCTCCTCCATTGTTGGTGGGAATGCAAGCTGGTGCAACCACTCTGGAAAACAGCATGGAGGTTCCTCAAACTGTTGAAAATAGAACTACCCTATGACCCAGCAATTGCACTACTGGGTATTTACCCTAAAGATACAAACATAGTGATCCGAAGGGGCACGTGTACCTGAATGTTTATAGCAGCAATGTCTACAATAGCCAGACTATGGAAAGAACCTAGATGTCCATCAACAGATGAATGGATAAAGAAGAGGTGGTATATATATACACAATAGAATACTATGCAGCCATCAAAAGAAATGAAATCTTGCCATTTGTGACAATGTGGATGCAACTAGAGGGTATCATCCTTAATGAAATAAGTCAATCAGAGAAAGACAACTATCATATGATCTCCCTGATATGAGGATGTGGAGATGCACCATGGGGTGTTAGGGGGATAGGAGAAGAGTAAATGAAACAAGACGGGATTGGGAGGGAGACAAACCATAAATGACTCTTAATCTCACAAAACAAACTGGGGGTTGCTGGGGGGAGGTGGGGTTTGGAGAGGGGGAGGGGGTTATGGACATTGGGGAGGGTATGTGCTATTGTGAGTGCTGTGAAGTGTGTAAACCTGGTGATTCATAGACCTGTACCCCTGGGGATAAAAATACATTTTATGTTTATAAAAAAAAGAAAAGAAGAAAAGAATACCCAACTTTTGTAGCAACATGGACGGGCCTCCTGTTCTTTTAAAAAAGAAAATACATATATATTAGACTGGAGACTAGAACAGGGTCACCCACTTAATTTTGGGAGTATTTTGGTCTCTTAGAAGAAACTACTTCCCAAGATTTTATAGAATGAAAAACATATATAAGGGTAAACCTGATGAACGGGTGGAGTATGAGTATAAAGATGAAAAAAAATTAAATGTCTAAAAAAGGAGTTGATAAGTTAAGTTGGTTAGGAGAATAAAGAAAAAGAAAATGGAGAGAATTTGCTCAGGCTGGAGACTAGAACATAGCCCTGTGCTAGATTCAGGGTATATTTTGATCTAATAGAAGTTGTATCCCAAATTTTTTAGAAGAAAAAAAACCCTATGTGTATACAAAAAATAAAGGTAGATACAATGAAGGATAAAATATGATTAGAATAATGAAGATTTTAAAAAGATGTTTTTGAAAGTTATTGTTAAGATAAACTAGTTTAAAAAGTTAAAAGAAGAAAGGGTAAAAGTTAAAAAAAATTAGCAGAAGAATAAAATAAAATAAAAAAAAATTAACTTTGTAGGACTAAGGAATCATGGGGAGAAAGGCATGAATTCCTTGCTTTGCTTTCTTCTCTGGAATTACGCTCTCCTCCTTGGTAAGTGAACTTGTTCGTGGCTGGATATCTTGCTGATCTTCTCAGGGAGGGGCCTGTTGTAGTGATTCACAAGCATCTTTGCTCAAGGCAGAATTGCCCTGCCCTTACCAAGGGACTGGCTAAGTAATCCACTCGGGTTCACTTTCGGGAGTTTTTCTTCCCTAAACACTTTCCATAGAGTTCCGCAGGACGGAAATGAAAATGGCGGACTCCCAATCTCCGGCCCTGAGGAGTGGAGAGCTCAGGGCTCCGCTCCTCAGTGCATGGTCGGGGAAAAACACTCAATCACTCTAGTCTCTCTGGCCTCTGGCCGTGCTCCCAGCTCACCAGCCTGTGACCAAGCATCTCTGTCACAGGCATGCAACCCTGCCTGGAGTCTCCAAACCCCGCAGATCCCTGTGCTCTTCCAGGGGGTGTTTCCCCACATCTTGAGGGGTCTCTTCACAGAGCAGTGGCCTTTGCCATGGACCACAATTTAAGGTAACCCTGAGTTGAGAGCTCACTCCTCGGTTCCATCTCTGTAGCCGACTTCCCTGCTCTAATACCTGTGAGCTCTGTGACACTCAGACCCACTCCCCCCCAATCATTATGTGACCCCGCGGGACCTGAGACCATGCTGTCCCCGCATGGGCTTCACCCCAGCTTAGCCTCTGGAGTGATGTCCCTCAATGGAGCAGACTTTTAAAAGTTATGATTTTGTGCTCCGTTGCCCCGCCGCTTGCCACGAACTGGCCCCTTGCCCCAAGGTCTATGTTCCCGTCGCTTTGGATTCACTTCTCTGCTGGTCCTACCTTGCAGAAAGTGGTCGATTTTCTGTTTCTAGAATTGCTGCTGTTCTTCTCTTTGGTCTCCTGTTAGATTTGTAGGTGTTCAGAATGGTTTGATAAGCTCTCGAGCTGATCTCCTGCTACCTGATGTCATCTTCTCCGCCATCTTGACCCTATCTCCAATATCTGCCCTCCTTAACAGTCACTTCCAAGCTCACCTAACCCCCCCAAACCCCTCCTCTCCACAACCCTCAGTTTGTTTATCAGAGTCCACAGTCTCTTATGATTCGTCTCCCCCTCCAAATTCCCCCAATGCACTTTTCCGTTCCTTCTCCAAATGTCCTCCATGTTATTCCTTATGCTTCACAAGTAAGTGAAACAATATGATAATTGGCTTGCTCTACTTCACTTATTTCATTCAGCATAAACTCCTCCTGTCCCATACCTGTTGATACAAAAGTTGGGTATTCATCCTTTCTGATAGAGAAATGATATTCCATTGTATGTATGGACCATATCTTCTTCATCCATTGGTCTGTTGAAGGGCATCTTGGCTCTTTCCACAGGTTAACAATTGTGGCCATTGCTGCTATGAACATTGGATACATATGGCCCCCCTTTTCATTATATCTGTACCTTTGGGGTAATTACCCAGCAGTGCAATTGCAGGGTCATACGGTAGCTCTATTTTTAATTTTTTAAGGAATCTCCACCCTGTTTTCCAAAGTGGCTTCACCAACTTGCATTGCCACCAAGAGAGTAAGAGGGTTCCCCTTTCTCCACATCCTCTCCAACACATGTTGTTTCATGTCCTGTAAATTTTGGTCATTCTAACTGGTGTGAGGTGGTATCTCAATGTGGTTTTGATTTGAATTGCCCTGATGGCTAATGATGATGAAAACTTTGTCATGTGTCTGTTAGCCATTTTTATGTTTTCTTTGGAAAAGTGTTGGTTCATGTCTTCTGCTCATTTTTTGACATGATTATCTGTTTTTTTTTTTTTTGAGTGTTGAGTTTGAGGAGTTCTTCATAGATGTTGGATATCAGCCCTTTGTCTGTAGTGTCATTTACAAATATCTTCTCCCATTCCGTGGGTTGCCTCTTTGTTTGGCTGACTGTTTCCTTTGCTGTGCAGAAGGTTTGGTCTTGATGAAGTCTGAGAAGTTCATTTTCACTTTTGTTTCGTTTGCTTTTGGAGACATAGCTTGAAAGACGTTGCTGTGGCTGATGTCAGAGAGGTTACTGCATATGTTCTCCTCTAAGATTTTGATGGATTTCTGCCTCATGTTGAGGTATTTTATCAATTTTGTGTTTATCCTTGTGTATGGTGTAAGAGAATGGTCACGTTTCATTCTTGTATAGAGAGCTGTCCAATTTTCCCAGCACCATTTATTGAAGAGACTGTCTTTTCCCCACTAGATATTTTTTCCTGCTTTGTCGAAGATTAGTTGATCATAGAGTTGACGGTCCATATCTGCACTCTCCACTCTGTTCCACTGGTCTATGTGTCTGTTTTTGTGCCAGTACCATGCTGTCTTGGTGATCACCGCTTTGTAGTAAAGCTTGAAATCAGGCAATGTGATGCCCCCAGCTTTGTTTTTCTTTTTCAAAATTTCCTTAGCGATTCAGGGTCTTTTCTGATTCCATACAAATTTTAAGATTTTTTGTTCCAGCACTTTGAAAACTGCTGGTGGAATTTTGATTGGGATGGCATTGAAAGTATAGATTGCTCTGGGTAGTACAGACATTTTAACAACGTTTATTCTTCTGATCCATGAGCATGGAATGCTTTTCTATCTTTTTGTGTCTTCTTCAATTTCTTTCATGAATATTCTATAGTTCCTTGAGTACAGATCCTTTACCGCTTTGTTTAGGTTTACTCCAAGGCATCTTATGGTCCTTGGTGCTATAGTAAATGGAATTGATTCTCTAATTTCCCTTTCTATATTTTCATCGTTAGTGTATAAGAAAATAACTGAAGTCTGCATTGATTTTTTATCCTGCCACATTACTGAATTGCCGTATGAGTTCTAATAGTTTTGGGGTGGAGTATTTGGGTTTTCCACACAAAATATCATGTCATCTGCAAAGAGAGAGTTTGACTTCTTCTTTGCTAATTTGAATACCTTTTATGTCCTTTTGTTGTATGACAACTGTTGGTATGACTTCGGGTACTATGTTGAATAAGAGGGGTGAGAGTGGGCATCCTTGTTGTGCTCCTGATCTCAAAGGGGAGGGGTCAGCTTTTCCCCATTGCAAATGATATTCTCTGTGTGTTTTTCATAGATAGATTTTATGAAGTTGAGGAATGTTCCCTCTATCTCTACACTCTGAGGAGTTTTAATTAGGAATGGATGCTGTCTTTTGTCACATGCTTTTTCTTAATTAGTTGAGAGAACCATGTGGTTCTTCTCTCTTCTCTTATTGATTTGTTTTATCACATTGATTGATTTGCAAATGTTGAGCCACCCTTACATCCCAAGGATGAATCCCACCTGTTCTTGGTGGATAATCTTTTTAATGTACTGCTGGACCCTATTAGCTAAGATCTTGTTGAGAATCTTGGCATCCATATTCATCAGGGATATTGATCTGAAATTCACCTTTTTCATGGGGTCTTTTCCTGGATTGGGGATCAAGGTGATGCTGTCTTCATAGAAAGAGTCTGGAAGTTTTCCTTCTGTTTCTATTTTTCAAAACAGCTTCAGGAGGACAGGTATTATTGCCTCTTTGAATGTTTGGTGGAATTCCCCAGGGAATCTGTCAGGTCCTGGGCTTTTGTTTCTTGGGAGGTTTTTGATCACTGCTTCAATCTCATTATTAATATTGGTTGATACATGTTGCCAATTTCTTCCTGTTTTAGTCTTGGAAGTTTACAGGTTACTAGGAATGCATCCATTTCTTCTAGGATGCTTAACTTACTGGCATATAGCTGTTGGTAATAAATTCTAATGATTATCTCTATTTCCTTGGTGTTAGTCGTGATCTCTCCGTTTTTGTTCATAATTTTATTAATTTGGGTCCTCTCTCTTTTCTTTTGGGTTAGTTTGGCCAGTGGCTCATCAGAGTTATTGATTCTTTCAAAGAACCAGCTTCGAGTTTCATTGATGTATTCCTCTGTGTCTCTAGTTTTTAACTCAATGATCTCTGCTCTAATCTTGATTATTCCCTAAATTGTGCATTTGTTGACCTAATTTGTTGCTGACTGTCCAGTTCTTTAAGGTATAAAGAGAGCTGGTACATTCTGGATTTTCCAATTTTTTTTGAGTGAGGCATGAGTGGCTATGTATTTCCCCCTTAGGACTGCCTTTGCCATATCCCAGAGGTTTTGGACCAATGTGTCTTCATTCTCATTGGTTTCCATGAATTGTTTCTTCCTTTTTTTTTTAATTTTGTTTTTTCTTTTTTTTTTGTTCCATGAATTGTTTCTTCTTTGATTTCCTGGCTTATCCAAACGTTCTTGAGCAGGATTGTCTTCAGGTTTGAGGTGTTTGAATTCCTTCCAAACATTTTCTTATGGTTGAGTTCCAGTTTCAAAGCAAATTCTCAAAGTCTGAGAATATGCAAGGAATAATCTCAATCTTCTGATATTGGTTGAGCCCTGATTTGTGACCCAGTATGTGGTATATTCTGGGAGAAAGTTCCATGTGCCCTTGAGAAGAATGAGTATTCTGTTGTTTTAGGGTGGAATGTTCTGTATATATCTATGAGATCCATGTGGTCCAATGTGTCATTCAAAGCTCTTGTCTGTTTATTGATTTTCTGCTTAGATGATCTGTCTATTACTGAGAGTAGTGTGTTAAGATCCCTTACCATTAATGTGTTCATATCAATATGACTCTTTATTTTTATTAAACAGTTGGCTTATGTAGTTGGCTACTCTCATAGTGGGGGCATAAATATTTACAGTTGTTTGATCTTCTTGTTGGATAGACCCTTTAAGAATGATGTAGTGTCCTTCTATATCTCTGACTACAGTCTTTAGCTTAAAATCTAATTTGTCTGATACATGAATCGCTACCCCAGCTTTCTTTTGAGGCCCACTGGCATAAAAGATGCTTCTCCATCACTTTACTTTCAGTCTGGATGTATCTTTAGATTCAAAATGTGTCTCTTGGAGACAGCCTATGGATGGGTCCTGTTGTTTATACAGACTGCTACCCTATGCTGTTTTAAGGGAGCATTTATACCGTTCACATTGAGAGTGATTGTTGAAAGATACGTTTTTATTGACAACCTGTTGCTTGTGAAATCCTTGTTTCTATATATTGTCTCTGTAAATTTCTTTCCTCCATGTCACTCTAGGGTTCTTTCTTCTATTATAGATCCCAGCTTAATATTTCTTGCATTTCCAGCTTGGTGGTCACATAGTCTTTGCAACCCTGCCATCTTTATCTCTCCATCCATTCTGAATGTCAGTCTTGCTGGAATAAGTATTCTTGGCTGGATGTTCATCTCATATAGTGCCCTGAATATGTATTGCCAGGTTTCTGGCAATATTCTTTGGAGAGGTCTGATGTTATTCTGAATGTCCTTTCTCTCTATGTATGGAATCTCTTCCCCCTAGCAGCCTTTAAGTCCTCCTGACTCAATATAGGATTCCTGATTTTCACTATTAAGTGTCTGGAGGTCCATCTTGATTTATTGATTTTGGGGGCTGTCCTCTCTGCCTCTAGGGCATGAATACTTGTTCTATTCCCAGATTAGGGAAATTTTCATCCTGTATTTGTTTAACTGTATCTTCTAGTCTTCTCTTTTTCTCCACTCCCTCAGGTCTCCCAATAATTCTGAGTTTGGAAAGTTTCAGAGTATCATTTATTCTACCAATTCTGTTTTCACAACTTCTAAGCTGTTTGTTCCAGGCTTCCTCCAGATCCTTCTTTTCTATCCGTTTGTCCTCTAGATCACTACTTCTATCTTCAGCCTCAGTTACCATAGCTCTTAGAGTATTTACATTAGACTGGTTCTTATTGAAAGCATTTTTAACTTCTTCCAGATCAGCTCTCACTTCTGCTCTTAGAGATTCTATGTTGCCACTAATGGTCTTGTCCAACCTGGTCATTATCTGGAAAATTGTTACCCTGAATTCCACTTCTGACATAATATTTATGCCCATATCCAATAGTTCTGTGGCAGAGGTCACAACCTCTGAATTTTTCCTCCATTAGGTGTTCTCCCCTAGTCATTTTGGTGAAAGGTGGTTTCTGGGGAACTAAAGCTGAATATATCAACTATGACCCCATGAAGGTGTCCATTGGAACATCTTGGAGCAATCAGAAATAACCACCAAAAAAAAAAAAAAGAGAAAAAACAGAGAAAAAAAAAAAAACATCCAAAATGAGCCCCCAAACTAAGATTTATAAAGTACATAAACAAAAATGAACAAAGAAAAAGACTGATGAAAGTAAAAGAAATGAAGGGAAAAAAAAGAAAAACCCAACTAAAATGTACCCCAAGAATAAGATTTATATAGTACAAAAATGAAGAAACACACAGAAACACTGAGAGAAGAATCATATGGGAAAGTGGTTATAAGCCCTTGATGTGGGCAAGGAAGTTTATTTCAGTATTTCCTCTGTGCTTCTTGTTATCTTAGTTAAAGGACTATACTCTCCAGACATACAGGATATTAAAACTTGTTAATATATAGGGGTAGTATTGAATAGGAAAAAAAGATTACCTTGAAGCTTATATCTGTATGTGTATTAAAAAGAAAAAGAAACAGGTATATGTATGAAAAAGGTTCAAGTTAAGAAGTTATTATGTGAGGAGTCAAGATGGCGGGGAAATAGCGGGAAGTAGGAGGAGGCACCGTTTCAACCTGTACCCTAAAGTGAGCTGATTACTTACCAAAGAACTCCGACCACCCATGAAATCAGCCTGAGATCAGAATTATACACGTCTGGATCCCTACAGGAGCAGAAGACGCCAGTGGCAGGTAAAGAAGCCTGGGAGAGTCGGACTGATATCGGAAGATAAACAAAAGGGGGAGGGAGCCACCAGAGGTGACCGATTGGAAAGTAATACCCCAATACAAGAGTGCCCTGCGTCTGGGGACCAGCATTAACTTGGAGTCTGGTTGAAAGCACTCAAAAAACAAAGAGCAAAGGATCACGGGGGGAAATAGTGGGAACCTGGGCGGGTAGGGTCAGGGACCTAAGTCCCCAGACCCAGGACAGCCTCCCCTATTGCTGAGCCAGAGAGAGTGCGGTGGAGAAATCAGGTCTCCCTCCCTGAGCCGCCAGTGTGCCTGAACGCCAGCGCGCCCGAGAATGAGTGGGGTCTGGCTCCCGTGAGGGGCTGGGAGCCTGGCCATACGGCAATCCTGAAATGCACACGTCCCACACCCTCCCTTGGGAGAGGTGCTCATAGGTGCTAGCCTGGAGCTCTGGAATTGGGAAAAATCAGACATTCCCAGCCCGGGACAGCGGGAAAATCTCAGTGTGTGATCTCTGCTCAGAAAATCTCTGGCAGTCTAGAGCTGCCCAGACAGCCACCGCTGCCCTGGTTTTGGGTACAACGAGGAGCTCCTGCATCCCCAGGGACAGTGACTCAGAACCCACTCTGCCAGCAGCTCTTGCAAAACATTCTGGGGCTTCTCTCTGAGAGGGAGTTCGGGGTGCAGTTTGCTCTCCTCTAAACCTCCAAAAACCATCAAAAGCTGTCAAGGCGAGAGAAAGCAGATGAAAGAACATAAAAACCCCCAGAGAACAAAAGCCTGAAAAAAACAGTGTCCTCAGAGCCCACCCCCTTGAGGGGAGAGGGAGGACCTAACTCAGGGAACATCATTGTTTGAAAACCCACGTGGCAGGCCCCTCCCCCAGGAAACCAACAGGAAGGAAGGTTAAAAAAAAAAAAAGACTACAAGAGAACAACCACCACTACTTCATAAATACAACTTTTATTTTCAACTCTTTACCAATATTCTGGTTCCTTTTTTTTAATAAATACAGACCATTTTTAAACCTATTTACCACCACACTGAGATGTCCAGTACATCAAATACTTTAATAACCTTCTAACCTGAACTTTTTGATACATATACGCGTGTTTTTCTTTTGCTTTTCTATTTTTTTAATTCTTTTTTAATTTTAACTTAGTTTAGTCTAGTTTATTCTTTTTTAATTTTTATTTTCTACTATACATATAGAGTTAAACTTCAAGGTAATCCACTTTCCTCAATCAATGCTACCCCTAGAGGCAAACCAGTTTCTAATCCCCCTGTAACTTAGGAAAGTTGAGTCCCTTAACAAAAACATCAAGAAACCTTCAGGAAGAATCAAAATAACCTTCCTCACCCACAATGAGAATTTAAAACCACTCTCCCAATTTTTGCTTCTGTCAGTGTTTCTGTGAATTTGTGTTTGTCCTGATAATATATAAATCTTATACTTGGGGTTCTTTCTGATGAGGTTCTTCCCTTTTTCTTGCTTATATATATATATATTTTTTTCTCCTGTCATATACTTTTATCAGTCTTTTTGTCTGTCTGTTTTTGTTTGTATACTTCACAAATCTTACCTTGTGGCCCATTTGGGCTGAGCCTTCTCTTTTATCTTCCCTTTTTTTCCTCTCTCTCTCTCTCTCTTTTTTTTCCTTTTTTATTTTCCTTTTTTTTTCTTTCTTCTTCTCTATTTCTTTTTCTTTCCTTTTAACTCTCATTTGGATGGGGAATCCTGATTGCACAGACCCATTCCAGGGTGCACATTGACTGCACCACAATCAATAATTCCAGCTGCATCTGTTCAGTCATCTCTTACCAAAATGACTAGGAGGAGGAATACTCAACAGAAGAAAAATACAGAGGATGGACCTTCTGCAACAGAGCTAATGGCTATCGACATAGACAATATGTCAGAAAAGGAATTCAGACTAACAATTATCCAGGCAATAGCTAGGTTGGAGAAAGCCATGGATGACCAAACAGAATTGATTAGGGCAGAACAGAAAGCCACCAGGGATGATGTTCAAAATGCTCTCAATGAGTTCCAATCTAATCTAAATTCTCTAAAAGCTAAGGTAAGTGAGACTGAAGATAGAATTAGTGATCTGGAGGACAAACAGATAGAGAGAAAGGATCAGGAGGAAGCCTGGAACAAACAGCTCAGAAGCCACGAAAACAGAATCAGGGAAATAAATGATGCCATGAAACGTTCCAACGTCAGAATTATTGGAATCCCTGAAGGGGAGGAAATAGAAAGAAGTCTAGAAGATATAGTGGAAGAAATCGTCTATGAAAAATTTCCCAATCTCATGAATGGAAACAACGTTCATGTACTAGAGGCAGAGAGATTTCCTCCCAAGATTTTAGATTCTCGAAAGTCCTTATAGTTAGAATGAGGAATTATGTTTCACAACAGACCCTCTTAACAGCATCTAGGACAAAGAAGCTCCTTACATACAGAGGAAAGTCCATTAGAATAACGTCAGACCTTTCCATAGAGACCTGGCAAGCCAGGAAGGGCTGGCAAATATATTCAGAGTACTAAATGAGAAGAACATGCAACCAAGAAAACTCTGTCCAGCAAGACTGACATTTAAAATGGATGGAGAGATAAAGAGTTTCCAAGACAGGCAAGGCTTAAAAGACTATGCAACCACCAAGCCGACACTGCAGAAAGTATTAAGGGGGGTCCTATAAAAGAGAAAAAATCCTAAGAATATCATTGAACAGAAATATAGAAACAATCTACAGACAGAAAGACTTCAATGGTAACACGATGTCAATAAAAACCTAACTCTCAATAATCACTCTCAATGTGAATGGCCTAAATGAGCCCATAAAATGACACAGGGTTGCAGATGGGATAAAACGACAGGACCCATCCATACGTTGTCTACAAGAGACCCATTTTGAACCTAAGGATACATCCAGATTGAAAGGGAAGGGATGGAGAAGCATCTTTCAAGCCAATGGGCCTCAAAAGAATGCTGGGGTAGTGATTCTCATATCAGATAAATTAGATTTTAAACTAAAATCTGTAGTCAGAGATACAGAAGGATACTACATAATTTTTAAAGGGACCCTCCACCAAGATGATCTAACAATTATAAATATCTATGCCCCCAATATGGGAGCAGCCAATTACATAAGAAAACTATTGATCAAGATAAAGAGTCATATTGATATGAATACATTAATAGTAGGAGATCTTAATATGCCTCTCTCAGAAATAGACAGATCATCGAAGCAGAAAATTAATAAAGAAATAAGAGCATTGAATGAAACATTGGGCCAGATGGACTTCATAGACATATACAGAACATTATACCCTAAAATAACAGAATACTCATTCTTCTAAAGAGCACATGGAACCTTCTCCAGAATAGACCACATACTGGGTCACAAAGCAGGATGCAAACGATACCAAAAAACTGATATTATTCCCTGCATATTCTCAGATCACAATGTTTTGAAACTGGAACTCAATCACAAGGAGAAGTTCAGAAGGAAGTCAAACACCTGGAAGCTAAAGACCACCTTGCTTCAGAATGCTTGGATCAACCAGGAGATCAAAGATGAACTTAAACAATTCATGGAAACCAATGAGAATGAAGACACTTCGGTCCCAAACCTATGGGATACACCAAAGGCGGTTCTAAAGGGGAAATACATAGCCATCCAAGCCTCCCTCAAAAACATTGAAAAATCCAGAATACACCAGCTGTCTCTACACCTTAAAGAACTGGAGAATCAACAACAAATCAAACCAACTCCACATGCAAGAAGGGAAATAATCAAGATTAGAGCAGAGATCAATGAGGTAGAAACGAGAGATACAGTAGAACGTATCAATGAAACTAGAAGCTGGTTTTTTGAAAGAATCAATAAGATCGATAAACCATTGCCCACACTAACCCAAAAGAAAAGAGAGAAAGCCCAAATTCATAAAATTATGAATGAAAAGGGAGAGATCACAACGAACACCAAGGAAATAGAAACAATCATCAGAAATTATTACAAACAGTTATATGCCAATAAGCTAAGCAACCTAGATGAAATGGATGCATTCCTGGAAAACTACAAACTCCCAAATTGAACCAGGAAGAAACTGACAACCTGAATAGACCGATATCTAGTAATGAGATTGAAGCAGTGATCAAAAACCTCCCAAAAAACAAGAGCCCAGGACCTGACGGCTTCCCTGGGGAATTCTACCAAACTTTCAAGGAAGAAATAACACCAATTCTCCTGAAGCTGTTCCAAAAAATTGAAGCAGAAGGACAACTTCCAGACTCTTTTTATGAAGCCAGCATTACCCTGATCCCCAAACCAGGCAAAGACCCTACCAAAAAGGAGAATTTCAGACCAATATCACTGATGAATATGGATGCAAAGATTCTCAACAAGATCCTAGCAAACAGGATCCAGCAGCACATTCAAAAGATTATCTACCATGACCAGGTGGGATTCATCCCTGGGTTGCAAGGTTGGTTCAACATTCGCAAATCAATCAATGTGATAGAACAAATCAATACGAGAAGAGAGAAGAACCACATGGTCCTCTCAATTGATGCAGAAAAAGCATTTGACAAAATCCAGCATCCGTTCCTGATGAAAACGCTTCAAAGTATAGGGATGGAGAGAACATTCCTGAACTTCATCAAATCTATCTATGAAAGACCCACAGCAAATATCATCCTCAATGGGAAAAAGCTTGCAGCCTTCCCGTTGAGATCAGGAACATGACAAGGATGCCCACTCTCACCCCTCTTGTTCAACATAGTATTAATTAGAAGTTCTAGCAATGGCAATCAGACAACAAAGAGAAATAAAAGGTATCCAAATTGGCAAGGAAGAAGTCAAACTCTCTCTCAGTACAAAATATATCTCAGTACAAAATATAGAAAGCCATCTCAAATTGCAAGAAAACAAAAACATCTCCAGGAAAGTTATTACCTAAGTTTAAAGAAAAATTGAATGTGTCTTATTATAAACAATTAATAGACAAGAATGAAAGGGAAATATAATTTCTTTGTTGCTAAAGATATGTTTTGGGGTATGGCATGAGGTCCTAACAGTAGAAAAGAAGGGAAGATAACAATAGCACACTGATTGCTCAGTATTATATTCACCTTGGGTTATGAGGTGGTCAGTCAGGTAAGCATCTGCTTTCCTCTCACGTCCTGACCTTGGGGTCCTGAGATTAAGCCTCACATGGGACTCAACAGGGAGTCTGAGTGACCCTCCCCCACTGCTCTGGCTATTTCTCTCAAATTAATGGATGAAATCTTAAAAAATAATTTTCTCCACTGGCAGAAAACTCAAGTTCAAGGAGGAGGGGCAAGATGGCAGAGAAGTAGGAAACCCAGTTTCAACTGGTCCCCTGAATTGCACTAAATATCTACCAGAACACTCTGAACATCCATTAAATCAGCCTGAGATGTAATGTTGATATCTACAGCAACACTTGTGGATTTCTAAAGCAGCAGAAGAGCATCAGTGGAGAGGTCAACTGAGTGTCAGCACTTGGACTGATATTAGAAGATAAACAGAATGGGGAAGGAGACACCAGAAGTGACCAATTGGAAGGTAATACCCCAATACAAAGTCCCCTGTGATTGGGGACCACTATTAACTTGGGGTTTGGTTAAAAGCACTCAAAGAATTAAGGTGTAACTGGTGGAATCAGGCATCCACAAGCATGGATATAAGTCCACAGTCCCAGGGAGTTCTCAGCTGGTGCCCACCCATGTCTGAGAGAGCAAGGCATGGGCCCTAGTTGGTGGTCCCTGAGCCCATGGCTTTCTGCAGCTTGCACCACCTCTGGGGCTGAATGGACCCGACCCACACCCATGCCTGAGGGAGCCTGGCTCAGGCTCCTGCCAGATGTCACTGGACACACAGACTTCCATGACTTGCACTACTGCCAGGTCATGGATGTGGACCCCAGAAAGCAGTCTCTTGAATGGCAGCTGCCAGGATCAGGCTCTCTGGACCAATATAACTTGTGGTTTTGGTGGCACAGGGGTTCAGAGACAAACAGGGGCCTCAGGTGACCACTGACATGGTGCCTGGCTGTGCACATCATCTGTGGGAGGTTGTGGTGTTCAGAGGAGTTTGGAGGGGGGGAAATCTGTATGTTCTGGACCATCCAGAGGAGAGAAGATGGAGGCTTCTCTCCGAGGCCAAGAACTGGGTGTGGACAGATTGCTTTGCACTAAACATCTGAAAACCCATAAAAAGTCACCAAAGGAAAAAAACTTCCAGAGATCAAAAGCCCCCAAAACCAGTTTCCACAGAGCCCAGCCACTTAATAGGAGGTAGGGTGACTCAGCCCAAGAAAGACTGACTGAAAAACAATGCGGTAGGACCTCCCCCAGAAGACAAGCCAAAAAAATAAGAGGACAATATGCACACGATCCCCATAAAACTGTAAAACTATCATTACAGGGGGAAATAATATATTAAGGCCCTAGTATTGGCCCTAAACATACACATTTCATAGATAAAATCTGTTTTTAAAATCCGTTCTCATGATTCTTCTTCTCTTATTTAAGCCTACTTATCATTACAACTAGATGTTTAATACAACATATTACATAATAACTTTTTTTATTTAATTTTTTTATTTGTTTATTTACAGCATAACAGTGTTCATTGTTTTGGCATCACACCCAGTGCTCCATGCAGTACGTGCCCTCCCTAGTACCCACCACCTGGTTCCTCAACCTCCCACGCCCCCCGCCCATTCAAAACCCTCTGGTTGTTTTTCAGAGTCCATAGTCTCTCATGGTTCATCTCCCCTTCCAGTTTCCCTCAACTCCCTCTCCTCTCCATCTCCCCATGTCCTCCATGTTATTTGTTATGCTCCACAAATAAGTGAGACCATATGATACTTGACTCTCTCTGCTTGACTTATTTCGCTGAGCATAATCTCTTCCAATTCCGTCCATGTTGCTACAAAAGTTGGGTATTCATCCTTTCTGATGGAGACATAATACTCCATTGTGTATATGTACCACATCTTCCTTATCCATTCATCCGTTGAAGGGCATCTTGGTTCTTTTCACAGTTTGGCGACCGTGGTTATTGCAGCTATAAACATTGGGGTACAGATGGCCCTTCTTTTCACTACATCTGTATCTTTGGGGTAAATCCCCAGCAGTGCAATTGCAGGGTCATAGGGAAGCTCTATTCTTAATTTCTTCAGAAATCTCCACACTGTTTTCCAAAGTGGCTGCACTAACTTGCATTCCCACCAACAGTGTAAGAGGGTTCCCCTTTCTCCACATCCTCTCCAACACACGTTGTTTCCTATCTTGCTATTTTGGCCATTCTAACTGGTGTCAGGTGGTATTTCAAAGTTGTTTTAATTTGAATCTCCCTGATGGCTGGTGATAATGAACATTTTTTCATGTGTCTGATAGCCATTTGTATGTCTTCATTGGAGAAGTGTCTGTTCATATATTCTGCCCATTTTATGATATGATTATCTGTTTTGTGTGTGTTGAGTTTGAGAAGTTCAATATAGATCCTGGATATCAACCTTTTGTCTGTACTGTCATTTGCAAATATCTTCTCCCATTCTGTGGGTTGCCTTTTTGTTTTGTTGACTGTTTCCTTTGCTGTGCAGAAGCTTTTGATCTTGACGAAGTCCCAAAAGTCCATTTTTGCTTTTGTTTCCTTGGCCTTTGGAGACATATCTTGAAAGAAGTTACTGTGGCTGATATCGAAGAGGTTACTGCCGATGGTCTCCTCTAGGATTCTGATAGATTCCAGTCTCACGATGAGGTCTTTTATCCATTTCAAGTTTATCTTTGTGTACGGTGTAAGAGAATGGTCGAGTTTCATTCTTCTACATATCACTGTCCCGTTTTCCCAGCACCATTTATTGAAGAGACTGTCTTTTTTCCATTGAATATTTTTTCTGTTTTGTCGAAGATTATTTCACCATAGAGTTGAGGGTCCATATCTGGGCTCTCCACTCTGTTCCACTGGTCTATGTGTCTGTTTTTATGCCAGTACCACACTGTCTTGGTGATCACAGCTTTGGAGTAAAGCTTGAAATTGGGTAACGTGATGCTGCCAGTTTTGTTTTTGTTTTTCAACATTTCCTTAGCAATTCGGGGTCTCTTCTGATTCCATACAAATTTTAGGATTATTTGCTCCAGCTCTTTGAAAAATACTCGTGGAATTTTGATCAGAATGGCATTAAAAGTATAGATTGCTCTAGGCAGTATAGACATTTTAACAATGTTTATTATTCCAATCCAAGAGCATGGAACAGTCTTCCATCTTTTTGTGTCTTCTTCAATTTCTTTCATGAGTGTTCGGTAGTTCCTCGAGTACAGGTCCTTTACCTCTTTGGTTAGGTTTATTCCCAGGTATCTTATGGTTCTGGGTGCTATAGTAAATGGAATCAATTCTCTAATTTCCCTTTCTGTATTTTCATTGTTAGTGTATAAGAAAGCCACTGATTTCTGTACATTGACTTTGTATCCTGCAACGTTACTGAATTGCTGTATGAGTTCTCTTAGTTTGGGGGTGGAGTCTTAGGTTTTCCATATAAAGAATCATGTCATCTGCGAAGAGAGAGAGTTTGACTTCTTCCTTGCCAATTTGGATACCTTTTATTTCTCTTTGTTGTCTGATTCCCATTTCTAGGACTTCTGATAGTATGTTGAACAAGAGTGGTGAGTGAGAGTGGGCATCCTTGTCGTGTTCCTGATCTCAACGGGAAGGCTGCAAGCTTTTCCCATGGAGGATGATATTTGCTGTGGGTCTTTCATAGATAGATTTGATGAAGTTCAGGAATGTTCTCTCCATCCCTATACTTTGAAGCGTTTTCATCAGGAACGGATGCTGGATTTTGTCAAATGCTTTTTCTGCATCAATTGAGAGGACCATGTGGTTCTTCTCTCTTCTCTTATTGATTTGTACTATCACATTGATTGATTTGCAAATGTTGAACCAACCTTGCAACCCAGGGATGAATCCCACCTGGTCATGGTGGATAATCTTTTGAATGTGCTGCTGGATCCTGTTTGCTAGGATCTTGTTGAGGATCTTTACATCCATATTCATCAGTAATATTGGTCTGAAATTCTCCTTTTTGGTAGGGTCTTTGCCTGGTTTGGGGATCAGGGTAATGCTGGCTTCATAAAAAGTGTCTGGAAGTTGTCCTTCTGTTTCAATTTTTTGGAACAGCTTCAGGAGAATTGGTGTTATTTCTTCTTTGAAAGTTTGGTAGAATTCCCCAGGAAATCCATCAGGTCTTGTTTTTTAGGAGGTTTTTTTTTAACTTTTTTTTTATTCATTTATTTGTTTATTTAAAGCATAACAGTGTTCATTGTTTTGGCATCACATCCAGTGCTCCATGCAGTACGTACCCTCCCTATTACCCACCACCTGGTTCCTCAACCTCCCAAACCCCACCCCCGCCCCTTCAAAATCCTCTGGTTGTTTTTCAGAGTCCATAGTCTCTCATGGTTCATCTCCCCTTCCAGTTTCCCTCAACTCCCTCTCCTCTCCATCTCCCCATGTCCTCCATGTTATTTGTTTTGCTCCACAGATAAGTGAAACCATATGATACTCGACTCTCTTGCTTGACTTATTTCACCCAGCATAATTTCTTCCAGTCCAATCCATGTTGCTACAAAAGTTGGGTATTCATCCTTTCTGATGGAGGCATAATACTCCATTGTGTATATGGACCACATCTTCCTTATCCATTCATCCGTTGAAGGGCATCTTGGTTCTTTCCACAGTTTGGCGATCATGGCCATTGCTGCTATAAACATTGGGGTACAGATGGCTCTTCTTTTCATTACATCTGTATCTTTGGGGTAAATACCCAGCAGTGCAATTGCGAGGTCATAGTTAAGCTCTATTTTTAATTTCTTCAGGAATCTCCACACTGTTCTCCAAAGTGGCTGCACTAACTTTCATTCCCACCAACAGTGGAAGAGGGTTTCCCTTTCTCCACATCCTCTCCAACACACGTTGTTTCCTGTCTTGCTAATTTTGGCCCTTCTAGCTGGTGTCAGGTGATATCTCAATGTGGTTTTAATTTGAATCTCCCTGATGGCTAGTGATGATGAGCATTTTTTCATGTGTCTGATAGCCATTTGTACGTCTTCATTGGAGAAGTGTCTGTTCACATCTTCTGCCCATTTTTTGATATGATTATCTGTTTTGTGTGTGATGAGTTTGAGGGGTTCTTTATAGATCCTGGATATCAACCTTTTGTCTGTACTGTCATTTGCAAATATCTTCTCCCATTCCGTGGGTTGCCTTTTTGTTTTGTTGAATATGCAACACATTAAAATAATCTGTTTTATTTCAGCTTGGGGAAAATTTCTTCCATTTTTCTTTGATAGTTTTACTTTACTTTTTTTCTACATTCTTTTCTTTTTTTGAAAGCTAGCTAGTCAGATAATGTATTTTCTAGGTTAAAAAACTTATGTCCTTTAGCTTAAGTTCTTGAAAAGTTCCAATTTTATTTTCTCAATGATCTATTGATTTTCATAATTTAATCCATTGTACCCCCCCCCTTCTTTTTGTAGAACTACTTTATTTCATATAGTTTTCTTTTGGTTGTTTCTTATGTTGATTTTTTCTTCTATCACAAAATACTTACTGACTTGCTAAGTGGAGGTGGGGTTTTATTGATTTTTCTAAATGTCTTTTTGTTTACATGGATACTTGCTTCTTTTGAGGTTAGTTTTATCTTGGTCTTTATTTATGCTGGAGGCTTTCTTCAAATATCTAGTAGTTTTTTTTTTATATAATTTATATTGAGAGGCTAGGATAGACAACAAGCTTGGAGATGATCAAAAAGTGCTTTACAGATGTAGTGAAAAGAAGGGCCATTTGTACCCCAATGTTTATTGCAGCAATGGCTACGGTCGCCAAACTGTGGAAAGAACCAAGATGCCCTTCAACGGATGAATGGATAAGGAAGATGTGGTCCATATACACAATGGAGTATTATGCCTCCATCAGAAAGGACGAATACCCAACGTTTGTAGCAACATGGACGGGACTGGAAGAAATTATGCTGAGCGAAATAAGTCAAGCAGAGAGAGTCAAGTATCATATGGTCTCACTTATTTGTGGAGCATAACAAATAACATGGAGGACATGGGGAGATGGAGAGGAGAGGGAGTTGAGGGAAACTGGAAGGGGAGATGAACCATGAGAGACTTTGGACTCTGAAAAACAACCAGAGTGTTATGAAGGGGCGCCGGGGGGTGGGGGAGGTGGGAGGTTGAGGAACCAGGTGGTGGGTAATATTGAGGGCATGTACTGCATGGAGCACTGGGTGTGATGCTAAAACAATGAACACTGTTATGCTGTAAATAAACAAACAAAAAAAAAGTGCTTTAGCATGAGTGAGCAAGAAGCTGCCCTTTATCCTAAACATTCTCCAAAATCCCAGAATCATTATTCCTTTATTCTAGGATGATAATATCTATTTTAAGTGCCTACCAGAAGCTTTCCCAACTATTTGGCATTTTATAGAGAACAACTCTCCAAAATGCTGTTGGGGGTAAACTCCTGCTCTGCACAAGGAGATGGAATGAGGCATGAAATGATAGGGAATCTATGATTCCACTTATATTTTATTTATTTATTTGACAGACAGAGATCACAAGTAGGAAGAGAGGCAGGCAGAGAGAGAGGAGGAAGCAGGCTCCCTACAGAGCAGAGAGCTCAATGCGGGGCTCAACCCCAGGATCCTGAGACTGTGACCTGAGAAAAAGGCAGAGGCTCTAACCCACTGAGCCACCCAGGCGTCCCTCCACTTATTTTTTAAAGAAATTAATTTATCCTTTAATTTTCATGTATTTTCACTCCCACTTTTTGTTCTTCTGAGTCTCACTTAACATGCAGACTTGTTTAGTTTCCACCTCTTGTTATAAAATTTGCATTCTGTCTCTAGTTTAATCATTTCCATCCTTTTATGTGCGCTTCATCTTTTGCAAGGATTCCTCCTCTCTTGTTCTTTTGTTATTAATTTTTTTAACCTTTGATTCATTTATTGTAACTTTAATAGTGTTTCATTGGGGGTCAAAAAAAATGTATAGTTTGAGTCGTCTGACTTGAGCTAGGAAACCTCAACTGTATAGTTATTTGGGGACTTACTTTATACATGATTTTAATCCTACAATGTCTTTTATTTTTCTGATTATATTGATATTTAAATTCATCTTAGAACACAGATACAATCTTCCCCCCATAGACTATATTCATGCAAATACATCTTAATTTACTTATTCTTATATTTAGCTAGCTTCAACTTAATTTTATATGTAGAACTCTGCAAGAGAGAAAGGTGTTCCAACCAGGTGACACTGGAAATGGTGATATTCTGTTAATTCCTAGGATCATAACCTAGATCTTCTGTGGCCTGGGGATAAGTCATTGTCCAGCTGCAGGGCCATCTAGAGCTTCTAAGTGAAACATATTTCAGGAGTATTGGGTTTCCAGACAATAGTAGTTATGCACAGAGGTGAGTGGTCTAGAATTGGAATTATTTTTTTTCCTTCTTATGAAGAACATTTATTTTTTATTGTTTTATTTTGTTTTAAAATTATTTCATTTTTTTCAGTGTTCCAAGATTGTTTATGTACCAAACCCAGTGCTCCATGCAATGCATGCCCTTCTTAATACCCACAACCAGGCTTAAAACCCTCCAAAACCCTCAGTTTGTTTTTCAGAGCCCACAGTATCTCATGGTTTGCCTCCCCCCTCTGATTTCCCCAATTCACTTTTCCTTTCCTTCTCCTAATGTCCTCCCTGTTATCTAATTGCTTGTGGCAGCATGGTTAACACAGGAAGAGATGCTGTCAGTGATGTTTTTTCAACAGTCATATAAGCCTACCCCAGGGGATGTCAGCCTTGAAAGACATATCACCCTTTTAGGCTGGCCCTTATCTAACTTTAATTAACTGCCCTAGAAGGAGATGAAGGAGGCCTTATGGAAAGAGTCAGATTGCTTTCATTGCTTTCTTTTCCCTGGCCACTTCTTAAGGTAACATATGTTAAACACATTTATTAAAGTTGTAAATAAGTACGCAAATGCAAACACAGTCCTTTGGCTTCGTTCCTCCCCTTCTATCCTTTATCATGAAGGGAGTGTTGCATGCACGGAAATCTGTGGCTGGACAAAAGCCCAGAAACCTGGAAAGTGTATTATGTGGGATTACCCACAGAGAAGCACTTAGCTGCCAGCAGCTCTGGCTCTAGGTTTCCACACACCATCAATCTGGTGCCTGGCAGTCACTGCTCCCCTCTTCACTTTGCCTCATGCAGAGAACTGACAGAGAGCAACTATTTGTCTCATGTTGCAGCAGCCAAGCTATTTATGGAAGGTAGAGAGAGAGAGAGAGAGGGAGGAAAGATAATGGGGAGGGAAAAATAACAACTTTCAAACAGTGCTTACAATTCCATTTTAATGTCATATTTCTTGTTCTTGTTACCCGCTTTAACATAGACTTTCCGATGTAGACCATGGAGGAAATAAAGGGAATTGACTAGTAGTGAAAGGGCCAGTATCTTTGTCAGCCTTCAGGAGTCCTTTCACAGTAGAACAAAGTGAAACTTCAGGTATTCCCAGAAAGAAAGGGAAACTGTGCCTGAAGACACTTTGCAAGTGAAAACACGAGCTAAGCTTTTCACAAAACCCCCTCTAATTCTGATTTACATCCTTTGTACAGAACAGGAAACTGAGGCATGCAGAGGTCAATTCAGCCCTGAAAATCACACACATATTACCAGGGCCAGTAACATATATGTTAGTCATCCTGTTGTTAGTGTGAAATGCATGTGCTTTCTTAAGCTCCTGAAACTGCCTTGACATTTCATAAAAAGCAATAAGGAAAATATTTCTGTAAAAGGAAAATTTCCTTAAACCGTATGATGTCTATCATTTGGAAAGTTCTTCTGGTTTTGTCAGAAGAGTGCTCTGTATGCTTGTGTGTTTTTAACTACTGTTTCAACAATGGCTAACAAACAAACAAACAAACAAAACCCCATAATATGATCCAGAGGTCTTGAAGATATCTAAACTCCTGTTTTCACTTGCTTCAACTATGTTCTTAACCATGAGTCCTAATGTTTCTTACAGTGGGAAGGGACACAAACTTGCTTAATCAGTTTTTTTATATCTGCCCTAAGGCTGGAGACCTGAAATATAAAGCATACTTGACTAGTGAGTAGAGTTACTTTTAACCATGATGAGTGCAAGTTATAATAGTAAAGAAATTTGGAATAAATACCAGACACTTCTAATAATGAAAGATAAACATTTGTATATACTTTAATTTCCTTTATTCAAATCAGAAGTTTGTGTCAGAGACTAAACATTTTCAGTGACTATAAGGAACACATGAAAGCATAGATTTGTCCCTGAATAAAATATTATTTCACGAAAATGTATGTTCAAATATATTTTTTGCTAAAACTCTTGAGTTTTTGCTTTCTGGACATAGCCTATGTGTGTTTGTTCTATCTCCAGTATCTCATGACAGCTACTCAGATTTTCTTACTCTTTCATTAATGCCAACCTCACCTTCTTCAGAGACTCTAATTTCATACAGATGGATGTGGGTGAAATTTCACCGTTGGCAGAAAACAACTTTATTCAGCGTATGGCTATTTAGTATCTCAGGAGATTAAGAAAATTACAATACTTGGCTTAAATACATAAATGCTTGATTCACTGAGTGCACATGTTTTAGTTTCCAAGAATATTATAGAGGATTATTTATAATTATAATTATTTTTATTTTTAGAAGATTTATTATACTTTTAAGCTTGGCAGTGCTTTATGTACAGAAATTTTCAACCTGGCTGTGGGTCTGGAGCTAATGAAAGTGTGAGAATAACACAAAACAGGAAATGGTTCATTGGTTTTAAGACTTCATTTATTAAAAAAAAAAAGAACACTGATATTATAAAAAAGGTTAACAATATTTGTGTTAGACCAATTTAAAAATTTTATCTTCCATACACAAATAAAATGGGAATTAAAATTAGCAGAATTTTAAAAGGGAAAAAAATGATTTAGCC
Source organism: Meles meles (assembly GCF_922984935.1). NCBI lineage: Eukaryota > Metazoa > Chordata > Mammalia > Carnivora > Mustelidae > Meles > Meles meles. The sequence continues at coordinate 114,095,131 of NC_060072.1, forward strand.
AGCAAGCCTTTTTTAGTTCTTTGATAAACATATTTTAACATTTTACAGTGCTTTACATTGAAATAATCAGTCTAAATATTTTCTTTATAATCAAGATAGTAAAACATTACTTCATTCTTCATTACTTCATTCTTTATTATCAAATGATCAAGATTAACAGTTCAAAAGTGAATATATTTACTTATTGCCAATAAAATTATTATAATTCCTCCTTTCAATTCTAGTTTGCCAATCCTTTTCCACTAACTTTTCAAAATCTGAGCCTCTGTTAATATTTTGTCTCATCACATAACTTTTCTTTATGATTTCCTAATTTAAGGAAGATTACTTTTGGTGCCTAATTCAATAGACTTGAACTCCTTTATCATACCTGTGGGACTTTACGTGAGTCAGACTCAGACAAAATGATTAGTAATAATTTCCTTTTTTGTTGTTGTTAAGGGTCAGGGGTGCAGATGTAGAAAGCAAACTGAAATAAAATAAATAAATAAATCTCAACTCTGTGAGGTTTGCTTGGGAAAACATAATTATTACAAAAGACCATGTCAGAAGCATTTATTATGATAATTCTGTATGTGCTTGATTCTAATCAATAAAATCTATGAGATCAAAGATCCCTAAGACTGTGTCTTTTGTTTCTAAACGACAAGCACCTAGGTCATAAGCTGTTTCCTTTTCACTCCTCAATGACTATTAACTGATGTTTCTCTGACTGTATACCTGTTTGAATTTCTTACATACATGCAACCCAGAAGGAAAGAGTAATCAGTCAACAAATGTTTACTAAATTTATCATATATTAGTGCTCTTGAAAGTTACTGTTAAGTCAGCATTAATTTCAAATAGTACATTCTGGGTTTGGTTGTGATATATAAGCAAAAGCTCAGTTCTTGATATGAAATCCCCCCAAACTTAGCCCGATGACTTGATAAAGTTAGGATGGCAGTCATAAGAAAAACAGAAATGGGTTCCTTCACAAAAATTTTTAAATCACAGTTTTGACATTTCTACATATAATTAGTTCTATTTTAGAGAAAAATTAAAGGAAAACTTGTATTGCTATTCAAGAAGTTCACTGCAAATGTTTAGATTAATTTTAAAATGTTAATAATTAGAAGTAATAGAAAATTTTCCTTTATCCTTAAATGAAGCACCTTGATCTTCAAATAGTGTAGCCTAGAATTACCACTTTTTTATTATCAGGTTAAACAGTTCATTTTATTTGAGGTGATTGAGTTGTCCAAGTGTAGATTTTTCTCTAATTTATGAACTTAGCACAAGGAAGATAAATAAATAATATGCACACTGCTTTGTATTCAGGAGTTAACCTTGGTGTATAGAAATATCTGGTTTAATTTGACATGACTGATTCTTTTGTTTCAGAATCTAGTAGAGAAAGCTGGGCTTTTTCCTCATCACATTTGATAGTCTTTATTAAAAAAAAAGTTGTTGAGTACTTGAATGTCATCATAGATGTTTATAAAGTGGTGATTCTTTCTATTCTTTTTTATATTACATTTATTTATTTGACACAGAGAAAGAGGGAGTGCAAGCAAGGGGAGCAGCAGACAGAGGGAGAGGGAGAAGCAGGCTCCCTGTTGAGAAGGGAGCTGGATGAGAGGCTGGATCTCAAGACTCTGACGTCATGACCTGAGCCAAAGGCAGACACTTAATTGACTGAGTCACACAGCTGCCCATAAAGTGATGATTTTAATGATATGGAGAAGGGGACTTAGGACATACTGCAAACACTTAAACTGCTTTTACTGGTTTGTTTTGACCGTCTGAGGAATGTAGAATTTCAGCAGTGAAATTTGTACCTAATATGATGATATTTTTACTCACTATAATATTTGTACTGATTTGTGTATCAAGAGTTAGAAAGTAAGGACAAAAGCATTCCTGTGAAGAGAGGATTGTAATATCACAGCATTATTATCCAAGTTATCATTTGGTGAAGGAATCATTCTTAGAGTTGTGTATGTGTAACGCATACTCCTAAAATACAGGTTAAGAAGTCATATGGGGATATTTGGCACCTTTCTAAAAAAAGATTTTATTTATTTATTTGACAGACAGAGATCACAAATAGGCAGAGAGGCAGGCGGGTGAGGGGAAGCAGGCTCCCCGCTGAGCAGAGAGCCTGATGTGGGTCTCGATCCCAGGACCCTGAGATCATGACCTGAGTAGAAAGCAGAGGTTTAACCCACTGAGCCACCCAGGGACCCTGGCACCTTTTTTTAATTTAATAAGTCAATACAGTAAAGGAAACTGCAACAACTATAAGGGAACAGAATGCATATTTTACATATTAAGCCTGTCATAACCACAACTGGTTGTCCCCTGGTGGTACTACTCCAGATCATTTTCAACTCCCCTTGGAAGTTGAGCTTCAACATTTTAGCCTTTGGCTGTTGTTAACTTCCAAAAAGATCAACTTTGGGGAGTTGAAATTAGAAACAAATATGTATGTTTGGCTCACTCACTTTCTCACTCACTCATTCATTTATTCTTTTTTCTTGGTGTATTCATTTTTATTAAATATATGAATGCCACAGATACTGCGATATTCACATACAGGATGAATAGCCTACCATCTTCACATTCTAGTGAAGGTGATTAAATAATAGAAATATAACAATATAAAGAACAAATGAGATGATATAAATAAAATGAAACACAAGAGATAGCTTACCTAACTTGTTTTATGTGAGCAAGGAGGTCTTTTCTAATAGTGTTAACATCTGAGATCTTGTTTGAAAAATGTGTGGAAATATCCTAGGTTTTCATGTATACAAGGACATTTTGATGTAGGGAGAAATATTTAGTATAAATTATAGCAAGGGCACCTGGGTGGTTCAGTTGGTTAAGTGAAAGCCTTTGGCTCAGGTCATATCCTGGAGTCCTAGGATCTAGTCTTGCATCAGGCTCCCTGCTCAGTGGGGTGTCTGCATCTCTCTCTGACCATCCCTGCCTCATGCTCTCTCTCAAATAAATAAATAAAATCTTAAAAAAGAAATCAAATAGCAAGATATGTATTCTAAGAAATATAGGTAGTCTGATACACATGGAATGTACAATGTTTGTTTGGCTTTTGATATGACTCTAAAAAATGTTTGAAAAGGTAAACATAAGCTAAATGATGAAGGCCATATAGCCATATATGCCAAAATAAACAGTAATATTTTGTCCTCCTTCTTGAGAAAGAGATTTAATTATTTAAGCAACAGAAAATGTTGAATAGATGAAGAACATGGCACTATTGAGGGAGAATAAAACTGTTCTGCATGATAGTAATTATGGATAATGACATATTTGTCAAAATCTATTAAAGGAGATAATGAAACTTAATGCATGCAATTTTTTTTCCCATTTTATTTATTTTTTCAGCGTAACAGTATTCATTCTTTTTGCACAACACCCAGTGCTCCATGCAAAACGTGCCCTCCCCATTACCCACCACCTGTTCCCCCAACCTCCCACCCCTGACCCTTCAAAACCCTCAGGTTGTTTTTCAGAGTCCATAGTCTCTTATGGTTCGCCTCCCCTCCCCAATGTCCATAGCCCGCTCCCCCTCTCCCAATCCCACCTCCCCCCAGCAATCCCCAGTTTGTTTTGTGAGATTAAGAGTCATTTATGGTTTGTCTCCCTCCCAATCCCATCTTGTTTCATATATTCTTCTCCTATCCCCCTACCCCCCCATGTTGCTTCTCCATGTCCTCATATCAGGGAGATCATATGATAGTTGTCTTTCTCCGATTGACTTATTTCACTAAGCATGATACGCTCTAGTTCCATCCACGTTGTCGCAAATGGCAAGATTTCATTTCTTTTGATGGCTGCATAGTATTTCATTGTGTATATATACCACCTCTTCTTTATCCATTCATCTGTTGATGGACATCTAGGTTCTTTCCATAGTCTGGCTATTGTAGACATTGCTGCTATAAACATTCGGGTACACGTGCCCCTTCGGATCACTATGTTTGTATCTTTAGGGTAAATACCCAGTAGTGCAATTGCTGGGTCATAGGGTAGTTCTATTTTCAACATTTTGAGGAACCTCCATGCTGTTTTCCAGAGTGGTTGCACCAGCTTGCATTCCCACCAACAGTGGAGGAGGGTTCCCATTTCTCCACATCCTCACCAGCATCTCTCATTTCCTGACTTGTTAATTTTAGCCATTCTGACTGGTGTGAGGTGATATCTCATTGTGGTTTTGATTTGTATTTCCCTGATGCCGAGTGACGTGGAGCACTTTTTCATGTGTCTGTTGGCCATCTGGATGTCTTCTTTGCAGAAATGTCTGTTCATGTCCTCTGCCCATTTCTTGATTGGATTGTTTGTTCTTTGGGTGTTGAGTTTGCTAAGTTCCTTATAGATTTTGGATACTAGCCCTTTATCTGATATGTCGTTTGCAAATATCTTCTCCCATTCTGTCAGTTGTCTTTTGGTTTTGTGAACTGTTTCCTTTGCTGTGCAAAAGCTTTTGATCTTGATGAAATCCCAATAGTTCATTTTTGCCCTTGCTTCCCTTGCCTTTGCCATTGTTCCTAGGAAGATGTTGCTACGGCTGAGGTCGAAGACGTTGCTGCCTGCATTCTCCTCAAGGATTTTGATGGATTCCTTTCTCACGTTGAGGTCCTTCATCCATTTTGAGTCTATTTTCATGTGTGGTGTAAGGAAGTGGTCCAATTTCATTTTTCTGCATGTGGCTGTCCAATTTTCCCAGCACCATTTGTTGAAGAGGCTGTCTTTTTTCCATTGGACATTCTTTCCTGCTTTGTCGAAGATTAGTTGACCATAGAGTTGAGGATCCATTTCTGGGCTCTCTATTCTGTTCCATTGATCTATGTGTCCATTTTTGTGCCAGTACCATGCTGTCTTGATGATGACAGCTTTGTACTAGAGCTTGAAGTCCGGAATTGTGATGCCACCAACTTTGGCTTTGTTTTTCAATATTCCTTTGGCTATTCGAGGTCTTTTCTGGTTCCATATAAATTTTAGGATTATTTGTTCCATTTCTTTGAAAAACTGGATGGTATTTTGATAGGGATTGCATTAAATGTGTAGATTGCTTTAGGTAGCATGGACATTTTCACAATATTTATTCTTCCAATCCAGGAGCATGGAACATTTTTCCATTTCTTTGTGTCTTCCTCAATTTCTTTCATGAGTACTTTATAATTTTCTGTGTATAGATTCTTAGCCTCTTTGGTTAGGTTTATTCCTAGGTATCTTATAGTTTTGGGTGCAATTGTAAATGGGATTGACTCCTTAATTTCTCTTTCTTCTGTCTTGTTGTTGGTGTACAGAAATACAACTGATTTCTGTGCATTGATTTTATATCCTGTACAAGTTCTGGCAGTTTTGGAGTGGAGTCTTTTGGGTTCTCCACATATAGTATCATGTCATCTGCGAAGAGTGATAGTTTGACTTCTTCTTTACCAATTTGGATGCCTTTAATTTCTTTTTGTTGTCTGATTGCTGAGGCTAGGACTTCTAGTACTATGTTGAATAGCAGTGGTGATAATGGACATCCCTGCCGTGTTCCTGACCTTACCGGAAAAGCTTTCAGTTTTTCTCCATTGAGAAAGATATTTGCGGTGGGTTTTTCATAGATGGCTTTGATAATATTGAGGTATGTGCCCTCTATCCCCACACTTTGAAGAGTTTTGATCAGGAAGGGATGCTGTACTTTGTCAAATGCTTTTTCAGCATCTATGGAGAGTATCATATGGTTCTTGTTCTTTCTTTTATTAATGTGTTCTATCACATTGATTGATTTGCGGATGTTGAACCAACCCTGCAGCCCTGGAATAAATCCCACTTGATCGTGGTGAATAATCCTTTTAATGTACTGTTGAATCCTATTGGCTAGTATTTTGGTGAGAATTTTTGCGTCTGTGTTCATCAAGAATATTGGTCTGTAGTTCTCTTTTTTGGTGGGATCCTTGTCTGGTTTGGGGATCAAGGTGATGCTGGCCTCATAAAATGAGTTTGGAAGTTTTCCTTCCATGTCTATTTTTTGGAACAGTTTCAGGAGAATAGGAATGAGTTCTTCTTTAAATGTTTGGTAGAATTCCCCTGGGAAGCCGTCTGGCCCTGGGCTTTTGTTTGTTTGGAGATTTTTGATAACTGTTTCAATCTCCTTACTGGTTATGGGCCTGTTCAGGTTTTCTATTTCTTCCTGGTTCAGTTGTGGTAGTTTATATGTCTCTAGGAATGCATCCATTTCTTCCAGATTGTCAAATTTGTTTGCGTAGAGTTGCTCATAGTATGTTCTTATAATTGTCTGTATTTCTTTGGTGTTAGTTGTGATCTCTCCTCTTTCATTCATGATTTTATTGATTTGGGTCCTTTCTCTTTTCTTTTTGATGAGTCTGGCCAGGAGTTTATCAATCTTATTGATTCTTTCAAAGAACCAGCTCCTAGTTTCATTGATTTTTTCTATTGTTTCTTTGGTTTCTATTTCGTTGATTTCTGCTCTGATCTTTATGATTTCTCTTCTCCTGCTGGGTTTAGGGTTTCTTTCTTGTTCTTTCTCCAGCTCCCTTATGCGTAGGGTTAGGTTGTGTACTTGAGACCTTTCTTGTTTCTTGAGAAAGGCTTGTACCGCTATATATTTTCCTCTTAGGACTGCCTTTGCTGTGTCCCACAGATTTTGAACTGTTGTGTTTTCATTATCATTTGTTTCCATGAATTTTTTCAATTCTTCTTTAATTTCCTGGTTGACCCATTCATTCTTTAGAAGGATGCTGTTTAGTCTCCATGTATTTGGGTTCTTTCCAGCTTTCTTCTTGTGCTTGAGTTCTAGCTTCAGAGCATTGTGGTCTGAAAATATGCAGGGAATAATCCTAATCTTTTGATACCGGTTGAGAGCTGATTTGTGACCCAGGATGTGATCAATTCTGGAGAAGGTTCCATGTGCACTAGAGAAGAATGTGTATTCTGTTGCTTTGGGATGAAATGTTCTGAATATATCTGTGATGTCCATCTGGTCCAGTGTGTCATTTAAGGCCTTTATTTCCCTGTTGATCTTTTGCTTGGATGATCTGTCCATTTCAGTGAGGGGAGTGTTCAAGTCCCCTACTATTATTGTATTATTATTGATGTGTTTCTTTAATTTTGTTATTAATTGGTTGATATAGTTGCTGCTCCCATGTTAGGGGCATAGATATTTAAAATTGTTAGATCTTCTTGTTGGACAGACCCTTTGAGTAGGATATAGTGTCCTTCCTCATCTCTTATTATAGTCTTTGGCTTAAAATCTAATTGATCTGATATAAGGATTGCCACCCCAGCTTTCTTCTGATGCCCATTAGCATGATAAATTGTTTTCCACCCCCTCACTTTAAATCTGGAGGTGTCTTCACTTCTAAAATGAGTTTCTTGTAGGCAACATACTGATGGGTTTTGTTTTTTTATCCATTCTGATACCCTGTGTCTTTTGATTGGGGCATTTAGCCCATTAACATTCAGGGTAACTATTGAGACATATGAATTTAGTGCCATTATTAGCCTGTAAGGTGACTGTTACTGTATATTGTCTCTGTACCTTTCTGATCTACTACTTTTAGGCTCTCTCTTGGCTTAGAGGACCCCTTTCAATATTTCCTGTAGAGCTGGTTTGGTGTTTGCAAATTCTTTCAGTTTTTGTTTGTCCTGGAAGCTTTTGATCTCTCCTTCTATTTTCAATGATAGCCTAGCTGGATAGAGTATTCTTGGCTGCATGTTTTTCTCGTTGAGTGCTCTGAATATATCATGCCAGCTCTTTCTGGCCTGCCAGGTCTCTGTGGATAAGTCTGCCTCCAATCTAATATTTTTACCCTTGTATGTTACCAACTTCTTTTCTCGGGCTGCTTTCAGGATTTTCTCTTTGTCACTAAGACTTGTAAATTTTACTATTAGGTGACGGGGTGTGGACCTATTCTTGTTGACTTTGAGGGGGGTTCTCTGCAGCTCCTGGATTTTGATGCTTGTTCCCTTTGCCATATTAGGGAAATTCTCTCCAATGATTCTCTCCAATAGACCTTCTGCTCCCCTCTCTGTTTCTTCTTCTTCTGGAATCCCAATTATTCTAATGTTGTTTCGTCTTATGCTGTCACTTATCTCTCGAATTCTCCCCTCATGGTCCAGTAGCTGTTTGTCCCTCTTTTGCTCGGCTTCCTTATTCTCTGTCATTTGGTCTTCTATATCACTAATTCTTTCTTCTGCCTCATTGATCCTAGCAGTGAGAGCCTCCATTTTTGATTGCACCTCATTAATAGCTTTTTTGATTTCAACTTGGTTAGATTTTAGTTCTTTAATTTCTCCAGAAAGGGCTTTAATATCTCCAGAGAGGGTTTCTCTAATATCTTCCATGCCTTTTTCGAGCCCGGCTAGAATGTTCAGAATCGTCATTCTGAACTCTTGATCTGACATATTACCCATGTCTGTGTTGATTAGGTCCCTAGCCTTTGGTACTGTCTCTTGTTCTTTTGTTTGTGGTGATTTTTTCCGCCTTGTCATTTTGTCCAGATAAGAGGATATGAAGGAGCAAATAAACTACTAAAAGGGTGGCAAAGACCCCAGAAAAATGCGCTGTAACCAAATCAGAAGAGACCCCAAATTGTGGGGGGGAGAAAGGGGATAAAAACAGGTTCTGAAAAAAAAAAGAAAAAAAAAATTAAAAATAAAACAAATAAAAAAATATAAAAAAGAAAGAAAAAATATATATATTTAGATGAACTAGTCAAAAAACGTTAAAAAAGGGTAAAAGTTTTAAAAAATTTAGCAGAAGAAGAAAAAAGAAAAAAGAAAAAAAATTGAAAAAAAGAAAAAAAATTGAAAAAAGAAAAAAAAAATGAAGTAACCGCAAGACTAAAGAATCATGGGGAGAAAGCCATGAGTTCCGTGCTTTGCTTTCTCCTCCTCTGGAATTGCTCTGCTGTCTTAGGAATTGAATCTGCTTTCTCCTTGATAGATGAACTTCGTCCTGGCTGGATATTTTGTTGATCTTCTGGGGGAGGGGCCTGTTGTAGTGACTCTCAAGTGTCTTTGCCCGAGGCGGGATTGCACCGCCCTTACCGGCGGCTGGACTAAGTAATCGGCTCGGGTTCGCTTTTGGGAGCTTCTGTTCCCTGAACGCTTTCTGTAGAGTTCCGGAGGACGGGAATGAAAATGGCGGCCTCCCAGTCTCCGGCCCCGAGGAGCCGAGAGCCTGGGGCCCCACTCCTCAGTGTGCCCCCAGAGGACAGCACCCAATCACTCCCGTATCCCCAGCCTCTAGCCGCGCTCCGAGCTCACCCAGCCCGCGGCCAGTTCAAGGTAACCCCGAACTGAGAGTTCAGTCCTCGGCTCTGTCTCTGCATCCGGCTTCTCCGTTCTAATACCTGCGAGCTCTCCGACACTCCGACACCCCCGATCCTTCTGTGACCCTGCGGGGCCTGGGGCCACGCTGGCCCCGCGTGGGCTTCACCCCGGTTTAGCCCCTGGAGCAATGTTCCTCTGTGGAACAGACTTTTAAAAGTCCTGATTTTGTGCTCCGTTCCTCCGCTGCTTGCCGGGAGCCAGCCCCTCCCCCCGCGGTCTATCTTCCCGTCGTTTTAGATTCACTTCTCCGCCAGTCCTACCTTTCAGAAAGTGGTTGATTTTCTGTTTCTAGAGTTGCTGTTCTTCTTCTCTTCGCTCTCCCATTGGATTTGTAGGTGTTTGCAATGTTTAGATAAGCTATCGAGCTGATCTCCTGCTACCTGATGTAGTCTCAGGCTGCTACTTCTCCGCCATCTTGACTCCTCCCAATGCATGCAATTTTTAAAAATTATGTACAACTTCAAAGGAGGGGTTGCAAAAATAATCTAACAAACATTCTAAGTGTACTACAGATGTATGAAACGATCTTACCAAAAACAGTAGGGAATAGTTAACTTAAGTAATTTTGGAAGTCAGTAGATTCTATAAAATAAGGCAAAATGAGCTATAATTAAGCATAATACTTTAGTTGACTAAGTTGACAAAGTGAGTAGAAAGTCAGAGATACACAAAGGGAGAAGACTAGAATGATCCATGGGTAATGGCTTAGAAATGGAGACATCAAAATGAACGCATGTTTAGCCTATTACAGATGCAGATGGTTACATATAGAAATACATATAGCTACATGTATATATATATGACTTAGTATATATGTACATCTACATTCTTTATCAGCTGAGAAGGTTATGATACTCTAGTAGAAATGAACACACACAGAATCCATTACTGGATTTCTAATATCATTCTCCAGACAAAGGAAGCAAAGCTTCTTGGAAATATGGCAGATTCCAGGATTGGAGCAGGAAGTACACAAGATGAGCCAGAAACATTTTGTAGTGCAAGAAAGTAAGGAATGCTAAAACAAAATAAAACAAAAAATACAACAAAAATATAAAAATACTGGTGGGCATATGATAAAAGGACACAAAATCCAAATAAAGAAGTTTCTGGTTGCTAAATGCCTTAGAATTAATCAAGTATCAAAATAATGATAGTATATTTTGTATGTTTTTAAATAGTACTTCTACATATCTTTTAGAAGACATGATATTTGTGATATGAATTATATGTTTGGTCGAAGTACTGGGTACTCTCCAAACATGATCATATCAGTTGGGATAAAAATCTAGTAGAAGATGGGTGACATAAGGAATAGTAAGCTTTGGGACAATTAAATGTGTAGACAATGTATAGACAAACACAAATTTTCCACTGAGAGATGACCATTATCATGCTTTAGATTGTCCTGAATTGTCCTGAACAAATTATATTCTACATAATGACAAAGATGTTATATCTTAAATAAACCAATGTTTGTGAAGAAAGCATAGCTTGGATATTTTTTTTTCCAAACTAAATTGGCTTGAAATTTTGGAGAAATTATTCTCCAAATAGTTTAAAATTTTTCCTTATCCTTAATATTTTTACAATGATATTTATTTTTTTAAATTATCACTAGAAGAAAAATGGTAGATCTATACGTAAAAAAGGCTGATTTATTAAAGATTACTTCAATGTTTAAAGAGTATGTGTTTAAATATATCAAATCAAATATAAAATTATCAAAATATATCAAATTGAAAATTACAATTTAGTTTAAATTTTAATACAAAGATATTTTCCTATTGTTATCTCTCTGTCTTTTGTCTTTACTTGCATTTACTCTTCTGGGTAGATTCTTACAGAAGATCAATCATTTCTGAGTTAGTGTTTTGTTTTCTACACAACTTAGAACCAGACCTGTGTCATTGATGTTACCAAATACAGAAGCATATGAAGAAAAAAGAAATGAACCCAAAGAAATAACTTTCCTACCTTCTCCACCTGAAACCACATTACCGTTTCTGTTTACACTGTTTGCACAGAAAAATAGTAAGATGATAAATCAACTTACTGACATATTGAGTCCATGGCTAGAAATCTCACACATCCATACATAATTTATTAAGACTGGGTGGCTCAGTCCATTTAAGCAAATAACTCTTGATTTTGATTCAGATCATGATCTCAGGGTCCTGGGATTAAGTCCCACATTGGGCTTTGTGCTCAGTGCTGAGTCCACTTGTGGATTATCTCTCTGTCCCTCCCCCCACTCTCTCTGTCAAATGAATACATAAATCTTAAAAAAATTAATAAGAATAAAGCAGAATAATACCTCATACCTAACATTAAATTTTCCTTACTTTCTCATTTGTTTCTGGATTATTGATTAAGCTTTTTTGGACTCAGTAGGCCATCATCATCTTACTGCACATTTTTCCAGATATTCCTGATATATAACCTGAAGGACATTGTGTTCTAAAAATTTTTTTAAAGATTTTATTTATTTATTTGACAAACAGAGGTCACAAGTAGGCGGGGAGGCAGGCAGAGAGAGAGAAAGGGAAGCAGGCTCCCTATTGAGCAGAGAGCCCTAAGTGGGGCCCAATCCCAGGACCCTGGGATCATGACCTGAGACAAAGGCAGAAGTTTTAACCCACTGAGCCACCCAGACACCCCAGGACATGGTGTTCTGACATACCCTGGCATTGTCATCTGAGGCAGAGAAATGAATATTGTTATTATTGACAATAATCTTGAATATAAACTGAAAATAACAATTTAGTTTTGGATCTAGGACCAATTTTCAGCACCAAAGCCAATTTTTCAGTTGATTTCTAAACCTCGGCAAATGGATGTCAATGGAATGTAAAGAAACCAAAATGTTAACTCAGTTTTGATTCACCCAAACAAAGCTACACATATAGATTAAAATGTAAAAATTCCATTCTGTTTACTGTTTTCCTACAGAAAATATTTGTTTAACAGTCATGCAAAATACAGTTTGATCTACTTAACAATATAAGTTGTATGAACTGACTCAACAATTTGATATATTTAACCACATACTCTTTAAACATTGAAAAGTAATCTTTTTTTAAAATTATTTATTTATTAACTTTTTAAAATTTTTTTGTTTTGTTTTGTTTTGTCTTTTTTTGTTTGTTTGTTTATTTACAGCATAACAGTGTTCATTGTTTTGGCATCACACCCAGTGCTCCATGCAGTACGGGCCCTCCCTATTACCCACCACCTGGTTCCTCATCCTCCCACACCCAACCCCGCCCCTTCAAAACCCTCTGGTTGTTTTTCAGAGTCCATAGTCTCTCATGGTTCATCTCCCCTTCCAGTTTCCCTCAACTCCCTCTCCTCTCCATCTCCGCATGTCCACCGTGTTCTTTGTTATGCTCCACAAATAAGTGAGACCATATGATACTTGACTCTCAATAAATCATCCTTCTTTAGGTATAGATCTACCATTTTTCTTCTAGTTGTAATTTAAAAAAAAAACATCATTGACTTATTTCGCTCAGCATAATTTCTTCCAGTCCCGTCCATGTTGCTACAAAAGTTGGGTATTCATCCTTTCTGATGGAGGCATAATACTCCATTGTGATTATGGACCGCATCTTCCTTATCCATTCATCCATTGAAGGGCATCTTGGTTCCTTCCACAGTTTGGAGACCGTAGCCATTGCTGCAATAAAAATTGGGGTACAGATGGTCCTTCTTTTCACTACATCTGTATCTTTGGGGTAAATACCCAGCAGTGCAATTGCAGGGTCATAGGGAAGCTCTATTCTTAATTTCTTCAGGAATCTCCACACTGTTCTCCAAAGTGGCTGCACCAACTTGCATTCCCACCAACAGTGGAAGAGGGTTCCCCTTTCTCCACATCCTCTCCAACACACGTTGTTTCCTGTCTTGCTAAATTTGGCCAATCTAACTGGTGTCAGGTGGTATCTCAATGTGGTTTTAATTTGAATCTCCCTGATAGCTAGTGATGATGAACATTTTTTCATGTGTCTGATAGCCATTTGTATGTCTTCATTGGAGAAGTGTCTATTCATATCTTCTGCCCATTTTTCGATATGAATATCTGTTTTGTCTGTGTTGAGTTTGAGAAGTTCTTCATAGATCCTGGATATCAACCGTTTGTCTGTACTGTCAATTGCAAATATCTTCTCCCATTCCGTGGGTTGCCTTTTTGTTTTGTTGACTGTTTCCTTTGCTGTGCAGAAGCTTTTGATCTTGATGAAGTCCCAAAAGTTCATTTTCGCTTTTGTTTCCTTGGCCTTTGGAGACATATCTTGAAAGAAGTTGCTGTGGCTGATATCGAAGAGGTTACTGCCTATGGTCTCCTCTAGGATTCTGATGGATTCCTGTCTCACGTTGAGGTCTTTTATCCATTTCGAGTTTATCTTTGTGTACAGTGTAAGAGAATGGTCGAGTGTCATTCTTCTACATATCGCTGTCCCGTTTTCCCAGCACCATTTATTGAAGAGACTGTCTTTTTTCCATTGAATATTTTTTCCTGTTTTGTCGAAGATTATTTCACCATAGAGTTGAGGGTCCATATCTGGGCTCTCCACTCTGTTCCACTGGTCTATGTGTCTGTTTTTATGCGAGTACCACGCTGTCTTGGTGATCACAGCTTTGGAGTAAAGCTTGAAATCAGGTAACGTGATGCTGCCAGTTTTGTTTTTGTTTTTCAACATTTCCTTAGCAATTCGGGGTCTCTTCTGATTCCATACAAATTTTAGGATTATTTGCTCCAGCTCTTTGAAAAATACCGGTGGAATTTTGATCGGAATGGCATTAAAAGTATAGATTGCTCTAGGCAGTATAGACATTTTAACCATGTTTATTCTTCCAATCCAAGACCATGGAACAGTCTTCCATCTTTCTGTGTCTTCTTCAATTTCTTTCATGAGTATTCTGTAGTTCCTCGAGTACAGGTCCTTTACCTCTTTGGTTAGGTTTATTCCTAGGTATCTTATGGCTCTTGGTGCTATAGTAAATGGAATCGATTCTCTAATTTCCCTTTCTGTATTTTCATTGTTAGTGTATAAGAAAGCCACTGATTTCTGTACATTGACTTTGTATCCTGCCACGTTACTGAATTGCTGTATGAGTTTTAGTAGTTTGGGGGTGGAGTCTTTGGGCTTTTCTATATAAAGAATCATGTCATCTGTGAAGAGAGAGAGTTTGACTTCTTCCTTGCCAATTTGGATATCATTTATTCCTCTTTGTTGTCTGATTGCCATTGCTAGAACTTCTAATACTATGTTGAACAAGAGTGGTGAGAGTGGTGATTCTTGTCGTGTTCCTGATCTCAACGGGAAGGCTGCAAGCTTTTTCCCATTGAGGATGAAATTTGCTGTGGGTCTTTCATAGATAGATTTTATGACGTTCAGGAATGTTCCCTCCATCCCTATACTTTGAAGTGTTTTCATCAGGAACGGATGCTGGATTTTGTCAAATGCTTTTTCTGCATCAATTGAGAGGACCATGTGGTTCTTCTCTCTTCTCTTATTGATTTGTTCTATCACACTGATTGATTTGCGAATGTTGAACGAACCTTGCAACCCAGGGATGAATCCCACCTGGTCATAATGGATAGAAAAAATTTTAAGGATAAGGAAATTTTAAATAATTTCACACTTTACAGTCAATATTTACTCCTTAGATTCTACCAATAATATTAAAATATGTTTGCTCATCACGAGACATTAGGGAGATTCAAATCAAAACCACATTGAGATACTACCTTATACCAGTTAGAATGGCCAAAATTAACAAGACAGTAAACAACATGTGTTGGAGAGGATGAGGAGAAAGGGGAACCCTCTTCCACTGTTGGTGGGAATGCAAGTTGGTGCAGCCACTTTGGAGAACAGTGTGGATATTTCTTAAGAAATTAAAAATAGAATTTCCCTATGACCCTGCAACTGCACTACTGGGTATCTACCGCAAAGATACAGATGTAGTGAAAAGAAGAGCCATCTGTACCCCAATGTTCATAGCACCAGTGGTCACAGTTGCCAAACTGTGGAAAGAACCAAGATGACCTTCAATTGATGAATGGATAAAGAAGATATGGTTGATATATACAATGGAGTATTATGCCTCCATCAGAAAGGATGAATGCCCAACTTTTGAATCAACATGGATAGGACTGAAAGAGATTATGCTAAGTTAAAGAAGTCAAGCAGAGAGGGTCAATTATCATAGCTTTCACTTATTTGTGGAGCATAAGGAATAATACAGAGGGCATGTGGAGATAGAGAGAAGTGAGTTGGGGGAAATTGGAGGGAGAGATGAACCATGAGAGACTGTGGACTCTGAGAAACAAACTGAAGGTTTTGGAGGGGATGAGGGTGGGAGGTTGGGTGAGCCAGGTGGTGGGTATTATGGAGGGCACATATAGCATGGAGCACTGGGTGTGGTGCATAAACAATGAATTCGGGAATACTGAACAGAAATAAAATAAATAAATATTTAAAAACATGTTTGCTCTATCACAAAATTTCATGCCAGTCAGTGCATACTTTTCTGCATTTTTGACACAAATATGTTGCAGACCTTAGTACCATTTTCTTAAACACTTTAGAACAAATACCATTAAGAAGAATTCTGTTATTGTTCATTTTTTTCTTTGAGGTGAAACTTATATACAATGAAATACAAAAATCTTAAACATACTATCTGATGATTATTAAAAAATGTTTATTCCTGAACATGTCACGATGCCATTGACATTAATATTAATTTAGATAATAATGTTGTGTCCTTTTTTTTTCTGAGTAGGCTCCACACCCAGCATGGAGCCCAATGTGGGTCTTGAACTCACAGCCCTGAGATCAAGAGCTGAGCAGAAATTAAGAGCTAGATGCCTAACTGACTGAGCCACCCAGCACCCTGTTGTCTCAATCATAATTTTTAGTTTATAGAAATTTAAGTGAACATTACACATTGAAGAATGCCTTCTCTTACTACCTTATTAATTTTGTAAAAATAGCAAATCAGAAATTATTTTATGAATTCAGTAAATAAGAGTAACTCTGTTTGAAGAAGATAATATTGAACAAGAAACCTCAATTCATTCTCCTTGGTACAAATAGAGAAAATGTAATTGCAAATAGAGTGGAAAGTTTCTTATTTCTTGAAGAGAATTGCTTTATACCTGATGATCATCAAAGAAAGAACTACTTATTATTTCCCCCACATTTTCTATTCTTGCTCAAGAAAACAAAGTGTTAGTTATTCATGGAAAAGTATTTTGTATTAATCTTTGTTGATGAATTAAAAATTGAAAATATTGGAGTCAAGATGGGGGGAAAGTAGGAGGAGGCACCGTTTAAACATGTACCCTAAAGTGAGCTGATTACCTACCAAAGAACTCCGACCACCCATGAAATCAGCCTGAGATCAGAATTATACACATCTGGATCTCTACAGGAGCAGAAGACGCCAGTGGCAGGTAAAGCAGACTGGGAGCATCGGACTGATATCAGAAGATAAACAAAAGGGGGAGGGAGCAACCAGAGATGACCGATTGGAAAGTAATACCCCAATACAAGAGTGCCCTGTGTCTAGGGACCAGCATTAACTTGGAGTCTGGTTGAAAGCACTCAAAAAACAAAGAGTAAAGGATAGCAGGGGGAAAGAGTGGGAACCTGGACGGTTAGGGTCAGGGACCTAAGTCCCCAGACCCAAGACAGCCTCCCCTGGTGCTGAGCCAGAGAGAGTGCGGTGGAGAAATCAGGTCTCCCTCCCTGAGCCACCAGTGCACCTGACCCGCCAGTGCGCCAGAGAACAAGTGGGGTCTGGCTCCCATGAGGGGCTGGGAACCTGGCCAGATGGCAATCCTCAAACGCACACATCCCACACTCTCCCTTGGGAGAGGTGCTCAAAGGCACTCGCCTGGAGCTCTGGCATCCAGAAAAACCAGACATTCCCAGCCCAGGACAACGGGAAAATCTCAGTGTGTGATCTCTGCTTGGAACCTCTCTGGCCGTCTGGAGCTGCCTAGACAGCCACCGCTGCCCTGGTTTTGGATACAACGAGGAGCTCCTGCATCCCCAGGGACAGTGACTCAGAACCGACTCTGCCAGCAGCTCTTGAAAAACATTCTGAGGCTTCTCTCTGAGAGGGAGGTCGGGGTGCAGTTTGCTCTCCTCTAAACCTCCAAAAACCATCAAAAGCTGTCAAGGTGAGAGAAGGCAGATGAAAGAACATAAAAACACCCAGAGAACAAAATCCTGAAAAAAACAGTGTCCTCAGACCCACCCCCTTGAGGGGAGAGGGAGGACATAACTCAGGGAACATCATTGTTTGAAAACCCACGTGGCAGGCCCCCCCCAGAAAACCAACCAGGAAGGAAGAAAAAAAAAAGAAGACTAAGGAAAACAACCACCACTACTTCATAAATACAACTTTTATTTTCAACTCTTTACCAATATTCTTGTTCTTTTTTTTATACATACAGATCATTTTTAACCTATTTACCACCACACTGAGATGTCCAGTAAATCAAATTCTTTAATAACCTTCTAAACTGAACTTTTTGATACATACACCCATGTTTTTCTTTTGCTTTTCAATTTTTTTATTCTTTTTTAATTTTAATTTAGTTTAGTCTAGTTTATTCTTTTTTAATTTTTATTTTCTACTATACATATAGAGTTAAACTTCAAGGTAATCCCCTTTCCGCAATCAATGCTACCCCTAGAGGCAAACCAGTTTCTAATCCCCCTGTAACTTAGGAAAGTTGAGTCCCTTAAAAAAAAACATCAAGATACCTAGGAAGAATCAAAATAAACTTCCTAACCCACACTGAGAATTTATAACCACTCCCCCAATTTTTCCTTTTGTCAGTGTTTCTGTGAATTTGTGTTTGTCCTGATAATATATAAATCTGATACTTGGGGTTCTTTCTGATGAGGTTCTTCCCTTTTTTTTTTTTTTTTGCTTATATATATATTTTTTTTCTCTTTTCATATACTCTTATCAGTCTTTTTCTTTGTCTGTTTTTGTCTTTTTTTAATATTTTATTTATTTGACAGAGAGAAATCACAACAAGGAAGAGAGTCAGGCAGAGAGAGAGGAGGAAGCAGGCTCCCTGCTGAGCAGAGAGCCCAATGCGGGGCTCGATCCCAGGACCCTGGGATCATGACCTGAGCTGAAGGCAGGGCTTTAACCCACTGAGCCACCCAGGTGCCCCTCTTTGTCTGTTTTTGTTTGTATACTTCACAAATCTTACCTTGTGGCCCATTTGGGCTGACCCTTCCCTTTTATCTTCCCTTTTTTTCTCCTATCTCTCTCTCTTTTCTTTTTCCTTTTTTCTTTTCCCTTTTTTTTCTTTCTTCTTATCTATTTCTTTTTCTTTTCTTTTTACTCTCATTTGGGTGGGGAATCCTGATTGCACAGAAGAGTTCCAGGGTGCACATTGACTGCACCATAATTGATAAGTCCAGCTGCATCTGTTCAGTCATCTCTTACCAAAATGACTAGGAGGAGGAATACCCAACAGAAGAAAAATATAGAGGATGGACCTTCTGCAACAGAGCTAATGGCTATCGACATAGACAATATGTCAGAAAAGGAATTCAGACTAACAATTATCCAGGCAATAGCTAGGTTGGAGAAAGCCATGGATGACCAAACAGAATTGATTAGGGCAGAACTGAAAGCCACCAGGGATGATGTTCACAATGTTAGGGCAGAACTGAAAATCACAAGGGATGATGTTCAAAATGCTCTCAATGAGTTCCAATCTAATCTAAATTCTCTAAAAGCTAGGCTAACTGAGACAGAAGATAGAACTAGTGATCTGGAAGACAAACAGATAGAGAGAAAGGATCAGGAGGAAGCCTGGAACAATCAGCTCAGAAGCCACGAAAACAGAATCAGGGAAATAAATGATGCCATGAAATGTTCCAATGTCAGAATTATTGGAATCCCTGAAGGAGAGGAAAAAGAAAGAAGTCTAGAAGATATAGTGGAAGAAGTTGTCTATGAAAATTTTCCCAATCTCACGAATGGAAACAACGTTCATGTACTAGAGGCAGAGAGATTTCCTCCCAAGATTTTAGATTCTCGAACGTCCTCACGACACCTTATAGTTAAAATGAGGAATTATATTTCACGACAGACCCTCGTAACAGCATCTAGGACAAAGAAGCTCCTTACATACAGAGGAAAGCCCATTAGAATAACGTCAGACCTTTCCACAGAGACCTGGCAAGGCAGGAAGGTCTGGCAAAATATATTCAGAGTACTAAGTGAGAAGAACATGCAACCAAGAATACTCTATCCAGCAAGACTGACATTTAAAATGGATGGAGAGATAAAGAGTTTCCAAGACCGGCAAGGCTTAAAAGACTATGCAACCACCAAGCCGACACTGCAGAAAATATTAAGGGGGGTCCTATAAAAGAGAAAAAATCTTAAGAATATCATTGAACTGAAATATAGAAACAATCTGCAGACAGAAAGACTTCAAAGGCAACACGATGTCAATAAAAACCTATCTCTCAATAATCACTCTCAATGTGAATGGCCTAAATGCGCCCATAAAACGACACAGGGTTGCAGATTGGATAAAACGACAGGACCCATCCATATGTTGTCTACAAGACACCCATTTTGAACCTAAGGAAACAACCAGACTGTAAATGAAGGGATGGAGAAGCATCTTTCATGCCAATGGGCGTCTAAAGAAGTTCGGGATAGCGATTCTCATATCAGATAAATTAGATTTTAAACTAAAGACTGTAGTCAGAGATACAGAAGGACACTACATAATTCTTAAAGGGACTATCCTCCAAGATCATCTAACAATTGTAAATACCTATGCCCCCAATACGGGAGCACCCAATTACATAAGAGAACTATTAATCAAGATAAAGAGTCATGTTGATATGAATACAATAATAGTAGGAGATCTTAATACTCCTCTCTCAGAAATAGACAGATCATCGCAACAGAAAATTAATAAAGAAATAAGAGCATTGAATGAAACATTGGACCAGATGGACCTCATCGATGTATACAGAACATTCCACCCTAAAACAACAGAATACTCATTCTTCTCAAGTGCACATGGAACCTTCTCCAGAACAGACCACATACTGGGTCACAAAGCAGGACTCAACTGATACCAAGAGACTGATATTATTCCCTGCATATTCTCAGATCACAATGCTTTGAAACTGGAACTCAATCACAAGGAAAAGTTCAGAAGGAAATCCAACACCTGGAAGCTAAAGACCACCTTGCTTAAGAATGCTTGGATCAACCAGGAGATCAAAGATGAACTTAAACAATTCATGGAAACCAATGAGAATGAAGACACTTTGGTCCAAAACCTATGGGATACAGCAAAGGCGGTTCTAAGGGGGAAATACATAGCCATCCAAGCCTCCCTCAAAAACATTGAAAAATCCAGAATACACCAGATGTCTCCATACCTTAAAGAACTGGAGAATCAACAACAAATCAAATCAACTCCACACACAAGAAGGGAAATAATCAAGATTAGAGCATATATCAATGAGGCAGAAACGAGAGATACAGTAGAACGTATCAATGAAACTAGAAGCTGGTTTTTTGAAAGAATCAATAAGATCGATAAACCATTGGCCACACTAACCCAAAAGAAAAGAGAGAAAGCCCAAATTAATAAAATTTTGAATGAAAAGGGAGAGATCACAACAAACACCAAGGAAATAGAAACAATCATCAGAAATTATTACCAACAGTTATATGCCAATAAGCTAAGCAAAGTAAATGAAATGGATGCATTCCTGGAAAACTACAAACTCCCAAAATTGAACCAGGAAGAAATTGACAACATGAATAGACCAATATCTAGTGACGAGGTTGAAGCAGTGATCAAAAAACTTCCAAAAAATAAGAGCCAAGGACCTGACGGATTCCCTGGGGAATTCTACCAAACATTCAAAGAAGAAATAACACCAATTCTCCTGAAGCTGTTCCAAAAAATTGAAGCAGAAGGACAATTTCCAGACTCTTTTTATGAAGCCAGCATTACCCTGATCCCCAAACCAGGCAAAGACCCTACCAAAAAGATTTTCAGACCAATATCACTGATGAATATGGATGCAAAGATTCTCAACAAGATCCTAGCAAACAGGATCCAGCAGCACATTCACAAGATTATCCACCATGACCAGGTAGGGTTCATTTCTGTGTTGCAAGATTGGTTCAACATTCACAAATCAATCAATATGATAGAACCAATCAATAAGAGAAGCGAGAAGAACCACATGGTCCTCTCAATTGATGCAGAAAAAGCATTTGACAAAATCCAGCATCCGTTCCTGATGAAAATGCCTCAAAGTATAGGGATGGAGGTAACATTCCTGAACGTCATAAAATCTATCAATGAAAGACCCACAGCAAATATCATCCTCAATGGGAAAAAGCTTGCAGCCTTCCCGTTGAGATCAGGAACATGACAAGGATGCCCACTCTCACCACTCTTCTTCAACATAGTATTAGAAGTCCTAGCAATGGCAATCAAACAACAAAGAGAACTAAAAGGTATCCAAATTGGCAAGGAAGAAGTCAAACTCTCTCTCTTCGCAGATGACATGATTCTTTATATAGAAAACCCCAAAGACTCCACCCCCAAACTACTAGAACTCATACAGCAATTCTGTAACGTGGCAGGATACAAAGTCAATGTACAGAAATCAGTGGCTTTCTTATTCACTAACAATGAAAATACAGAAAGGAAAATTAGAGAATCAATTCCATTTATTATAGCACCAAGAACCATAAGATACCTGGGAATAAACCTAACCAAAGAGGTAAAGGACCTGTACTCGAGGAACTACAGAACACTCATGAAAGAAATTGAAGAAGACACAAAAAAGATGGAAGACTGTTCCATGGTCTTGGATTGGAAGAATAAACATTGTTAAAATGTCTATACTGCCTAGAGCCATCTATACTTTTAATGTCATTCCGATCAAAATTCCACCAGTATTTTTCAAAGAGCTGGAGCAAATAACACTAAAATTTGTATGGAATCAGAAGAGACCCCGAATTGCTAAGGAAATGTTGAAAAACAAAAACAAAACTGGCGGCATCACGTTACCCGATTTCAAGCTTACTCCAAAGCTGTGATCACCAAAACAGCATGGTACTGGCATAAAAAAAGACACATAGAGCAGTGGAATAGAGTGGAGAGCCCAGATATGGACCCTCAACTCTTTGGTCAAATAATCTTCGACAAAACAGGAAAAAGTTTGCAATGGAAAAAAGACAGTCTCTTCAATAAATGGTGCTGGGAAAACTGGACAGCGATATGTAGAAGAATGAAACTCGACCATTCTCTTACACCGTACACAAAGATAAACTCGAAATGGATA
The DNA here is from genome assembly GCF_922984935.1 of Meles meles. Taxonomy (NCBI): domain Eukaryota; kingdom Metazoa; phylum Chordata; class Mammalia; order Carnivora; family Mustelidae; genus Meles; species Meles meles. Next base: position 114,117,870 of record NC_060072.1, read on the forward strand.
AAAGACCTCAACGTGAGACAGGAATCTATCAGAATCCTAGAGGAGACCATAGGCAGTAACCTCTTCGATATCAGCCACAGCAACTTCTTTCAAGATATGTCTCCAAAGGCCAAGGAAACAAAAGCAAAAATGAACTTTTGGGACTTCATCAAGATCAAAAGTTTCTGCACAGCAAAGGAAACAGTCAACAAAACAAAAAGACAACCCACGGAATGGGAGAAGATATTTGCAATTGACAGTACAGACAAAAGGTTGATATCCAGGATCTATAAAGTACTTCTCAAACTCAACACACACAAAACAGATAATCATATAAAAAAATGGGCAGAAGATATGAACAGACACTTCTCCAACGAAGACATACAAATGGCTATCAGACACATGAAAAAATGTTCATCATCACTAGCCATCAGGGAGATTCAAATTAAAACCACATTGAGATACCACCTGACACCAGTTGGATTGGCCAAAATTTGCAAGACAGGAAACAACGTGTATTGGAGAGGATGTGGAGAAAAGAGAACCCTCTTACACTGTTGGTGGGAATGCAAGTTAGTGCAGCCACTTTGGAGAACAGTGTGGAGATTCCTGAAGAATTAAGAATAGAGATTCCCTATGAGCCTGCAATTGCACTGCTGGGTATTTACCCCAAAGATACAGATGTAGTGAAAAGAAGGGCCATCTGTACCCCAATTTTTATTGCAGCAATGGCTACGGTCGCCAAATTGTGGGAAGAAGCAAGATGCCCTTCAACTGAAGAATGGATAAGGAAGATGCGGTCCATAATCACAATGGAGCATTATGCCTCCATCAGAAAGGATGAATACCCAACTTTTGTAGCAACATGGGTGGGACTGGAAGAGATTATGCTGAGCGAAATAAGTCAAGCAGAGAGAGTCAAGTATCATATGGTCTCACTTATTTGTGGAGCATAACAAAGAACACGGTGGACATGCGGAAATGGAGAGGCGAGGGAGTTGAGGGAAACTGGAAGGGGAGATGAACCATGAGTGACTATGGACTCTGAAAAACAACCAGAGGGTTTTGAAGGAGCGGGAGGGTGGGAGGTTGAGGAACCAGGTGGTGGGTAATAGGGAGGGCCCGTACTGCATGGAGCACTGGGTGTGATGCCAAAACAATGAACACTGTTATGCTGTAAATAAACAAATAAAATAAAATAAAATAAAAATTTAAAAAAATTGAAAATATTATCTTTTTTGCCTTTTGGAAAAATTTTCTTATAGTCTATTATCCAAGCAAATAGCCAGTGTTTTAAAACAGAAAAATTTATGAAATAACATTAACCCATACACATATATAAAAAAATTAAGCCTTTGTTAGATTTAATTAAATATTAGAAATGTTGTGAAGAGAAAGTGCATCTCTTTTTATTAAAACGTCAATTTTTTAAACTATTGGACAATAACGTGCCATGTTATTGAGTGGGCACTAAGTTTTACAAATTTTTATCAATATAGTCAGGTTTATGATTGGATGGTTAAGATTCTCAGACTTGTAGATACTTAGTCATTCAAGCTAAATCTTAGACTTCTTGAAGTTTATCTCTTTTTTTTTTAAAGATTACTTTTTGGTGTTTATTTATTTACTTGACAAACAGAGACCAAAAGTAGGCAGAGAAGCAGGCAAGAGAGAGGACGAAGCAGGCTCCCTGCTGAGCAGAGAGCCCGGTATGGGGCTCGAAACCAGGACCCTGGGATCATGACCTGAGCTGAAGGCAGAGGTTTTAACCCTCTGAGCCACCCAGGTGCCCCTTGAAGGTTATCTCTTAATGAACACAATGTAAGTTCAAACGTCTTCTTCCTGGGAAATTCTTTAAGGAAAATAGGTAGATTTTGACAATTATTAAAGAATAAATTGAAGAACAAGATTTTCACCTTAAAGATGTCTTTACCTTAAAATAATTAGAAATGTTAAAAGCTATCTATTTTTCCCAAAACTTTTTTTTGAAGATTTTATTTATTTGAGAGTATGTGCATGTGCTCCTGTGAGTGGGAGGAGAAGCCAAGGGGAAAGGAGGGGGACAAGCAGACTCTGCCTTGAGTGTGAACCGAATACAGGGTTAAACCTCAGGACCCTGAGATCATGGCCTGAGCAGAAACCAAGAGTGGGACACTTAACAGACTGAGACACCTGGGTACCCTACCGCCAAAACTTTGAATCATTGGTCCATACATATTAAATCTCTGCTCTTGCAATTGTAGTAAAGTATATTTAAGTGCTAAAAATTATTGTCCAATTATGCTTAAACTTACCACATATACATACACACATACATATTAATATAGTAATATGTATATATTACTGTGTATGTGTATATATGTGTGTGTGTGTGTGTGTGTGTGTGTGTGTGTGTGTGTGTGTGTGTGTATCCTTGACATTCTGACATTGTAGGAAGGGACCATTCAGTCAGAAAAACATAAATCTAGGTATTATTTTACCAGGAAATACATAATGTCTTGGAATAAAAGGAGGCCATGCATTTACAGAGGAGTATCAATAAGCAAATTGCAATAAGCAATTTTCTCCCTTAAACTGTACAACTCAGACTCTCTTTATTACCCATGACTTACTATTAATTATTTCTGAAATAATTTAATTATTCAAATTAAAGATAGAATAATTAACATATTGATATAATTCAATATACTCATTTACTTTCATGAGTAAATAAAAATCACAAATATTTGTTTAGTTCATCTGCTGTTCTATGGTATAAAAAATTTGTTTGAGGCAATCTTAGGTCCAGGATTATGTTTTTGCAGATTTAAAGCTATTAAAATGTCATCATTGAAAATTTTAGGTCACCAAAGTCAATAAAGGAAAGTCTCAATGATGTTGTAATAGAACCTTATTCATATACTCCATTTCATATTGGTTTTTAAAACTATGAAAGTTCTTTTTAGAGGACTTATCAATTTTAAGAACAAATTCCAGGAGGTAAGTAGCTAATATAAAAAGGCTCCATATTTCCCTCTTACATGCAAGCAACATTTACTAAATTCTTTCCCATTCATTTCTCTTTTTTTAAGCCTAACAGTATTTATTGTTTTTGCACAACACCCAGTGCTCCATGCAATACGTGCCCTCCCTATTACCTGGTTCCCCAACCTCCCACCTCCCACCCCTTCAAAACCCTCAGGTTCATTGGAAGGGGGTTCACCTCCCCTTCCAATTCCCATTCATTACTATATTTGGCCTTCCCCTCCTCATCCTCAGATTATCCCTTCAGCAACAATAAAGGGAAGAAGAGAACTGGACAGAAATATCAGAATTGAATAATGGTACTTAATAAATGTTCGGTAACTTCTAGTGTTTAATATACAGCTTTGCAATTTCTTTATCTATAAGAACATAATTTCAATTATTTTCTTCAGAGGGGGGTTGGAAGATGGGGGAAGAGTAACAGAGCTCATCCCATGGACATAATAACTATCAAATCATCTTAAATACTACAGAAATTGACCCAAAGTCTGGGAGAACAATCTCCACAACCAAAAGTAGAGAAACGGCCACATCAAAGGAAGTAGGAAGTGGGGAGATATGGTTTGGGAGAGAAATATAGCCACTGCTCTGGGGAGGAGGCTGTAGTCATGGAGAAAGATGAGAGACAGACTAATAAATGGGGAAAACAAGGAAAATGAATCTCCATAACAACAACCTGGAACGTGAGAGGCACTGAATTTTGTTTCTTGTGGCAACTAGCAAGACTAAAAGCCTCAGAAAGGCTACATCCATGGAGACCCCTCTGGGAAAAAGGATCTGGTAGACACCATTTTTCTCCCCTGCCCTATCAACATAAACACAGGGCCACCTGCTGGAGACAGCACAAGCCCAGGTCTTCCTACCAGACTTGTTTACTACAAGCACTGCTTCATATGATCCAGTAGGACCACCCTCCCAGTCTTGCTTGCTTCAGTCCTAATGTGATGGGCTTCATCCCCAGAGGACCAGTCCAAGCACTTACTCACACCACATCTCCTGACTCAGGAGTTTTGCATAGTTTCAGTACCTGCAACAATGGCAACAGGTCTTACTTCACAAGCAGGTCTAATTGAATTCACCATGTTCAGGACAGGGACCAAACACTGCCCCCAACAAAGAGAGCCTTTGCTCATGATGGGCCTTAAGAATAAAGTAATCAGGATAAAACAGGAGAGCACAGGCACAACACATTGGAGACACTCCCAGAAATTCCAGGACTAGGAGAACAGGGAACATGACATGTCAGGGCACTAAAGGACATCTACTTCACAAACAAGAAGAAGAGATGTAGTTGACTTTCCCAAAATACAGAAACAGGCATAGGGACTTAGAAAAAAAAGAGAAGACAGGGAGTTTTATCTCAAATAAAAGATAAAGGAAAAAAAAAAAAAAACACAATGCCACAACCAGAGATCTAAGCAAAACAGATAGAAGTAATGTGCCTCATGGACTATTTAAATCAATGATCATAAAGATATCACTGGACTTGAGAAAAGAGTCGAAGGCAGAAGTGAGACCCTTAACACAGAGATAAAGAATAACAGCAGAGATAAAGGGCTCTGAATGAAATGAGAAATATTCTTGATAGAATGAACAACAGGATGGAAGAAGCAAAGGAATAAATTAGTGATCTAGAAGACAGAGTAATAGAAAGTAAGAATGCTGAATAAAGAGAGAAAAAGTCGTTATGCAAAATGGAAATAGACATGGGGAACTCAGTGACCCCATCAAATGTAAATTTATATTATAGATCCCAGAAGAAGAGAAATATATATATGTGTATATATATATATATACGTATATATATATATACATATATATATATTCTTGAAAAATTCCCTAATATGGGGAAACAGATATCTAAATCCAGGAGGCACAGGGAACGCCCATCAAAATCAACAAATGCAGATGTTTGCCAAGACATATTGTAATTAAGTTGGATTGTCCAACATCCCCTCACTTTCTGTCTGCTAGTGTCTTTAGGTCAAAAATTAGTCTCTGGTAGGAAACATATAGATGGGTCTTATTTTTTTTTTTATTTCTTGTGTCTCCCTATGTGAGGGGATGTAGAAACACCTATGATGTAAATGGATGTTCAAAGAAAACCGGAGGCATAATACTTACAAAAAATAGACTTGAAGACAAAGACTGACAAGTTACAAAGTAAGGCATTATATAATCATAAAAGGGGCAATCCAACAAGAAGATATAGAAATTGCAAATATTTATCCAACCCAACATAAGAGCACTCAAATATATAAAACAATTAATGATGAACATAAAGAAACTAATCAATAATAAAATAATAGGGGCATATAACGCCCACTTTCATCAATGGGCAGATAGATCACCTAAACAGAAAATAACCAGGGAAGAGAGTGGCTTTGAATGGCACACTGGAACAGAGGGACTTAACATATATTCAGAACATTCCGTCCTAAAACAGCAGAATACACATTCTTTTTAGTGCACATGGAACATCTCCAGAATAGATCACATATTAGGTCACGAAACAAAAACAAATTTAGAAAGATCAAATTCATATTATGCATCTTTTCTAACCACAATACTATGGCACTAGAAGCCAACCACAAGAAAAAGTCTGGAAAGACCACAAATGCATAGTGGTTTTATAACATGTTACTGAACAATGGAAGGGTCAGCCAAGAAATCAAAGAAGAAATCAAA